>NC_140126.1:54447520-54911916 GCF_964035555.1 Netta rufina
TGGCAGCACAAGACACAACAGGTACAAACTGAAGCACAAGAGAGGGCATTTTTTTACTGTTGTCCTGGTTTCAGTTACAACAGAGTTAATTTTCTTCCTAGTAGCTTGTGGAATGCTGTGTTTTGGCTTAGGATGAGAAGAGTGCTGATAACACCCCGATGTTTTAATTGTTGCAGAGCAGTGCTTATACTAAGCCAAGGACGTCTCAGCTTCTTGCTCTGTCCTGCCAACGGGCAGGCTGGGGGTGCAGCAAGAGCTGGGAGGGGACAGACCCAGGACAGCTGACCCACACTACCCAAAGGGGTATTCCATACCATCTGACATCATGTTAAACAATATATAGGGGTGGCTAGACGGGGGAGGGGGACCGGACTGCTCGGGGTTAGGCTGGGCATTGGTCAGCAGGTGGTGAGCAATTGCATTGTGCATCACTTGTTTGTACACATTATTAGTAGTAGTACTACTACTATCATTGTTATTATTATTATTGTTATTGTTATTGTTATTATTATTATTGTTGTTGTTGTTGTTGTTACTATTATTATTATTATTGTTATTATTATTTTCCTGCCTTAAGAAACTGTCTTTATCTCAACTCACGGGCTTCACTTTCTGTTTCTCTCCCCCGTCCCAGAGAGGGAGGGGAGAGGGTGAGCGAACGGCAGTGTGGTGTTTAGCTGCTGGCCGGGTTAAACCACGACAACTGTGAAGGTGACAGAGCACTGGGACAGGTTGCTCAGAGAGGCTGTGGAGTCCCCTTCTCTGGAGATATTCAAAATCCACCTGGATGCCATCTTGTCCAATGTCCTGTAGATGATCTTGCTTGGCAGAGGGATTGGACAAGATGATCTTGAGAGGTCCCTTCCAACCTCAGCCATTCTGTGATTCTGTGATTTCCTCTGTATTGACTAAACTCATTCCTATGGTAGTTTGGCTGCAAATCATGCTACTGCATTAAAGTGTCACCAGTCAGCTAATCTATATCTTAATACGCATTTAGCAATTTAAAAATGCAATTTACTCATGTATTTTAGAGCTGCTACAGCTAACTTCAAGTTTCCTAAGTAACAGCTGGTTAAACTTCTCTTTTGCTTCAGCTAAACATTATAACACTCAATTCTGAACTCAAGATTAAGTTCCAGTGACTAGACAACATTTCCTTCTCCCAATCTACTGCTGTGTGATGGTGTGAATGGTTTTTAATGGTAATTTTAGTACCTGGGCAAAAATACCATAGTACTGCTTGAATCTTGATGCCTCTTTTCTGTTCTTGGCGTATGCTTTGTGCTATAAACTGAAGCTATCCTCAAAAAAAGCAGAATAAAAACTGTCTTTTTTTTTTTTTTTTTGTAGGCCTGCATTGAGTTTATGTGACAAGGGTTTTGTAGTAGGGTTTCTGCAGGGATGGTCTCTGTGAGAAGAGCCCAGAAGCTGCACAATCACATTCATATTTTCATTGTATTTTCTCCCTCTTTCCCTCTGAGGAGGGAGAGTGAGAGAGCAACTGTAGTGGAGTTCAGCTGCCAGTTAGGTAGAAACACCACAAGGCCACATTATTGACTTTTCTTTATGCAAGATTTTAAGTCCATTTCATACTGTTCTTTCCATCTACTCAACAGTTTGAAAGGTAAAAGAACAGTGAATTTTTCAATCAATTGAAGATCTTGCTTATAACTAGAAGGACAATTGTGTCTCAATACCTAGTTCACCTGAGCACTGTATTCTTTTATTCCATTATAGTAAGAAAATCGGGCTATAGACATTTCTGGACTGCATATTACTGGCATAATTTTTACTTTTTAGCTGTATTCTTCTAGAAGACACTCTACCAACAAAAATCACTCTAAGGTAAAAGCAATATTCTTAGTACTAACACAGCTACAGTAGATTATATAGATACTTACCTTTCAGTAGCTCTAGCAAAATAATTTATTATATCACAGTTTGCATGCATTCTATATAAAATCATAATGACAGAGTAATAAACAGTGAAGCATGACACTGGCAGAAGAAAGAACTCACTTTTGTAGTGGTCAATGTGCCATTAGTAATACAATGGCTGCACACATCAGTGATTTTCTAATAACGGCACACTTATGCAGCTAAAATATATTCTTAGCTCCTTAAATAAGGTAAATTCCACTCTTCTTACAATAGCAGTCATTAATTTGTGTGTGAAATTTATTGAGTTTTTTTAAACTTAACATTTAAACAGTATTAGGAGTAATATCTACAGATGCTTGCATCATAGATGCTTGATGTTTTGTTTTCCTTTATGAGAGAGATGAGGAATATATAGTTGCAAAATAACAGATAAATTTATACTTAGTGCATTTGAATAAATATTGTCAATACATATAAAGATAGAAAGGGATTGTTAGAAAATGCAATGCTGTCCAAAGAATCAAGAAATCTATATGTAAAGTCATTCATCTCTACTTACCCTCTTTGCAATTTGAAAGTTATTTTCTTTCTCTTCTTTTCAGTATCTCTTGTCATTTAACCATGCTTCAGCTGCCTAAGCAAAAGTCATTTGAGATTCCCTAGGGTACCCCTCTTGGCTTCAAAAAAAAACACACATGATATGACAAGAACCAGGTGCCAGTTCCAATGTGGTGTCTTAGATATACCAACAGGTCTAAACGGCACCTGTGTTAAGGTAACAACACTTTTTTTGCAGTGGGCCTACACTGTGTTTTTTTTTTGTTTGTTTGTTTTGTTTTGTTTTGTTTTAGAATCCTGCATACTGCTACAGCAATACTTATCATACATGGCATGCCAGAACATGCTCAAAAGATATTTTGGGAAGAATTAATAAAAACCTTAAGGACACAATAAAATAAAATAAAATAAAATAAAAATAAATGAAATTCCTTTTACGACAATCTGAGACAGACACCAAAAGTAAGGGACATAAAGTCTTTTCTTTCTACACAGAAAATAAGTAACTTACGTGACTATAAATATTTTGCCTCAGTGATCTGACAGAAGAGGAGAAGCTGTTATCTTATCCACATAGATTTTTGTCTTGTTATTGTGATTTTGTTCCATAAAATAAAAGTGGAAAAAATCATCCCCTACAAAAATTTTAAAGTCAGATTTACTCCATCTTTAATAAGTTATCTAATTTGAAAGCTGTATTTCTGTATTTCTCTTTTTAACACACATCCTGCCATGTGTGTCCTCTCCAGGATCTCATTATTCTACTGTTGCTCTTAAGGTCAGGGCTTTACTGACAAGCTGTTGGTCCTTTTAGTCCTTTTATCAAACATAAACTGTCACCATGCTCTCACTGTGTGTTTGGAACAACTTTTTTCACCTTCTTCCCATTCACCCTTGCTCCTCCCCCCCCCCCCCCTCCCCCCCCCCCAGTTGATTCTTCTATATCCTTTCTAATATATCTAAGCCATTCATGTCTTCATCCAAATAATTTATTACAGAAGGACACTATTAGATATCAATATAGGCAGGTTTCTCTCTTTCTTGTCAGATCAAGTATTTGAGTACGTGGCCTTTAAGGTTGAAAGAATCATGAAGAAAAGCTGAACAGTTAGTTCTGTTAGCCTCAAGACTTACAATGTGATTCTTCTGATATGGGAAGTGACATAGAAGCACATTTATTGTTTTATACATCATTAGGGTATTTTTAACTAGCAATATCTGAAGTGATTTTAACGTACCTTTTAACTTTTTGTCAAGTACTCAGTGTAAAAAAATAAAAATTTGGAGAAAAAAAAAATCATTCTGACTGCACACAAAGACAGATTTAACGATCCATTCAAAAGCAATTATTACTTTAATTACTTAATTATGCTTTCTTTGAAAAAGCTGTACTAGACAATCAGAATTGCATTTTTCCATATCTTCTGAGTCAAGATATAATACAGAAATACATAAAATAATAAATACAGAAAGAAAAAAAAATCTAACAATACAGAAGCACAGCCATGTGCAATGCTACTTTGTACATCTCAAACTATTAGACAATTAGATCACCAGCTGGCTTACTTAATTTTATGATGTGCAGTCACTCATCTTTTCCCACAGCAGTGTCAACAATGCTTTGTCTACCTAATCTACCTATATTGAACTATAAGATTACCAAGCACATAGTTTTCTTTCCTGTTTAGGCAACATAGTTTCTACTTTTTTATTTGCAGTGTCCTACAACCCTATATACTACATACTACCTTTCTTGTTTCTCTTGTGTATCTTGCCAGAACATATGTCTAAATGTCCAACAGCTACGATAATGTGCAATTTTAGTCCTGCTCTCTACCTAAGATAGGAGAATATGTTTTTGTAGAGTACGTTAGGAAGAGGAAAAGAATTGAGGTCAAACTAATAATGTAGAATCTGGTAGGTGTTGCAAGACTAAGCACTTTCAAGCTAGCAGTAATAAGAGTTTCAACTTCCTTCCACCATTTAAAAACTGTTTTACTTAGATACTGAGCTTTCAGGATGGAAATTTGCCATATTGGCATTTGATTTCTTTAGAGTAGGGTAAATAAAAAAGTTTCTCAGCTCATACTTTTGCTCATGTTGATGTCAGTCATGTATATTTAAGGATTTGTTTTCCTTTCTAGGTTTCAGTGACTTACGGAGCGGACAGGCTAGCACAGCAGGAATGATTGATTTTTTATTTCATGTAGCCTTCTATGTGGAAAAACAATCACAAGATGGTATAAACTTACCTAATAAACTTAGATATGGGATACTAATTCCTAGAATCCTTTCAGCACACAGACAGGAATTATGTTAAGAACACTTTATTCTTTCTATGTTTTTGGTTTGTTTAAAACCTGAGATAGCATGAGGTTGTATTTCTTTTGTCAAGAGCCAAGTACGCTTGACTCCAATAGATTTTAGTATTGAATTAGATGATTTTAAACTAATCATCCTCGCACAGACTCAGGACGGAAGACCACACAGCTACGTTATCTGTTTAGAGTGCATTGGTTTTCTGTGGTAAGGGTTTGGTAGCAGGGGGGTTGTAGGGATGGTCTTTGTAAGAAGAGTCCAGCCCCATCTCAGACAAAAGCCAGCTCCATCTACCTCCAAAAGGGACTTGCCTCTGTCCAGAGTTGAGGCAGTGAGCAATGCTGGTTGAGCTTCTGGGAGAGCAGACCAAAGAAAATGAAAAAAACGCTGGGCAACTGCAGATGGGAGAGGGGAGTGAGAAATTGTCACCAAGGTTAGTGAAGAAGGGCAGAGGGTGCTGCAGGAACTGCAGCAGCAGTTCCCCTAAGGCCTGTGCAGGGAGAAGCCCCTGGTGGTGCAGGCTGTCTCCCTGCAGCCCATGGGTCCCACATGGAGCAGATCTCCACACTGAAGCCCGTGGAGGAGCCCCCAGTGGAGCAGGTGGATGTGGCCTGGAGGAGGCTGCGGCTCACGGAGAGCCCCTGCAAGAGCAGGCCCTGGGCCAGAGCTGCAGCCTGTGGAGAGGAGCCCACACAGGAACAGGGGAGCTGCCACCTGTGGAGGACCTGGGCTGGAGCAGTTTGCTTCTGACGGTACCTTGTGGTACGGAAACATGTGGGAGCAGTTCTTGAGGAGCTGCTGCCTGTGGGCAGCCCCCACAGGATAATTTCTGGAAGGACAGCATCTTGTGGGAGGGACCCCAAATGGAACACGGGCAGAGAATGACCGTGAAGGAGCAGCAGAGACAAAGAATTAGGGACCGACCACAGCACCCATTGCCTCGTTCCCCTTTGCCGCTCCAGGGGAGGAAGTAGAAGAGGGTGGAAGAGGGGAAGGTGGATTTATTTTGCTTTTAGTTTCTCTAGCCTGTTAGTAATAATTAGTTAATAATATTAATCTCTGTATGCTGAGTCTGTTTTCCTCATAATGATAACTGTTGAGTTATCTTCTTGACCTTATCTCAAACATTAAGCCCTTTCATCATATTTTCAAACCTCTTTTCTTTGAGAAGGGTGAGTGAGAGAGTGGTTGTGGTAGAGTTTAGCTGCCTAGCAGGGTTAAACCACATATAGCTGCATTTTTCACAGAATCAAAAAATCACAGATTGAAGGGATTGGAAGGGACCTCGAAAGATCTTTGGGTCCAAACCCTTGCCAAAGCAGGTTCCTTAGAACAGACAGCCAGGTTCCTTAGAACAGACAGCCCTGGGAGGCATACAAACGGGCCTTGAATATCTCCAGAGAAGGAGATTCCACAACCTCCCTGGGCAGCCTGTTCCAGTGCTCCATAACCCTCACCATGAAAAAGTTCTTTCACATGTTGGTGCGGAACTTCCTGTGCTCCATTTTGTGGCCATTGCTCATTGTCCTGTCCCCAAAGAACACTGAAAAGAGGATGGCCAAATCCCTCTGTCTCCCACACTTCAGGTATTTATACACATTGATGAGATCTTCTCTCAGTCTTTTCTCCAGGCTGAACAGACCCAGGTCTCTCAGCCTTTCCTCATATGGAAAATGGTCCAGGCCCCATATCATCTTTCTGGCCCTCCACTGAACGCTTTCCAGGAGATCCCTGTCTTTTTTGTACCGGGGAGCCCAGAACTGGACACAGTACTCCAGGTGAGGCCTGACCAAGGCAGAGTAGAGAGGGAGGATCACTTCCCTTGACCCACTGGCCACCCTCTTTTTAATGCATGCCAGGATCCCATTGTCCCTCTTGGCCATGAGAGCACAGTGCTGGCTCATGGTCAACCTGTTGTCCACAAGGACTCCCAGGTCCTTCTCCTCGCAGCTCCTCTCCAGCAGATCATTCCCTAGCCTGTACTGATACATCTGGTTGTTCCTTCCTAGGTGCAGTACTCTACACTTGCTCTTGTTAAACCTCATTTGGTTTCTTCCTGCCTATCTCTCCAGCCTGTCCAGGTCTCACTGAATGCCTTGGTGTGTCAATAGATAACAATTGATAGCCTTCTTGTGTGTCAACCACTCCTCCTAGCTTTGTGTCATCAGCATGCTTGCTGAGGGCGGACACTATTCCCTCATCAAGATTGTCGATGAAGATGTTGAACAAGACCGGACCCAGCACTGACCCCTGGGGATCACCACTAGTCACAGGTCTCCAACTGGACCCTGCACTGCCAATCACCACCCTCTGAGCTCATCCAGTCAGCCAGTTCTCAACCCACCTTACTGTCCACTCCTCTATCCCACACTTTCTCAGCTTTGCTACCAGGACATCATGGGAGACAGTATCGAAAGCCTTATTAAAGTCAATGTAGATGACATCCACTGCTCCCGCTGCATCTACCCAGCTGATGATGTCTTCATAGAAGACATCTTCCTAGAAGACATGTTTGGTCAAGCATGATTTCCCGTTAGTGAATCCATGCTGACTACTCCTCATAACATTCTTCTCTTCCAATTGCTTGGAGATGGCCTCCAGAACAAGCTGTTCCAAAACCTTTGCAAGGACAGAGGTGAGACAGACTGGCCTGTAGTTTCTCACATCCTCCTTCTTGCCCTTCTTGAAGGCCAGGGTGACATTGGCTATGCTCCCATCCTCAGCTAACTCTACTCTCCTGTTCTCCAAACCTGTCAAAGATGGTGGGGAGCAGTTTAGCAATCACCTCTGCTAACTCCCTCAGCACACATGGATACATCCCATTTGGACCCATGGATTTGTGTGTGTTGACACCACTAATATGCTCTCGAACCACTCCCTCATCAACCAGGGGGGAGATCTCCACTTCCCAGACTCTTTCTCCTCACTCCAGAGGAAGGGGGAGGGTGGGGGTAGCAAGGGTGTCTTTGCAGCAAAGACAGAAGCAAAGAAGGCATTCAATGTCTATGTCTTCTCAGTGTCCCCCACTACCAGGACACCCCTCTCGTTCAGCAGGTGACCCACATTATCCCTAGTCTTCCTTTTATTATTTACATACTTAAATAAAAAAAAAAAATATACTTCTTGTTATCCTTTATCTCTTTTGCAAGCCTCACCTCCAGGTGGTCTTTAGCCATCCTCATTGCATCCCTGCAGACCCTGAAAACACTCCTATACTCCTCCCAAGTGGAATGGCCATTTTTCCACATTTCATAAACCTTCCTCTTCCTTTTGATCTTATTGATGAGCTCCTTGCTCATCCATGCAGGTTTCCTGCCCCCTTCCCTGATTTCCTACTCTTAGAGATGCACCAAATCTGAGCTTGGAAGAAGTGCTGATTAAATGTTGCCCAGCTCTCACATGCACCCTTGCCTTCTAGCAACCTATCCCATGAGATACTCCCAAGCAGGTCCCGGAAGAGGTCAAAGTTGGCTCTCCGAAAATCCAGGGTGGCAATCCTAATTTTTGCCTGATTTTTTCCACCAAGTTCCATCTTGAACTCCACCATCTCAGGGTTGCTGCATCCCAAGTTGCCCGCCCTCATCCTTCACAGCCCTAACAAGCCCCATCCCTGTTGGTAAGAACGAGGTCCAGAAACACCCCCCACCTCACCATTCCTCCAGTATCTGCATCACAAAATTTTCTTAAATGCATTGTAGGAACCATTTGGACTGCGTGTGCCTGGCCGAGTTACTTTCCCAACAGATATCTGGATATTTGAAGTCTCCCATGAAAACCAGAGCCCGTGATCACAAGACAACTGCCAGCTGCTTGTAGAAGGCCTTGTTGACCTCTTCCTCCTGATCAGGTAACCAGTAGTACACCCCCATAACAGTGTCCCCCATACCAGCCCACCCCTTAATTCTCACCCACAAGCTCTCCACTTGTCCTTCACCCTTCCCCAGCTGGAGCTGGGTACACTCTAATTGCTCCCTCACATAAAGGGCAGCCCCACCCCCTCATTTCCCCAGCCTGTCTTCCCTAACAAGGACATAGTCCTCCATGACAGCATTCCAGTCATGCGAGTTGTCCCACCATGTCTCTGTGATTGCAACGAGATCGTGGCCCTGCGACCGTACACGGATCTTGAGCTCATTCTGTTTATTTCCCATGCTCTTTGCATTGGCATACAGGCATTTTAGGGAAACTACAGGCTCGTTTATGCCTAGAGGGACACAAGAAGAAGATTCCAGATAGGGTATCAGGAATATTACCTTCTCTGAGGAGCCCTCAGATGATCCTATGGGACAACTCAGAGGTTTTTCCCTACTGTCTCCATCAGAGTCAGTAGTGACAACTTCCCCCAGCCCTTCTCTGTCACTTTTAGCTCCCTTCCCTTCCCCCATCAAACCTAGGTTAAAGTAATATGTCCAGAGAGTTTGCTCCCCAATAGTCTTGCACCCCACTCACTGAACCAGAGTCCATCAGCAGCCCCCATACCCAGCTTCTCAAAAGTCTGTCCTAGATCAAAATACCCAAATCCTTGGTCCAGACACCATCCCCTCAGCCAGTCGTTCACCTGTCCCGTTCTCCTCCTTCTTTCTGGGTCCCAGTCACCCAGAGGAAGGACAGAGGAGAATATTACATGTACCCCTGATGCCTTCAACAACCTTCCCAGGGATGCAAAGCCCTTTTTAATATTCTTTATTTTTCTAGTTGCAGATTCCTCAGTTCCAACCTGAATGACAACAAGAGGATAGTAATCCTCCAGTTTAATGAGCTGTGGCAGAGCTTTCCTAATGTCTCTGACCTGTGCCCCAGGAAGACAACACACCTCTCTGGATACGTTATCTGGGCAACAAATAGGAGCCTCAGTGCCCCTCAGCAAGGAGTCTCTGATTACTGAAACTCTCTCTTCTTTTCTTGTGGCACTGATTTTGATGCAGTGCCCCATACAGCCCTGATCCCTATGCTCAGTACTTTCCCCCAAATTGACATGGTTCGCAGGGTTGCTTCCCAGGCTACTGTCCAGACCCTTATCCTTTTTCTTTTCCTGCCTGAGAGCCTCAAATCTATTATCCAGGGAATCTGTGGGGGTTGGTGGCACCATGGGTGTTGGGGACAAACATCTCTTCCTGCTTTGAGCTGAGTTGAAGGTCCAGCCCCTTTTATTTTGTGAGTGGTCAAGCCCTCTGTCCTGCACGTGATCAACTGGGTCAGCTACTACCCTTTTCAGGGACTTAGGAAGGGGCTCCTGGGCATCAGCAAGGGCAGGTTGATACCTCCTATCTGTCACCCTCAGAGTTTCCCAGGAGCCCCTCAGGCTGCTGATTTCTCACTGCAGGCCAACAACCTGCTCGAGGAGTCCCTTAAGCAGGGCACACCTGCACCCATGACAGCCCTCTCTTCCCTCAGGACCCTGGAGGGGCTCCAGATTCTGGAGCTCTCTGCAGTCACCTGTCTGGACTGTCACTTTTCCCTCAGGGGGTCCACCTGAGTGCCCTTTTTTTTACTGTATTCTTTTCCATTACCAGTTTATCCAACCATGTTTGAATATAATAATGAGTTTTATGGTTTTCCCCAACCCAGTATATTGTGAACTTCTAAAACTTAGAAACCAAATATAAATTTTAAATACATATAGAAGATTAGTTTGCATATTTTTGTTCATTGTTTCTTAAAGTAGTTTCTCAGAGAAGTGGTAAATATCCTCTAAGTAAAACCATAGGTGCACAAAAGCATTAAGTGATTAATGCTATGAATTGTAGGTAAGAACAGTAGTGGAAGAGGAAAAGAAACTGCTGAGTTGAATAAATCAGAAAACAGAGACACCAACTGATGAAGGCGGGGGGGGGGGGGAAGGATATATATTTAACTGATGATCATGATCATTAATATTTGATTCAATGGATGAGAAGCAAACAAGAATCAAATAGATTGGTATATACACAGATTGCTTCTAATATATGCAAATTTCTTATTGGTATAGATTTTCCCAGTGGTAATCCTATATTAGCGGCAAAAATTGGAAAAGCTATTTCTGTTTTTCAGAGAATGCTTCCAGACCCACAAAAATACTTCTGACTATAAGGTACACAAAGACAAGAAGAAAACAGCCAACACCAGGAGAGATTCTAAAAGAACATTTGTTGTCAAAAAGACTGTATTTAAATATAAAAGAGGTGGGGATACGCAGTCTATGTCAATACACAGTTAGAAAAATGTTAAATTGGTTCGTATGTTAAGAAATTTTCAATAGTCTGTTGTCAAAATATACATAAGTACTGAGCAGGGTACACAGAATTACAAAATGAATGGCTGAGGTTGGAAGGAACTATCTGGTCCAATCCTCATGCTAAAGCAGGGCCACATAAAGCAGGTTGTTCAGAACTGTGTCCAGGAGGCTTTTGAAAGTCTCCAAGGTAGTAGATTCCACAGCCTCTGTGATGAACTTGTGCTCGTTCTCTTACACAGTAAAGAAATGTTTTGCGATGCTCAGAGAGAACCAATTTGTGCTCATTGCCTCTTGTCCTGGCATGGGGCACCACTAAAAAGAGCCTGGCGCTGTCCTGTGTGCACCAATCCTGTGTGTTTCAATCTTCAGGTGAGATCCCCCTTCTCTATTCCAGGCTGAACAACCCCATCTCTCTCAGTGTTTGCTCACAGGTGAGATGCAGTACTCCCTTCATCTTCTTAGTCATCCTTTACTCTACTCTCGTTATGTCAATGTCTTTGTATTTCTTGAAGGGCTGTCCTGAATCTCCTAAATTCCCGCAATTACTAAGTCCTTGAATGACCTTTGAGCTTTTCCAACCATGAGAACATTTTCAAATGTCATAGATTCATCTCAAGGCATGCTGCAGCTGAATCAACCTTTGTCTGTCTTCCTGAAATGGGAGAAGTGCAAATAAGCTTTCAATCTATTCCTCTAGTTCAGACTGAATAGGCTATTGTGTGTGAAGAATCAACTTTTGTTGGAAGATTAAAGGTTGATGGCAGTTATCATCATAAAAAAAAAATAATAAATAAAATAAAAAAAAGGAGGATTGTTGCTATTGTTGTTTTTATTATTATTATTATTATTATTATTATTATTATTTTATTTTTTATTTTTTTTCTGAAGAAAAAGTAGGCCATGTAGGCCAGATTATAGAGTTTTGTATTTAGGAGAAAAATAAGCTTCTTTTCAGGATAATGAATACCAGATTCTGCTTCTTTTGGCTGATGGCTAGGCTGTCTGTCAGTCAGAGGATCTTCTACAAATTGCCAGAAAGAGAAGTGCCATAGTTTGGTAGTGATTACTCTGCAAGAACTGCTGTGAGTTCTGGTGAATTCTGTACCAGTGTTTTATTCATATGTAACACCTAACAGCAGCTCCTGTTGGGGAGGAAGAACTTGGACAGTAAAGTAAAAGGACTACGTTTTTGTTAAGGATACAAATTAATTTATTTCATTTATCTCTCAATACCATAAGAAATGGTAAAACTATATTTATATACACAGTTTATTAAATGACTTTGTAAAAATATAATTTATTTTATATTTTTGTGTGTGCATGTATGCAGTATATGTATACTGTATTGTACAGGTGCAGTGGTCTTGACAAGAATGGTGGTTTCTAGCAAAGCAAGGTTATTTTTCTTTAGTGAATCACTAGACTTAATCCAATAATGTGTATTTTACTGATCTGTTCAAATTAAATATTCCCATATTTAATGGGAATTTATTAGGAAATTATTTTTTAGGGAAATTATTAGGAATTAAAAAAATAAATTCATTAGGGAATTTATTAGGGAACTTATTTATTAGGTTATTGGAATCCTTTACTCACATCCTTGTTGGAAGTAAGTAAAACAATCTTATTAAGCCCTAAAAGTCTGTTTTGTTTTGTTTCCCTTTATGAGTAGGACTATCTGTAGTGCTTTGGGATCCTTCAAGTAAAACCTAAGAAATCAATGCTCTCTCCCTTGGGGAAAAAAATAATAAAAAAATATATATATATATATTAGCTGAAGGTAGAGGTTGTGGATGTGAACTTGGGATGTGAAAATCCTAAATGACAACTCTGATGAAAATGATTAAAACATACATTTTTTTTGTAAATTATTACTATCAATAGAAGACAATGACACCTGGAATTGACACAAAGCAAATGGCTGAGTTTCCCCAGACGAAAAATGCAAGCGTGGAATTTAACCAGTTCTGATAAATTCCTTAATGTACTGAACAATACCTATTTAGATACAGAGCACTCACAGAAATTTCAATATAGTTGATATTTTATGTTCTTATGGCAAGTTTTAATTTTGACATCTTTTTAGCAATATGAGTAATTATCTCATGTAATTATTGACATCAGTGATAAGTTATCCTCATTTCACAGATATGAGAACTTCAGTTGTGTGGGCACTGTGCTTTTTGTTTTGTTTTGTTTTGTAATTTTCCAAATAGTTGACATTATATCCATCTAATTATTGCAATTCAGAAGACATAATTTAGAAATGTTAATGCAATGTGTAAAGACAACAGATTAAGAGATTATACAGATGTACTTAATAATTATCTTCTCTGATTATATAACACATTGAGTTAAAATGATCATTCTTTTGTTTATCTTGGTAAACTAAATTAAGAACTTTCAAAACTAATGATGGAAAAATAGAAATAAAGATCATGCCAAGGTTTTTTTTTGTTTGTTTTGTTTTGTTTTTTTTTTTTACATTGTGTAAAATAAAGAAGTGAAACAACTTCAGAACTGTATGACCTTTATGATATTAAAAATCTTGATATTAAATATTAATATGATATTTATAAAATAAATATCAATCTGATACTATATGATATTAAAGATCTTTATTAACAAGCACTTTAAAATTAGAATGTTAAGAAATTCAGAAAAGGGTTTGTAAAATATGTATTGTGTCTTTTGAGTGTCAGAACAAAGCTGAAATTTGGGAAGATCAAAAGAAATAATATAATGTTTTACATTATACATTTATAATATATTACATTAAATACAGGACAAAATAACTCATCACAAAGTCTCAAATCAGAGAGAGGGACATATCTTACACACTATACTCTGATTGTAAAAGTGTATTATTGGTATAAAAATGAATGCACTAAAAGCTATAAATTTGACAAGAAACACAGTTCTTCAGCATGACAATATAGACACATATATGTGTCTATATGTCCAGTATGTCTAATTTTTCATATGTCCAGTTTGTCTAATTTGGTAGCTAGACAGCATTCCATATAGATATGTGCAATATATTGGTCTGAAAAAACATTGTTTAAATAGAATATAAAATAAGTATGAAAATACATAGAACTGTGACGCATTAATTTAGTCTTAGTTTTCCTTCTGTAAATAAAAATGCTATGTATTAAATGAAAACTTCGATATAAGATTCAAAGACATTGCAACTTTATTCAAATACTGAAGATGTAATTTTGCAAAGATGTAATGTAATTTTGGGAAGGAGAGTTGTAAAATTATTATAATTCTGTTAATATAATGATTGCAAATATAGTAATAAAAACAGTTCCAAGGCAGCGGTTTCCTAACACCCTAAACGAGGAAGTCTGGTTTTGCTAATTAGAGGTACAGATAATTTTGAAGTAAATATTATAGGATGAAGGTTTTTTATTTGTTTGCTTGACTACTTATTGGCAATGAAGGAAATCTTTATTTTTTTTTTCTGTTTTTCTGTATCATTATTATTTTGCTTACTTATTAAAATGCATTTATTTTAACTAAATTTGTGCTGAAATATACTTTATATAAATAGAGAAAAAAGTCATCGGGGCAGATCATGACTTTAAATGTCTTTAGTCAAAACATTTATTAAACTTAAATATTTTTTAGACAATTCCCATATTCTGCACACTGGTTATGGTGTCTTCAAACATTAGTGTGAAAACAACTTGGCTTAAAAAAGAATCACCTACGTTATGAGACAAAATTTCAAGTGCATAGCACAATCTGAGTCACATGATCATGTAGGTGTATTTTTTGGTCTGCATTCCTCTGATATGAGACAACAGAAATCTGACCTATCGCGTTGTCAGCACTATGATGGGGGTATTCTCAAATACACAATTACTGTTTTGGGAACAATATGAAGGATGTTTTGTTCTATTGAGTTCATTTTGTGAGTTGACATATTTATAATAATGTGATAGAAAGTCTGGGAGACATCAGCAGACAAACTGATTCCAAGAAACCCTGTCACCACCTCTATTCACTGTGTGAATGAACATGTAGCACTTTCTTTCATCTACTGCTGACATGTTTTAAAAGGTTCTGTTATTTCCATGGTTTCTTAGGTGCTGCTCCCACATTTTCACCAGAGTGAATCACATATAGGTTCATTGCAAATTTGTCTACAAGCATACTTAGCCATTTAAATTCACCTTCCACAGTTCTGCCCTGTGGTTTGATCATCTAAAGTATCTAGGAAAATCAAACTGCTATTTATATTCTGAAGCACAGCATTGAAGAAGTTTTCAGGGCAGGGTGCAGCTGCATGACCTGAGTGCTCCCTAGACTTCTAACCTTCAATGTTACCATGCCAGGGGAACCTGGTATGTTAACGCTAAGGAACAATATAGATTATAGAGCAGCATGGAGACACTGTGGCTAGGTTCTGTGACAAGAGGGGGACTCGATTGTTCTTGTGCATACTGAAACTGATAAAGTGCACATTTGCCACCGTGAGCTGATGACCTGTAGTGTCTTTGACAAAATGCTGTACTCTAGTGAACGTTTGCTCAATATAGTATCATTATAATACTAAAACACAATTCCATCCCAAAAGCTACCCATCTCCAATGTGCAACCACCCCTCACTGAGCATGCACTCCAAATTTCTAAGAGCCTATAACCTTAAATGAAGGCGAGACACCTATTTAATAATCACAATTAAGATATCACAGAATCACAGAATTGAAGGGGTTCAAAGGGACCTTGGAAGATCTTTGGGTCCAACCCCCCTGCCAAAGAAGGTGTAGTGGGTTTACGTGGCAAGGTTTTGGTAGCAGGGGGCCATAGGGGTGGTTTCTGTGAGAAAGATCTAGAAACTGCCCCATATTTGGGAAGGGCCCCATTGTTTTCCAGAGCTGAGCAAATAAGCGATGTTGTTTTGCGCCTCTGTGAGAGCATATTTAAGACACGGAAAAAACCACTGCGCCACACAGCAGCTGGGAGAGTGAAGGGAGTGAGGAATAGCCTTGCAGGCACCAAGGTCAGTGTAGAAGGAGGGGGAGAGGTGCTCCAGGTGCTGGCGCAGAAGTCCCCTGCAGCCTGTGGTGAGGACCATGGTGAAGCAGGATGTCCCCCTGCAGCTCATGGAGTACCACAGTGGAGCAGGGTTCCATGCTGCAGCCTGTGGAGGAGACCACAGTGGAGCAGGTGGACCTGCACTGACGGAGGCTGTGGAAGACCCCTGCCGGAGCAGATTCTGGGCTGGGCCTGTAGCCTGTGGAGAGGAGCCCACGCAGGAGAAGGTGACCTGGCAGGAGCTGCTGCCCGTAGGGGAGCCAGGTTGGAGCAGTTTGCTCCTGAGGGATGGACCCCGTGGTACGGACCCATATCTGGAGCAGCTCTGGAAGAGCTGCTGCCTGTGGGAAGCCCATGCTGGATCAGTTCGTCAAGGACTGCATCCCGTGGGTGGGACCCCACAGCACAGGGGACGAGAGTGACCGAGAAGGAGCGGCAGAGAAGAAGCGCTGTAGACTGACCATAACCCCCATTCTCCCATTCCTCTGTGCCGCCCGGGGGGAGGAGGTGGAAGAGCGTGGATGGGGGGGAAGGTGCTTTTGGTTTCTTTCCTTTGTTTCTCACTTCTCTAGCTTGTTAGTAACGAGCAATAAATCTTATTATCTTCTTATGCTGAGTCTGTTTTGCCCGTTACAATAATTATTGCGTGATTTTCTCATCCTTATCTCACCCTTTGAGCCCTTTTCACATATTTTCTCCCCATTCCTCTTTGAGGAGGGGGAGTGAAAGAGCGGCTGTGGTGGAGCTCGGCTGCCCACTCGAGCGGAACCACGACAAAAGGTTCCTTAGGACAGACTGCCCAGGCAGGCGTACAGACGGGCCTTGAATATCTCCAGAGAAGGAAGTTCCATAACCTCCCTGGGCAGTGCCCAGAGCCTCAGTGCCCCTCAGCAAGGAGTCTCCGATCACTAAAACTTTGCATTCTTTTCTTGTGGCACTGGTTTTGATGCGGTGCCCCATACAGCCCTGATCCCTATGCTCGGTACTTCCCTTATTTCTGACATTCTCAGGGCCTTGGTTCAGACTACTGTCCAAACCCTCATTCTTTTCCTTTTCCTGACCGAGAACCTCTAATCTGTTACCCAGGGACACAAAGGGGTTTTGTGTCTCCATGGATGATGGGAGCAGACTCCTCCTTCTGCTTCAAGCTGATACAAGGGCGCAACCCCTTTCCTCTCTTGCGTGGTTGAGCCCTCTGTCCTGCACATGAACAGCTGTATCAGCTAATGTCCCTTGAAGGAACTTAGGAGGGGGCTACCAGGTCTCAGTAGGGTCAGGTCAACACTTCCTCAGAAGACTATCCATCTCCCTCAGAGTTTCCCAGGAGCCCTTCAGGCTGCCAATTTCTCACTGCAGCCCTGCCATCTTCTCAAGCAGTTCCTTGAGCAGGGCACACCTGCAACCACAGTTGCAGGTGTGCAACACTCTCTTCCCTCAGGACCCAGGGGGGACTCCAGATTCCAGTGCTCCCCACAGTCACCAGTCTGGACTGCCACGTCACCCTTCAGATGATCCACCTTGCTGCCCACTTGAGCCCAGAGAGGTCATGTTTCCTCAATTTGGGTTCCTACCTTGGACTGGTTGCTGCGACGGGTGCCCACCATAGTGAATTATAAGTTATAAAAGATAGAGCTCCCAGAGGAGAGGAGAAGAAGAGAAAGTGAGGTGTGAAAGGGAGAGGATCCACCCAATGCTCCTCCCTGCCCTGCCTGTACTGCCCTGCCCGAACTGGCCCACGCAAACTGCCTGCGCTAACTGCCGAAGTCTGCCCTGTTAGCACATCCTGTTTGTGGTGTTTCTGTGCTACTCATATGCTTGACTACAATCACTCAAGCTCCACTTAAAAGATAGAAAATAATATAAATTGACTTAAGAGAAAGGGGATGTTAGGGAAGATACCATTATCAGGGGAGATACCATCATGAGTAAATATACCATCACAGTGTATCATCTCCTGACTTCTGGGATCAGTCGACAAGCTGAGCATCTCTTCCCAACCCCCTGTTCCCCCTTTGGGATGCCTTTGGATGAGATTTGAACACTTGGTTATACTGTGTGTCTCTGTGGAAACTTAGAAATCTCTATAGAGGCTTTGTGCCTTTTAATGTATTAATTTCCAGTCTGTGCACCTGTGTATTTCATGCATGCTATCTTGTTTTTGCAGACAATAAATTATCATCAGCTATCCAAAGAACCTCTGTACCTGTTGCTGTAATAAATTGCACTTAACAGCATTGTTCCTAGCCTTGATAGTTCTCATTAAATGCAACTAGAGTAAGGGCATGTTAAGTTGTTGAAGAATCCTTGATCAGTATTCTGAATCTAACCAGGCCCACATCAGTTAGTGGTGAATCTGTGACTGTGATAGTTCAGTATCATGAATCTGACCAGACCCATAATGGTTAATTGGCTACACCCCTTTAACGTGACACACTCTTTCTTGGTCCCCAACTTTCAGCTTTCTGTTTGTTGTTTTGAAGTTGATGTGCATGCTATTAACATGATAACAATGATTTTAATAAAAATATTAGTAATAATAATAATAATAATAAACATTTTACTTATTTATTTATTTTTAATTGGCAGCTTAAAGAGGATTTCCTGTTTTTTACTGCACTAAAATAAATGCCAGAATTATTACCTCAATTAAGCATGCAAAAATCCATACAACTCCAAAGACTACTAGCTGAGCCCAACAATTCAAATAGTTCAAAGAGTACCTCTTAGACAAAAAAAAAAAAAAGTGGTACCATTCCAATTGAAATGTATATTTAATTTTCATGCACCTCTAAGACTTGTTTTTATCTCTATTGTTTCTGACCCAGTTCTATTAGCATTGCACAGAATCAGAGAAAACATGCCAAAAAATATCTTTTTTTTTTAGTGCATTTTACATGTACATGGCTAATCTACTTTATTAATGAAAGATGCAAAGGAAAAACCTACCTATATGAGAGGAAATTCTATAGTACTTAGGTTTTATTCATGTACATCCAAAATATGGAAAAACAAGTAATGACAAACATCATTTCCCAGTTTTCAACATTTTATTTCTTCTAGCTCTCCAGTGGTGTCCAGATTTAATTATCATTTGTATTAAGAGAGAACATTCAAGAACATACAGAGTCTTCAGGCAAAATTAATGCATAGTATATGCCAAAGCCCAGAGGTGTATGCTATAGCTCTTTATTAATAACTTAGGTTTAGAAGGTTCTTTCTAACAAGACTTCATTACAAAAGCATGAAATTAAAAAAATAATACAAAAATACTGGAGCCTCTTTTGTATATGCAATTGATTCATATTTGCTGTATCAGTTAATGTACTGTTCCAAATCTCAAATCATCCCTGTCTTCTCTCGTCATCTGCAACATATATATTACATGCAAATCCATACTATTTATGATGACATTACCTTACACTTCAAGATATGTACTTCCAGCTGAAGCAGCTGCAATTACACCCTTTACACAGAAATCCACTGATTCATGTCAAATTGAAATGATTCTACAAGCATTATGGTCACACTTGTACATAACATTTACTGGCTAGGAACTGAGATTTCATGTAAATTTTGCAATCCACAGCATTGTTTGTTTCAGCTCCATTTATTAAAGAGGAAGAATAAAACATAAAATAAAAAAATATATATATATTAAAAAATAAAATAAATAATAAAATAAAATAAAATAAAATAAATAAAATAAAATAAAATAAAATAAAATAAAATAAAATAAAATAAAATAAAATAAAATAAAATAAAATAAAATAAAATAAAATAAAATAAAATAAAATAAAATAAAATGTAACTAATGGTCCCCTCTGTGAATTAAAAAAATGGATTTGTGGGCATAAGAGAGTCAGAAGGTCTTATTAAAAGCAAAAAGCAACAGTGAAGGAAGTTGTACTGTTTTTGGCTGGGACAGAGGTAACTTTCTTCAGAGGGGCTGATAAGTGCCTTATTTTGGATTTAGGAGAAATAATGCTGATAACACAATGATGTTTTAGTCATTGTAGAGCAGTGTTTACACTGAGTAAAGGACTTTTCTGCTTCTTGTACTGCCCTGCCATCAAGAAAGCTTGGGGTGCATGAGAAGCTGAGAGGGGACACAGCCAGGACAGTTGATCTAAATTGGTCAAAGGGATATTCCTTAACTTAGGACATCATGAAGCAAATAAAAACTAGGAAGGTTGGCTGATGGGGGTGGATTGTGGTGCTGCTTAGGGACTGGGGGCATTGGTTGGTATTGTGGTCAGCATTATTTATCACTTGTTTTGTATATAATTATCATCATCATCATTTTTCCTTAATTATTATTACTTTCTCTTTATTTTCTATCCTTACTTACACTTGATTTCAACCCACATGTTCTACCTTTTTATTTTCTTCCATTCTTTCCCCCATCCCACTGTGGGCAGTGGAGGAGTGAGCAAACAGCTATGTGAGACATATCTGCTTTCTGGCTTAAACCACAGCAGCAGTTTAAAACTTTCTGGTAATGCTGTCACAGGTGTTTCTATATTTTTACTGGAAAATGCGAATATTGTCAGGAGCCACTAGAAGAGTCCTTTACAGTCTATTTATGTTTCTTGTTTAGAAGAAAAGGAGTAGAAAAACATAAAATAGTTATAATTTACAGTAGAGAATTCTGTTCACAGTTTGAATGCTTTAACATGCCAGAGACTATGTTATTATTATTAGTGCTACGGCTATTTAACAGATTGATAAGGTTGCTGAGGTGTTGAGAGGAATGGGTTAAAAGCAAAAAACTGGCAAAGAAGATTATAAATACGCTCAAGTGACCTTGAAGCTGGGAACCTGTAAGGTCCAGGGAGTGGTAATGTAGATCTGATTAGTGAAGCCTGCAACCCCACCTTTGCCCAGAGGTTGCTTCAGGAATCTCCTGGTTCATGAGGTGATGAGAATAAATTTACTCTTTGCATTTTAGCTGTGCGTTTGCAGTTGTTCCTGTTGTTTACCTGTGCATATTCACAAATATGGTCACCACAAACAAACAAAAATAAATAAATAAAGCAAAATCTAGCCTTGGCTGGTGCCTGTTTGGTATAGAATTAGCAGATTTTCTAGGAGACCATTGCAAAAGTTAGTAGTATGTGTGAAGAGATAATACAAATAACAAACAAGAGAAGAAAAATCACATAGATGGTTTTGTTTATAATAGTTTTCCATGTATGAGTTTTTTGTCATACTTGTGAATGGTAGCGTACACATATTGATTCTATAACCTAGCTAATGATATAATTTTATTTTTATTTTTACCAGTATACTTATTCTCCCTAGAGAACTGTTTATTAAAATAAATAAATAAATAAATAAAAATAAAAAAATAGAATCCTTCTGCTGGAGGATAACTGCTGAAACAAGAAAACAAACAAACAACAAAACTTCTTGAGGTCATTTTGGCAATGAAAAATACAACACAATATTATAGATTACAGGAAACACTGTAGCACCCCTCTTCACTGTGAACTAAGCATTTTAGAACATTGTATTTGTGTTGTCTCTGGTTTAATTTGCTCGCACTCTTTATAGCTGCTAGAGGGAGCAGAGATCCATCCATGGTGCTTATGTAATGGTGTAATTATTCTCAAGAGAGCTGAAAAGTGGACTGAGCATAGTCCAGTATTTCCTCAGTGAGCACGTGTAAAAGTAGATATGTGCCTATCACTTTATTTTGAAATAAAATGATCAAAATAGTTTTATGAGAAAAGCATTGCTAGTAGAAAAGATCTGTGATAGCTACTAAAAAAAAAAAAAAAAAAAAAAAAAAAACCATGAAAAATCAAGACATTTTCATTTTCAAGACATTGCCCAGAAGCCTTATGAAACCCATGTCCACATGCAGTTAGAATAATATTTCTTTTACAAATTGAGACCTTTAGTCTGAGCTGAGATTGCAATATACCAGAGGTACAAGCCCATTACTTTTAGCCTAATAGCATTTTAAGAGTATACTAGTCTTGTACAGTTTCTGTATGTTTGTTTGTTTTCCAAATGAAATCTTAAATATATCTATGTAACTGGCTTCAATTCTAGACCTGTGTTTTACCACTACATCACAACAATCAATATATCACAACAGTGATTACATAACTGACAATGTTTATTTGGATATTCTTGAGTTGTTTTTGAGTTCAGGCCAAGCTTATATGTACTTATATAGCCAAGCTTATATGTACTGCAATTTTGCTTTTATCTTTTTTTTTTTTTTTTAATTATTATTATTATTTTTATTTATTTATTTTTTTGCTTATATATTTATATATGTGAAGATATATGTGAAGGGAATCAGTGAGAATTAAACATTGATTTGCATGACATCAGATTAAGTAAAAAGTAAAATAAGTAAAAATAAACCCTTTCTGTCCTCTCACCCACATATTTGATTCACAGAGTAGATGGAAGAACAGAAAGTCAAGATGGTCAGAGAAATATGGGACTAATTAATATAAATATCTGTCTGTAAAATGTAGCATTTGATATAGATATTACATGGAATTAATTTATAACATAATCATTTTAAAATAGCAAATTTCAGAATATTTAGTTTGCATTAATCTTTGAGCACCATATGAATTACATGATTAAAAGTCGCATTCCCATCATCTTTTTTTAAAGATGGCAAAAAATTGAAAACCAAAATATAATGTCCAGAATCCAAAAGATTGTGCAAAAAACTGTAAGTGCCACCCATGCAAAACAAAGAAAAAATAAGTGTCTTTCATGTTTAATTTGGTCAGAATACATATGATTTTATCTCACTATAAATTGATGAAAAATAAAGCCTCTTATAAGCTTTTTTAATTTTTCAATTTTTTATTTTTTGAAAATTACTAAATGTTATAGTGTGGTTTATAAATACAATGAAGCATTAGGTGCAAGTAAAATTTAAAATTCTGGATTTTGTTTCATTGTTATACGAAAAAGACTTGCATCACAAAAGATCTGTTTTTGGTCTTTTGTTTCTTTTTCTGAACATTCCTAAATTTATGTGTTGTTATTGCAATGTTTGCAGCTTCAGAGATGAATTGTGTCTCTTAATGGACAGCATATAAAGAACTTTGAAGAAGTACTGGTAATACACATAAGAGACTGATATAAGGTAGTCCATTCATGTTTTATGTTGATTAGGATCTGATCCATTCTCTTCTTGGCATTCTCTTCTTGGCATGGCATGATTGTAAAATTTTGCCAATGATTTTTACAATCATAGCAAGACGGTAATTTTTTTTTTTAGGACTGCATAAAGAAGGGTAGAAGAGGTAGGGAGAAGGAAGACACGTGCACAACAGGTAATTCCTTCATCTTAGCCATGAAATATTAATTATTTATTTTTAATTATGCTTTCAGAATAGTTTTCAAATAATTCTCTTTAATTGCTCAAAATACTTATTTGTTCTCAGGAGCTTGGCTTCCCTCTTGTATTAAAAACATCAGAATGTTGTTTGCATACCATTACACTTGTAGGTACTGACTTTTGAGAAAATGAATGAAGTTCCCTGGATGTATGCACATCAAATAACCTTGTGCTGACAGCATAATAATACCAGAGAAAGCTTTTTAAATAATATCAATTTTCCACAGTATATCCATCATAGTATGAAACAACATGGCACCCTGTAGCATTATTTTAAAGCATTGCAGTTTCTTTTTCTATATCTTCCTGCTTAAAGTTGTAGAGTCCATATCCAGGACATTTTGCTTTCATTCCTCCTTAAAAAATAAGTAAATAAATAAATAAATAAAGGGGGACCTTTTTTTTTGTTATTTGGAGAGACTTTCATACCTTCCATCCTTCCATTCAGGTTTCCATTAGTTGAAAGTAGTTTTAGCTAGGATGGACCCATGCATTTCAGTCAATTACTGGCTTTTATCTTGTTGTAATCATAAAGGGCCATTTCTTTCTTAAAATGGTCAATTAAGTACATGAAAATAAATGGAGAGGAGTGTACAATTTGTTAACAGCACTGTTAGGAGTACCCTGGCAGTGAAGAAGAAAGTATCGTAGCCTTTCTTAATGAATAGAAATAGCTTCCATCAAAGCAGGTGCTGTTTGTCCATATTATATATATATATATATATTTTTTTTTTGACCACAATTCAGAGTTAACTACACAGCAATTGAGTGTCTGAAAGCTCTTAAAATATCTACAATGTACTTAAAGTAGAGCTCTATATTTTTACTTAACTACTCCATTTGTATCAGTTTGTATAAAACACATTAAAAAATCAATTGAAGCAGTTGTTTTCAGTTGAAAAGCAGCAGACTAAAGGTTCAATTTTTATCAGGAGATAATGTGATAGAAGAAAGAAGCAGATGGAGTAAATGATTCAAATGGAAATTATTCCAAAGCATAGAGGAAACTTAAAGCAACATATGAACATATGAAATAAAGAGAAATAAAAGTGGCAGAAAGTAATGAGTAGAGAAACCCCAGTCCATTCACTTTGGTAGCAAGGTGCTCAAAAATAAATAGAAGATAACCATAAAATGATGCTCTCAAAGTATTTTCATTATTCTTCTGATGACCTTTTAGAACAACCTAGTTGATATGTTGCTGTCTGTGATGCTCAGTATAGTTCAAGATCTTTGGGAAATCTTGAGAAATCATATCTCATATGATAATGGGTTGATTTCCAAAATCTAGGATATGAAGTAAAAAGGAAAAGAGAGAAGTCTTTTCTGAAGTCTATAAAATACATTTGCATGAAAACATGCTAGAATTGTTCCTCCAGAATTTGTCTTAGTCATAAAATAATTCAAGAATAAAAACAGAATTTACTTCAGTACATTTTAGGTGCTGAAGGGAGGTAATAAGAAAACAGTCAATTTAATTTCATATCAAAATCACATACATGAAATGAATTAAAGATTTTTATTAGAGCTTGTCAAAAAATAGCTCTGAAAAATTTTAAAATATAAAATACTTTTAAAAGTATTTTCAATATTTTTGAATGAAGAGACCTTTGGCTTTGCAGATACTTTTTGTTATTATTTTAATTATTTTCCTTCTAATCCATTCTTTCTGAGGCATAGAAAATCATCTTTTCTGTAGGTCTTGGACTTAACAATATATTTCATTAACTATTCTACCTTCTGACTATGAATCATTTCTTTGATGGAAACATTTCTAACAATCTATCAGTGCTTTAACTACAGCAGCAACAACAACAGAACAGCAACAAAAAACTATTTAAGTCAAATTTGCTTCAAAATCATAATGATAAAAATGCTGGTATTTTAGCTTTAGGTTTTGAATAGCTAAATGACATTATGTATCATATCACAGTTTATAAATTTTATACTGAATACCATACATAGCAAGTCAGGCTATGTCCATATCAATGCAGTACAGGACCCCCAAGTTTCCAGCTACTAGTGGCAACTAATCGCTGGACAAATGTTGGCAGAATTTGTAATTTAGTAGTTTAGTACTGCAATTTAGTAATTACTAAATTACTATTACTAAATTGCAGTACTAAACTATGAAACAATTCAAAGATGACTTAAGTCCACCTAGACAATCTTCTGCTCCTGTGACCAGGGAGTTATTCTTTTGATTTCAGAGTGACTATAACAAGAAAATAGATGCAGAACCATAGAATTTGGTAAAACAAGTTTTAAAGTTTTCTAAAATATAAGAAGAAAATATTGAATTGTTATAAATTCATAAGGTTAAAATATTAATATGAAACATGTAATTGATTAAAACATACTGAACAGGAATATTTATTTAAATACACATGTATACCAGGAAGCACTAAATGCTGAGGGTGTCAGAATTTCTAGTAATCAGAAAATGACTAATGATGAGTGCTGGGAAGAGATAGACAAAATATAGCACCTCATATTTGACACTGAAAGAAAAGATATGTGACGGTCCTTGATCATAATTTGATTTTCAGTTTTAATGAATACACATACTATAAATTGTTTTGTTTAGATAACTTTTTCAGTACTCTTGGTAACAGTATATAATGGGGACTTCAGCATTTCTGGAACAACAGAACATAGCTTTCTCCTACTCTTTTTAATGTCTAATAAAGGTCAACAATTCCAGTTAGGTACTGTTAAAGTTTTATTTGAATTGAAAATATGAGTATTATTTCTATGTTGACATGCCATAAATTTACTTGACCCTTTCTGGTTGTTCATTCAATTCCATAAAGAAAGTATGCTTGTGGAAACATTGCAGCAGTGTTATATACGGTTTATCACCATTATATATGATTCGTCACAGTTCAAACTTTCTGTGTTAAGCTCATGGAGAAAGCAGTCACTAGGTTGTGTAATGAAGTTCATCTCCATGTGCATGAAACACAAGGGCAGCTGGAATTGGGTCACAAACCTCAGGGTGGATTGGGGATCCAGTAACAGCTATTGGGTAGACTATCTTGGTCAGTCTATCTTATCATAGCTTAGAATACTCCCTTTATGAGACCAGCAAATAAATTATTCCTTCCTCAATTATCTTTCTACAATGCCACAGAAATACACATCCTCTATTAAGGAGATATAATGTGAGGATGTAGGGAAAGCTACAGTTTTGATAGAGGGTCAGAAAGCATGAAAGAAAGTAATAACACTACATAAACTTGATAAATCACTCAAAATCAAACAGTATTAGGCCACTGAACTCAGGAAGTTAGCAATATGATTTTCTTCTCCATGTGTGTAAGCAGACTTGCCAGTTCAACATTAGCCATAAATCCCAGCATTTTTTGTTCTGAAAAAATAATAAAATAGAGGAGGTGGATACAGGGGATTATTTATTTATTTATTTATTTATTTCCTAGTACACAGCTAAAACAGAAATTGGAGCATTCTTACTTACATTTGTAAGTAAAATTACTTACTGCATTTTGAATGCAGAATCTCTTGTTCTACCTCACTTTATAGATTTTATGGATAGTCTGGATCTCAATTCCAACTGAAAAAGTCCTGAAAGACGTTCATTAGTGTCACAGTTTTGACTGGGATAGATTTAATTTTATTCATAGAGGTTCACACAATGCGGTTTTTTGGATTTTGGATGAAAACAAAGGTGATGACATACAGATATTTTTCATTTTTGCAGATCTATGCTCATACTGAGCCAAGGACTTCTCTGCTTCTTATGCAGCCCTGCCAGCAAGGAGGCTAGGGGTGCAGTGCAGAAGAAGCTGGGATGAGACACAGCCAGAATAGCTGACCAAAACTGACCAAAGAGGTATTCCAAACCATATGACGTTATGTTAAGCAATAAAAACTGGGATAAAAAAGGAGGAAGGGGAAGACATTTGGAGTGATGGTGTTAGTCCTCCCAGAAAAATATTATGAGTCATAAGACTTGTTTTCCTGAAAATGGATAAACAATCTCATGCTGATGGAAAGAATCAAAAAAATTCCTCATTTTGCTTTACTTTTTCACTCAGCTTTTGAATTTATCTAGTAATTTCTTTATCTCAACTCATGAATTCTTGAAATTGTACCTTTCAGATTTCTTCTTCATCCCACCTGGGGACAGATAGCAAGCAGCTGTGTGATACTTAGCAGCCTACCTGTAGTTTAGGGTTAAACTAAAATGTGCAACTTCCTGGTGCCTGCATGTTATGGTTTAACTTGGACAGCAGCTAAGCACCATACAGCCTTTTGCTCACTTTCCCCTCCCTCCCTCTCTGGGATGGGGGAGAGAAACAGGAAAATGAAGCCTGTGGGTTGAGTTTGAGACAGTTTATTAAGACAAAAATAATAACAACAACAATAATAATGATAATAATATTACTACATTACTTGTTCCATACACATTAGAATGTGTACAGAGCAAGTGATGCACAATGCAATTGCTCACCACCTGCTGAACAATGCCCAGCCTATCCCCGAACAACCTCCCTCCCCACCCTGGCTAGCCACCCCTATATATTGTTTAGCATGATGTCAGGTGGTATGAAATGCCCTTTTGGCCAGTTTGGGTCAGCTGTCCTGGGTCTTTCCCCTTTCAGCTCCTGCTGCACCCCTAGCCTGCCCGCTGGCAGGACAGAGCAAGAAGCTGAAAAGTCCTTGGCTTAGTGTAAGCACTGCTCTGCAACAATTACGTGTAATTCATCAGTGTGCTATCAACACTCTTTTAATCATAATTGAAAAGATAGAACCCTTCCAGCTACTAGGAGGAAAATTAGCTCTATCCTAGTTGAAACCAGGACACTGGAAAACAATTTTCCATTATTATTATTATTATTATTATTATTATTATTATTATTACTGGAATGGGCTTTACTCACTGAGAAATAAGGCGCTTGATTCCTTGCAGAACAGAGATGTATCTATTCTAATGCTATTAGACAGATGGAAGCAGTGGATTATTTGAGTGTCTTCTGTATTTACTTCAGTAGTTTTAAAATTTCTTTCTTTCCAGGTAATCCAGTCTTACAATCAGAGATACACCGTTAGGAAACCACGTGTTCCAGACATAGTCTTTAAGTTTTTCTGCTCTTGTGTTGTTACAAATTTGTGACAAAACCATTACAGTGTAGTCATATAATTCATGCTTAGGGATGGAATCAGGAAAGGTATGACACAGATGGATTTAAATTTGGGAGGTAATGTGAGGAGTAACAAGGGCTTCTACAGGAACATTAATCAGAAAAGGTTGTGCAGAGGAGTTGTGGATGCCCCATGGCAGTGGTGTTGGACTAGAATGTCTTAAGGGGTTCCTTCCAGCCCAAACCAATCCATTCTATCAAATTGTTATTCTATCAAATGACTGAATATTTAAAGTTTTATGTGGTAATAGAAACTACACTGCTTTAATATTAACTCTATCATATCAAGATATTTGTACTATTTCAAATGTCAGTTAATAATCGGCAAATAATTTTCCTGGTTCAGGAAGTTGATTATCGTCCAGTAACATATAGTCTTAGCAAGGAACAAGTACTGAAATATTAGAGGGGTTTGTCTAGTCAGAAATTTAAATCATTAGTGAAGTTGCAAATTTTAGCCCTGGAGTTTTCTTCCCAGGGCAGTCTTATGAAAGCAGGTTACAACAGTGAAATACCAGTGGAACACATCATTGTATAGTATTGTATCATTGTATTGTATCACAGGTATGAGGCCTGGTATAAAGGAGACGAATGGGCATAATGGGTGTAAAGACTCACTACCATGCTGCAATTCATATGGGACTGTGATAGGCCAATATCTTTACAAGTACCTCAGCAGTTTCTGTGCAGAGGAGCACCACAACAAGTAAATTGTTTTAAATATAAGTTTATGTTGTAGACAGAGAAGCTACTGTGATTGACTCTTTGCCATCATTATAAGTAATACCAGGTAGCCAGAGTTTCTCTCCTGGTATTTTTGTTGTCCTACATTTTCTGATATTAATATGAGTTGCTGGTATGAGGCTAATTAACGATTAATAATGCTAATTAACAATTGTTATATCTAGACTCATCTTAATATACTTTCAATATAATGCAAATTTAATATAAATCCTAATTTCAACATAAGGACACTAAAAGGTCTTCTTTTGTTCCCTTAAAAATAATAATAAAATATGTTCAGAGTAAGAAAATCTAAATAATACATTGATGATATAAAATATAATGTTATTTGGGAGAAGAGAAATCTAACCTAACATCTGACCATGTGATATATTAAGTGAATAATCCAAAGTCACTCACAATTTCCTCAGTTATAACAACTTTTTATAAAGAATATTTACATATTCTACTCCTCAACAAACTGTATTGACTTTAAAACAATAAAATGATTGTGTTATTCTTGTTTGTTTGTTTGTTTGTTTTTGTCAGGAGTGGTTTTGCATATGTGCTATAACTCTAGAGTTCCGCTACATGCCTGACTTCATACACAATATTTCCAAATAATCAGATGTATGAGTATTGTAGCTATGCATAAAAACAGTAATGTTTCTGAATATTTTTGTCTACAGTTTTCATCTATATGTATTAGAAAAAAAAAAAAAAGGTGGAAAAATGTTCATAATTTTATATAGCTTATTCCCAAATCCAAATTTCTCATTAACTTCAGCTTTATAGAAATGGAAATAATTTCAATATCAACCACCTGTGACGTCACAAGTTCATGGGGAACCGGAAAATGAAAATAAATTCTTCTTTTTAGGCACTTGTACTTCATAAAACAGTGAAGGAAAGGAAGAATAGGATAAAAAACAAAACAAAACAAAACAAAACAACAAAACAAACAAACAAACAAACAAAAAATTTACTCATTCACTTATTATTCATTCATTTTTTTCAGCATGTACAGTCACCAACCACTGAAATACTTTAATCTTATGTACTGCTATGTTCAATTAATAAAACAAGGTAATGATCAGGATGTACTTATGCATTTAGAAATCAAAAACAGAGTAGTAGTTAACATATGAAAGTTGTACATATTTTGCATCTTTCTTTGCTGTTCTGTGCTACTGAAATCATTGACAGCATTGTTACCTTAGTGACCACATGAAATGAAAACTTTTATTCTTGTCAGACAGAAAGTGCATTTTACATATCGATATGTCATGTGAGGTTTTATACTTACCACAGATTGAATATATGCAAGAAGCAGAAAATACATTATCCTTCCAAATGGTGAATGGTTGTTTGGAATAAGAAAAATCGATCTTTATTAACAATTTTTACTATAATCTTCAATTTTATTTACATTTGAAAACTTCAGTATTTTTGGCTGAGAGGAGATAAAAAGGTCAAAGATAATTTGATGAGTGAAGTGAAAGAGAATGTTGAACTGTTTGAGCAACTGTACCTGCCTCCTGTTTTCTACTGTATTATGCTGAGAACCAAAAAGCAATGAAGATGATGTACACTTTGCTGAAAATAATTGATAGTTTACAGGTTTTAATACTAGGTATTTGGTAGCATTTGTCTAATCATTTTCACCCTTAGTAAAAAGGGATTTTAATTTGATACTGACTTGGTAGGTGTGGTAGCATATCTAGTAGTGAGCATGTGGACAAATTTGCACTCAGGTCTGTAGAATTACACAATATCTACATTGGAGGCTGGTTGTCCCTAAGAAGTCATGCTACATTTGATGTAAAATGTCAGGAAACTTAACATTCACATGTTTGCATATGTAAATATCTTGATATTCATACTTAAGAAATCCAACCAGCTGCTAGACCCATTCAGACTCCTCCAGGAAACTACTTACACATGAAGTCAGAACATTTTTATTATTTTGCAGTACAAAGACAGAAAGAACAAACTATTAAAAATAGCTGCATACTTTTAGCCCGTATGTTCAAGTGTGTTAGCATTTTTTTCTAACAGTTTTTCTTATGAAAGGAAAATTCAATGTGTAATTGTACTCAACACAACTTCTCTTATCTAGTTTAGGAAACTATCAATGAAATAGAGTATTGCTCATGTAAGAAGTATAGATCTTAGGAAACAAGATAAGTATTAAGCACTAAGATTCTGCTATTGTATTAGGTTAGTATTAAAAAGATTCTGAAAAATTATGTCAGAGCATTTTTCGACAGATAGACTACCAGTGAAAGAATTATTTTCAAATATCTTTTGAGATATTCAAGCTGATTTTGCTTCTGGAACCCTGCTTGTAACTAATAGTTTGTCTAAGCATGGCAAACAGCCCACAAAAGTGGGCTTCCTTCTCTGAGGAATCTGCTTTGGCAGGGAGGTTGGACCTGATGATCTTTCAAGGTCCCTTCCAACCCCTACAGTTCTGTGATTCTGTGATTCTGTGAAAAGTATGATGGATCCACCAAACGAACCAAGGTGGCTTTCAGCTTTATAGTTGTCATTTGCAAAGCTCATCTCCCACAAGTTCAAACTACTCTGTGGTTTGTGGAAATGAAAGACACAGAAATCACTTACTTGGGGACTTAAGTTTCTAGTATTTCTGTAAGAGTATTTTGTTTTGGAAACACTGAATGTTACTGTTCCTGAGGAAATAATGTCAACATTTATTTATTTATTTATTTGATAGGAAATTTTGCAAAGCTGTGACTTCAGCTGGAATATATTTCATATGATATTATAGTACAATCAATCCAGGCAAGAAATAATAGTTCACTTCCCAAGCTGAGTCACTTCCAATTTGACTCTTCTGACACTATGGAAAAGAGTGCAAATGATATAATTATGTGTTTATGGCTTTTTGATGCTATTCACTGTCCACTAGAAAAATCAACTTCTGTCCTGTTATTCAGGTTTTGACCTTCCATTTAAAAAATGTCTCTGAGTTTTGATTGCAAAGGAAACCTCAGCATATTGCTAGTGAGTTATCTGCTTAAACTTGTAGGGAGGCATGGAATACAGTTATGAAAAGCAGTCATGAAATGTGTGAAATTTTCTATTTGTTTCAGCAAAAAGATTTCATGCAGATCTCCAGTGATGATAATTGAAATGTCAACGCTGTTAATTTCATTTTAGAAAAGTCAAGGAAGGTCTCTTCTGCACAGTTCTGTGGTTCTGTTTCATTTCTCAGGTACAAAACATCTCTGGTTGGAGACACTTTGTGTATATTTCCTTCTCCCAAAAAATAAATCCAGTCACCAGTTGCAAGCAATGAAGTTCATCAATCAGCCAAAACCACCAAGAAATGTGACAGGAATATTTAAAACAACTGCATGTTTTACAGCACAAGTTTTATGCTTGAGGATATCAATGCATCTGGGTAATATCTTAACTTCTTTTCTGTGTTTGAATACTGATTTCCTGTTTAAGGATGCTGATTCATGTGCTTCAAATATTACTTTTCACATACTGCTAGTTGTCAGTGTACCAGTGGAGATCGAAGTAGGATGATACAACCTTTCTTTACTAGGCTTTTTACAATTCCACTCACGTGCCTGTAAATATCCAAACACAGAAGTGTTCACGTTAGTGTTACAGAGGATTTTTATTTTTTTTTCCCCTTTGGTTCAAGAGCTTTTCTTCCTTCTCGTGAATTGATTAACTGTGATATCACCCATGTGTAGATTCTCATGCCTTAACTTAAAAAATATAGCAACCTTTTAAATTATAGATCTAGAAAATATTTTTGCAAAATTCAATTTTTTAAAAGGACTACCAAATATTTGCTAAGAAAATTAGTAATCTGTGATTTTTGGCTTTTGCTTCATGTTCCTTATAATGGTTCCTCAGTTTTTCTTTTCCTGTTGTCGTGTTTTACTCAGGTGGGCAGCTGAGCTCCACCACAAGTGCTCTCTCACTCCAATCCTCAAAGGAAAAAGAGTAGAAAATATGATGAAAAGCAATCAAAGGCAGAGAGATCAGTCAAAAACTATCGTGACTGGCAAAAGAAACTCAGAGTAGGGAGATTAGTAAAATTTATTGTCAATTACTAACAAGCTAGATAAGTGAGAAACAAAGGAAAGAAACCAAAAACACCTTTCCCCCATCCACCCTCTTCCACCTCCTCCTCCCAAGCAGTGAGGTGAAAAAGAGAATAGGGAATTGAGTGTTACATTGAGTGTTCCATACAGCGCTTCATCACCACTGATCCTTCATGGTCACTCTCTTCCCATGCTCCAATGTGCGGTTCTTCCCATGGTATGCTGGCCTTCCTGAAATGATTCTGTGTGGTCTTTTAACAGGCAGCAGCTTTTTAAGAACTGCTCCAAATACAGTTCCGTACCATGGCGTCCATCCATCCATCAGGAGCAAACTGTTCCAACCTGACTCCCCCACAGGCATCAGCTCCTGCCAGATAACCATCTCCTACATGTTCCCCTCTCCATGGGTTTCAACTCTGGCCTGGAATCTGCTCTGGTGGGAGTTCTTCATAGGCTGTAGACTCCTTCAGGCCACATCCACCTGCTCCACAAGGGGCTCCTCTACAGACTGCAGCATGGAAATCTGCTCCACTGTGTTACACCATGGGCTGCAGGGGGACAGTGGGCTCCACCATGGGCCTCTCTGTACCACACGGGAACTGTGTCTGAAGCACCTCCTCCCCCTGTTTCTTCACTGACCTTGGTTTCTGCAGGGCTGGTTCTCACTCCTCTCTCTCCCAGCTGCTGTTGCACAGCATTATATTTTGTTTGTTTGTTTGTTTGTTTTTCCTTTCTTAAATATTGTCTCACAGAGGTGCAAACAGTATAACTTATTGACTTAAAAAACAGTAATTTAAAAGTCATACTAGTTCAAAATTATCTATATTGTTAGTGTACTGACATCAAAGGTGAAACTTACATGTAAATACAACCAGATCATTATCATTATTATTACTTTTGGGGGAGAGAGAGTGGGAGAAGGAATACAGTTGCTCAGAATATATATACTGAATAACAACTTTCTGTAATTCTTCCTTCAATGGTCTCATTTAGCATATGCTTCACTTTAAATATTTGACATAATACTAGTCATATAGCAAAGGTAGACACGTACCAAATTTATAGACCAAAGCCATAAAGAACCTCTGAGAAAGAGGTAGAAGTTTGAGGAGCCATATTTGTATGAAAGAGAGAAAAATAAATAATCAGATAGATAAATCATCTGTTCCTATTTATTTAACCTAGTTGTGCATAAGGAAGGTTTTGTTAGGATTTGTTAGGATAAGGATTGTCCTTTGCTCAACTCCATCAGCATTTCTGCTTTTGATTCACAGTTCTCTTTGTGCTGAGCACTCCTTTTTGACTTTGACCATTTTTCAGTGTCCAAATCTTTTGAAGACTCTCCCTGTAGTGTTTAAGCCATTCTACTACTGATGATATTTTCCATCTGACAGGCTGGGGCAGTAGATTTGAGCTATTTTAAACACAGAAAAGAGGAGCTAAGAGAAGGTAGGAAAAGTGAAGTTAAACTAAGTTGAATAATGTTTTGCTTTATTACTCCCTCTTCCTTCAGAGGATTTTTTTTTCCCATACTCCTGATTAGCCTGTTGCTTTTAACTCACCATCAGCTACACTTCCAGAGGCCAACCATCCTTTGGGCCTCAACTTAGTAGTCAATTAATAACATTTCTTCCATTTTTCATCCTCAGGCAATGATGAAGGCTTTGTATTTGTGCAAAGGTATTGACAAACAGATTTGTAATGGTAATATATATATATATTGTACATTGCATATTGCATATTGCTCTGTCACTCACAGTGAACAATGTATTCCTTTATGGATAGCACTCTAACACTGTGTAGTCTAATATTTAAAGTAGCAATTCCATTTCATTTATGTTACTCTTCTTTTAATATCAGGTACTAATTTTTTAGGAATATGCTTTTAAACAAATATTTTAAATTTATCTAAATTTGTTTTCAAACGGGATTTGATAGATGAGTCTAAGTAAAAGAATAGCTGTGGGAATTAAATCCTGATATACACGTACAAGTACTACATCTACAATCTAACAACATCTCTACATAGATTGAGCTACATCTCAATCTAACAACAACAACAACAATCTTTTTTTTTCTCTCAAGATGGGTGTAGAACATATTCTGTGAAAAATCATGGCATGGATAAAAAACAAAAGACTAGTCTTACTTCTAGATTGAAAGTGTTTCATTGGAAGCAGAGTTTACTGATAGCACTGATGGAAAAGAAGACATAAATTCTAAGGTGTTTAAAATGGTATACATGTATTTTTCTAAATGTCCACGTGAATCATATAAAATAATAATAATAATAATAATAATAATAATAATAATAATAAACACTAAAACACTACCAGAGTGGATACAACATGTCTATATTTACCCAGAAATAAATGTTTCTGAAAACAAATAATTTTCTTTTATCATTAAAGAAAAGGACAAAAAAAGATTTAAACCATACATACATGACAGACAAGCATTAATATGATTAATGTTTTAATGTGATGGTGTAAGTTCTAGGAAAGAATAATTTTCCAACAGGTGAAGAAAATTCTGAATGTGATTGACCTTTGGGAAGCAAAGAATTTTCTCTTTAAAGAACATTATAGCTGTAATATACTTCTAGAGGAATGAAAGAAATAAGCTGACTATGATAAACTGTATGAGTCATAACAAAATGTAAATCTGGAAGCTCTTCATCCTTCTCACAAGTCAATTCAAGAGCACAATATATAATCATTCAGATGAGAAATGCCAGAATGCTACAAGGCACATACTAAATTTCAAAACCAACCAACAGGAAAAAAGACCTTATATTTGAGTCAAAAAGATTATAATATAATATAATATAATATAATATAATATAATATAATATAATATAATATAATATAATATAATATAATATAATATAATATAATATAATATAATATAATATAATATAATATATAATACAATACAATACAACACAACACAACACAACACAATACAATACAATACAATACAATACAATACAATACAATACAATATAATAGCTACATGAAAAAAAAATAAATAAAAATGACAGGAATGTCCACTCTATTTTTTTGTTGTTTCTTTCCTTTTTTTTCTGTAATATAAGAAATGGCATGGTTAGAATTATTGGAAAAGCAATCTTGTTTCCTTAAAGTAAGCCAAATTAAACACTGAGCCTGTTTAGATCCTTATGGTTATATAAGCAGTGTATGTAAAACTGCAACTGGATTCTAAGATTTTTTTCATTCATAATAGTAATCTGTTACCATAATAGATCTGACTGTATCAGTCAATAGGCTAGGTAGTAAGACACATAATTTTTATGTTTATTAGTCTCAAGTATGAATTAACTAGTCTAGACAGGGAAGTATAAAAATGTTATCTTAAAGGATGAAAAAATAAAGATGGCTGTACCCCTTTCCCCCAAAATAATAATAATAAGAATAAATAATATATATTAAAAACAAACAAACAAACAAACAAACAAAAACAACAACAAAAACAAACAAAACAAAATAAAAATACAGTGTCACATTATTCTCACCACTCTAAATCTACTTTCTAGTTTGCTTTCAGACTTTCAATGCCAAGGGTACTTTTTTTTGAAAGTGAGTAACATTGTACTCATTATGCTTTTAAAGTAATATATTTGCAGGATTATAAACTATTGTTAAAATTCTTCAAAACTTCAAATCCTGTAAGTAGACTGGATGTAACTCAATGAATAAGAGTCATTTGCAGCTCAACTCCTTTTTCAAAGCAAAAACAGTATCTCCTGTTAATCTCTTTTATCAAACTGTGTTTGTCCTGTGTTAGATACTTAAAAGTTAACAGAGCAAGATATTTAAGCAAGTGGCCCACACCTCATGCTTTTCAGACATAATAAAGCTTATTTTAAATTAGTCCCACCATTTTATAAGACTTTCATGCTGTGGAGTTTTGATAATACCTAATAAGAAACAAGTACATTGCATTTTCTATTTCTTTAGATTACATTGAGCAACAGTTAAGATTTGGTAGATCTGTATTAAACAATAGACTCTATGTGTCAGCTTTATTTATCTAATCAGGTAAAACCTAGGCTTCGTTAACAGTACTTTGCAGTAGTCTATAAGTGATATCATTAGAGGTAGTATTAATTAATTAATTAATTTTTGCATTAGGTTAATGCTGCTTTTTAATTGCCCATTTTCAACATGAGCTAAGTTCAAACCTATGGTTTTACAGCAGCATTTTATTAAGAACAGGCACTTTAAAAATTCAGTATTGAAAGATTAAGAGTGAATTATGGCACAGCCTGCACATTAAACCACCAACACATACAGCAGATGTTGCAGACAACCTGTAACTTGCTATATTAATATCTTAGTGCTTTGGAGATTATATTAATTACGATCATTCTAAGAACACAATAATTAGACTGTTTTACAGTAGCAACTAAGGTCAGCTTATACAAGTATTTTTTTTTTACCTGATACATAGCTCCATGAATATATTAACAGACCATTGACTTTTATTTTCTGTTCAAAGTTACACTGGTTTGAAAAGAAAGTGATGGAAGTGGTGGACCTGTGATGGAATCAAGTTCCCCTGTTGTGAAGACAAGGAGGTTCTAGCACTGGGACTCATCAGAAGGCATCATACATCCATGAACAGTAATGGGCCGTCCTCATGACTAGAAAGCTAATTCATTCTGTTAACACAAAAAAGTTGCTGTGCAAACAAGAACATTACTAGAATTCTGCACAAATTAGACATTTTCTAAGTTGTAATATACTTCCAAAAGTGCAAGAAAACTTGGGAGCACAAGCTGGGCTGCATTTCTGTTCTGCAGTGAATGAATCTGTTTCTTACATAAATGAGTCTGTTCTTCACGTGTTCGACTAAAAGACCTCCTTTGTAGAAATTTGAGACTGGCAGCTAGTTTATTTTGAGGAAACTACAGCTTCCTCTTCAACTACCCATTGAAATAGTGCCATATTTCATTGAAGAGCTTTCATTTGCTTCAAGGCTGTGTGATTAAACTGTTTTATTATTATTACTGTTACTGTTACTGTTACTGTTACTGTTACTGTTACTGTTACTGTTACTATTACTATTACTATTACTATTACTATTACTATTACTATTACTATTGCCATTACCATTACCATTACCATTACCATTACCATTACCATTACTATTAATAAAAGATTAAGGCTAATGAAATTGATTATATTGAAAAAGTTCAGGATTTTGTAACAGTTCAGAATTAGTAGTGGGAAGCACTACTAATCTGCATACATGCAGATTCTGTATATAATTCATATAATTCATATACAATACATGCAGATTCATGTATACAAACATACATGACCTTCTTCTGTTTCTTTTCTATTGTAGTGGTATTTATGAGCTCCAGGAATTATGAGAACGTCTAACAATTTATACACAGGAAATGGGAGTTTATAGCTTTCCTTAAATGTTTAAGTAGTTTTTCTTATAAAGATTTTAGTATAATCAGAGTTTTAATATTATAATTTTCTGATATGATTTTATGCTCTCCCATCAAGTAGGAAGTCTTGGTCTTGTGTGTTGGTGTCTCTTTATTGGTGAGAAAACCTCACTGACCAGCTATAAGTTAAGTTAAATAAATTGCTCAGGAAGATGCTAAGCTAACAGCAAAAGGTGAACAAAAGAGAGTTCGCTTAGAATAAGATCAAGGTGTGAAGAACAAAATTAATCAAGTCACTGAGATGCTTGAAGGAAATAAAATTTTAATTGCCAATATGCCTGTGCCAAGTGTCTAAGCAATAAACAAGAAGAATTACAACTGCATGTTTATGAGCATAAATTTGCCTTAATTGGTAGTACTGAAACTTCTGAGATTCACATTATTGGACTGTTAAAAATCAATGTTTATAAATCACTTATAGATTAAGTGAACAAAAGAGTAGAATGAGTGGTGTTCTGTCTCAAATGTTGCACTAATTAATTCTGAGACATTGAAAAGCCTGATGTAAATAATGTTGAATGTGTCTTCATGTTATGTTACGTGACAAGCACTTAATGAAGTATCTATTGAATGATGCCGCTATTCTTAAAAATATTCTTCAGTTTTCTAATAGCCTTTGGCATCAGCTTTCTAATAGACCTATGGGAACTGGACACCAGATGTTGTAACACATAAAGATAGCATGATCACCAGACAAGAAATTTCTTGATTAGGTATATTTGAAAACCAAAATATTAATAAACATAATATATATATATATTTTTTAAAAAGTATATGTATATATATATATGTATATATATATATAAAGTATAAAAGTATATATGCATATATACACATATTTATATTTATATTAATACACATATGTATATTTATATGTGTATATATGTATATATATATATTTATTTTATATATATTTTTATATATGTAAATATATATATTTAAAAATAATAATAATTAAAAAAAAAAAAACAAAAAACAGAAACAGGCCCATGTGAACCTAATGAGGTTCAGCAAGTCAAAGTGCAAGGTGCTGTACCTGGGCTGGAGCAGTTCCAGACATGAGTACACACTGGGAGAAGAACTCATGGAGAGCAGCCCTGCAGAGAAGAACTTGGGAGCTCTAGTGGATGGAAAGCTTGACATGAACCGGCAATGCACACCTGCAGCCCAGAAGGCCAACTGCATCCTGGGGTACATCAAAAGAGGAGGGACAGCATGTCAAGGGAGCTGATCGTCCCCCTCTACTCTGCCATTGTGATGCTCCACTTGGAGTACTGTGTCCAGGTCTGGGGCCCCCAGCACAAGAAAGTTGTGGGGCTGTTAGAGTGGGTCCACAAAGATGATCAGAAGGCTGGAGCACTCCTACAAAGAAAGGCTGAGAGAGCTGGACCTGTTCAGCCTAAAGAAGTGAAGGCTCCAGGGTGACCTCATTGCAACTTTCAGTACTTGAAGGGGACCTATAAAAAAGATGGTGAACAACTTTTTATGCATTCAGATAATGACAGGACAAGGGGGAATAGTTTTAAACTAAAGGAGGGTAGATTTAGATTAGAGGTTAAGAGGAAACTCTTCACTGAGATGGTGGTGAGGCACTGTAACAGGTTGCCCAGAGAGGTTGTGGAAGCCCCATGCCTGGAGGTGTTCAAGATCAGGCTAGATGAGACCCTGGGAAACCTGATCTAGTGAGTGGAATCCTTGCCAATGGCAGGGGGTTGGAACTAAATGATCTGTAAGGTCCCTTCCAACCTGAGCCTTTCTGTGATTCCATTAAATGGTTTTATGTTTAATGTGGTAAATTTACACTCTTCTTTTTGTATAAACTTTCCAGTCTTAAGTGCAAGAGTCTTTGGTCATTGACTTGCCTCCTGTTCACATGAACTAAGGAATCCAGGAATCTTCCACATGATATTAGGCTTTTATTGAAGTACTTTCTAGCATTTCCAACAACAATACAAAGAAGGCAAAACATGTTAATTCAGCTAGGAACTCTGAAACATGTTAAACAACTCATTAATATTAAATATTTTTAGATCAGCATACTTATTTATGTTAGTTTCAAATAATTTTTGGATGATTATAGAAATTCTAGTGGAAATACTAGTAGAAAATGAATAGTATGCCAATATTTGGAAGGGGTAAATTAACCTGGGTAATAGATAATTGTAGGCCTGTCAGATTGATATTGATCCTGAAGAAAATAATGCAATGTCTGGTAGAGGTTTTGACTAAAAAAGAATTAAAGGGGAGTTAATATAATCAATGTCTATTAGCAGGGACTTATGAAAAGTCTTTTCACTGTAACTTAGTATCTCTTTTAAATATGACTCAAATTTGGAAGGTACACATCATCTCTTTGATTTGGTATCATTGCATTTTATGCAATGAGGGGAATACAGACTCCCTGTGGTATGTACTGCATGGAATAAAACCTGGTTAATGGTATTTTTTGAAGGATTCATTGGGATTTGATTCTTGATCCAACACTAATTATTAGCATTTTTACTGTAAAATTTATACATAGCAATGAGACATTCATTAAATCAGAAATAAATCATTGACACAAACAGAATTGCCCGTAAACTGGTTGAACTACAAAAGGGTGCATGTGAATTAAGTTAACGAAACAGAAAAATGTTAGTATCATGTACTAACAGAATGGAAAATCATTCAGAGGGGGACTGATTCATGAAAATAAATAAATCAATCAATAAATCCTAGTTATTCAACTGAAATATACACTTAGTGTGATCACTGTGGCCAACAGCCTTGCCAATGAACGAAAGAAGTCTTTTCCGTGGGGAAATAATCTAATTGAAGTAGAATGTTTATTATCTCTGTGTCATGTACATATTCGGCATGGATATGATTGAAATAATGAGTCCTGTTATGGTGTCTGTACTGTACTTTTTTTATTTCTTTATTTATTTTCAGGAATGACAGGGAAATATTCAGAATGTCAAAGAAAAGTCAAAGACATTATAAGTGCTGAAATAAACTCATTAGAGCTGTCTACCAAAAATGTTTGTAACATTTATTTCACTTCTTTATAATTAATTTTATATATGGATAGCAGTGTATATTTGTATATTTTCTACATTTTATTTCCTACCAGCCCCAGGTCCTACCTTCTGCTCTTTACCACCAACTTGTCCTTCTTTCATTTTGTCATACAGTTAATAACAAACTTGAAAGAAACTTGCTCTATTTAGCTTACCAAATAAAATGTTAGAGGTGACATGATCAAGTTTATAGGAGCCTACTTAGGAAAAGAAGTCTAATTAATAGAGTGCTCTTCAGTGTGAGGGAAAAGATGTAATTCCTGAAAACTCAATCTACATGAATTCAGGCAAAAAATAGGGCAAAGTTTTTCATGTTGATAGTAATCAACTACTGGGACAATGTAGCACAATTTAAAAAGATTTTCATTACTGGAAATTTTCAAATAAATATTCAACATGCTTTTCTATTTCTGTCACATCCCTGGAATTGTTCAAGTTTAGGCTGAATTGGGCTTTGAGCAACCACACAATAGTGGGAGGTGTCCCAGGCACGGTCATTGGAATTAGATGATTTTAAGGTCCCTTCCAATCTAAACCATTCTACGATTCTAAGAAGGTCAATGTCATGGTCTTTAGATGTGTAAGCTGAAATCATCTAGGTTCATGCTTGGGGAACAGTTAATTCATAAAGGAACTTTGCAGTCACCATGCTCAGTGTTTTAATCTTTCTGCATTGTTTAGTTACTATGTGCAACAGATATTCCCTGTCCGTCCAACAGACTCACCAGTGATGTTTATATGAAGTAGAAGGTTCATCTCAGAACGGTGAGATTTGAATGTATAGAAATTTTAGCTCACAAGACTTATAGTTTATCTTCAATGAAGCAATCAAGAATCTAAAAAATCATTACAAAGAAAGAAATATAGTTCTAATCGTGAATATGTACTTGTAGGTCTTGGCTCACTGTAGAGTTCAGAAATTAATTCTGTCTTTACTTGACTAGCATCTGCATGACAAGACAGCATACCTTTCATGTTCTTTAACTGAATAAATCAAAATGCAATGTAGGTTGTTGTTATGATCATTTGTTTGCTATTGTTAATTAACTGCGTATGTGTTAGAGAAAACTGCTAGTTTAATTAAGTCTTATTTAACTGCTTAATTAATTAAGTCTTTAATTAGCTGACCAATTCAATATGGAAATGTCATAGAACAAAAACAGGTGCAAGACAGAATAGTATGGACCATTTCTTTCTATGGAGCGTTTGCCTTTATGGTCTACAAAAGACATTCCAGTGACAGAAAGCAGATTTCTTTTGCTTGTTTGTTATAGTTAAAAACAAGGAATCAACAATTTATTCCATTCAACTCATTAGTGGGAGCTCTTACTCATTAATGGTGCTTGGGTGTATGTTTGGTTAGGGGTTATGAAATATTCATAGCTTGGAATCTGTAGTGAGACACACTAAATCTTTATACACCAAGAAAAGTAGAACAGTAGAAAAACAGTTTTCCTTTACAACACAGTCAAACAAGACTATGTGCTCTGATACAATCTGTGTCATGCATACACCCAGCACAGTGGAGTCCAAAGTCTCCAGACTGAACAGCAGTGAAATCTCCATATATACAAATACAAATTACAATTCATTACTGTCCTGGTTTAGCTAGGACAGAGTTAATTATCCTCCTAGTAGCTGGTAGGGTGCTGTGTTTGGGATTTAGGATGAGAATAATGATACACATTGATGTTTTAATTGTTGTAGAGCACTAAGCCAAGGACTTTTCAGCTTTTCTCTCTGTCCTGCCAGCAGGCAGGCTGTGGGTGCAGCAGGAGCTGGTAGGGGACAGACCCAGGACAGCTGACCCAAACTGGCCAAAGGGGTATTCCATACCACCTGACGTCATGCTAACCAATATATAGGGATGGCTAGCCAGGGTGTGGAGGGAGGTTGTTCAGGGATAGGATGGGGATCGGTCAGTGGGTGGTAAGCAATTACATTGTGCATCACTTGTTTTGTACATATTATTATTATTAATTATTATTATTATTATTTTATGTTCTGTCCTAATAAACTGTCTCTATCTCAACCCACAGGCTTCAGTTTTCTCATTTCTCACCCCCATCCCAGAGAGGGAGGGGGAGAGGGTGAATGAATGGCTGTGTGCTGTTTAGCTGCAGGTTAAACCACAACTACCTAGAAAATAAAGGTACAGGCTTGATTCTTAAAATAGAACTGCCTTTATCAGCAGACTTCTGTATTTCAGGTAGTCTTGTAAGCATAATGAGACATCCCACTTAGTGCCTGTTCTACTACCACTTCTCATACAGGCATTTCTGCATTAGGTTGGTTCTTATACTGTATTTTGTTGTTTGATTTCATTTCTTCTTAGTGAGAAGATTCTCTGAATAGCTGGATTTTTTTTTTTGTTTTATGTATTGAATCTTTTTGCCTATTTTAATAATCAATTTCAATAAGAAAATAAGTGTTTAATTACGGAACATATGATAGTTATGGACATAGAAAACGATTATTTATCTCACTTTATCCTAAAGTTTCACAAAGAATTATAGTGCATTTTTTTTCTGTTTATCTAGCACGTAATTAATTCTTTACAGATTACTGTATGTACATATGTATAATATATTCATAACAAATATCACAACAAAACTACAGTTCATTGATGTTCACACCATAATAATTATATTTGCTTTATTTGATATAGACTTAAACTGAATGCATTTGCAATCACATATTCTTCAAACAGATTAGCTCTTCCTTCTATAGTCCTTCTATTCTGAAATCTTCAGAGTGAAGCTTCATAGATGCACTGAGAAAGCTGGCACTTTATTATTATTTGCTTCCAAAGGGTTTTTACCCTTTAACCTTGTGGAAAAATTGCCTAAGGTTATTTGAAAATTACACCGATATTCATATTTTAAAGAAAAGGTAGTGCATAGAAGAAGGTGAAGTGTAGCGATTGAGTGGGCAGATCTTTTTTTCTGTCATTGAGGCTGCTCAGGGCAGCTGAGGGAGCCACCAGGGTCCAGCACCGCTTGTGAGGGAGGCTGACAAGCACCCCCTCCTCCGCCGTACAAAGGCAGCCCTTCTGTAGCATGAGCAACCAGGAGTGTGGCAACCAGGGCAGGCAACCAGGGCATGGCGGGTCAGTTAAGGTGGAGTGTTGCAGTTTGTGTGGCAGTTTGAGTAGGGAGGGCGCCCTCACCACTCTTCCAGTGGTCATTCCCAACAGTGTTTGTAACCTGCTAGTGAAAAGCCCGGCCATAGTATCTACCAGGCAGAAAACCATGCCCTTCGCATCTCTGCTGCCTCTCCAGCTACAGCTACTGATGTACCCAGAACGAGGTCTTGGGGGAGCATGCAGCTGTCCAGTTCTTGGCTGCAGGATATGTCCAAGTCTTCTGTTGGTGTCTGACAGCAGCAGCAGTGGGTATGCCTGTGGGAGGTGTGCCCAGGTCAAAGAATTGCTCAGCTTGGTGGTGGAGCTTTGGAAGGAGGTGAGTAGGCTGAGGAGCATCAGGAAGTCAGAGAGGGAAATTGACTGGTGGAAGCATACTCTACCCACCCTGAGACAGACTCATGAGCCTGTCACAACACAAGTAACAAAGGTTCCTTTATCTCACCAGACAGCTGCTACACAGAAGGCAAAAGCTTCCCCATCCCAACAAGCAGTAGGAGGGGACCTAGGCCAAGGTGGGGAATGGAAGCAGGCTTCTGATCAGGGTGGTAGGTGAGCCTTCTTCCTGCCCACCTCACGTTCCCGTCTACTCTTATACAACAGGTATGCAGCTCTAGAACATGACAGTCATGACAACAGTGTAGACGAAAAATGCATTCCAGTTGGAAAGGGTGCCTAAGGCAAGGCAATCTATCCCCCGCATCAATACATCTTCGGTCAAGAAAGAAATAAAGGTGGCCGAGAGCAATCAAAAGGGACTGTAGGGCTTTGCAGTGACTGGTTAAAGGATCAGGGGTACAGGTTGTGTTTGCTTCTGTCCTTCTGTATTCCTACTTTGAGTGCTGTGTTCAGTTTTGGGCCCTTCACTACAAGAAGGGCATTGAGGCTGTGAAGCATGTCCAGAAAATGGCTGTGAAGCTGGTGAAGGGCCTGGAACACAAGCCCTATGAGGAGTGACTGAGGGAACTGGGTTTGTTTAGTCTGGAGAAGAGGAGTCCCATGGGAGACCTTATTGCTCTTTAAAACTACCTGAAAGGAAGTTGTAGGAAGCTGGGGGGTCTCTTCTCACAGATAACTAGTGATAGGACTAAAGGGAATGGCATCAAGTTGTGCCAGGGGAGGTTTAGGCTGGAAATTAGGAGACATTTCTTCTCAGAAAGAGTAGTCAGTCATTGGAACAAGTTGCCAAGGGGGGTGGTGGAGTCCCTGGGACTGTTTAAGGGAAGGTTGAACATGGTGCTTAGGGACATGATCTAGTGGATGATATTGGTGGTAAGGGTGTTGTTGGATCAGATGATCTTGAAGATCTTTTCCAACCTTAATGATTCTATTGATTCTATTGATTCTAATTGATTCTATTGATTCTAATGATTCTATTGATTCTATAATTCTGAAGGGGAATATCTGAAGAAAAAAATAAAAAAGGCATTTTCTGAGTCATTCTGCTTTGAAGAACAGTCAGATATAGATTCAATATACACATGGAGGTTGACAGATACAATTTCATAAATTACTTCTGTAACTGGGAATCTTATTTATGTGTTCCTACAGTGACATCACAGACTTCAGACTGAGACACTTTCTCAGATGATATAAAAGATAACTTATGCTGAAGAGATACTAATGTTAGCATGGTAAATCTGTATGTGAATGTGTTGTTATCTGATACTTTCCGCAAACATGCTTAGTTGTTCATGGTATTTTCTTGCTTAGCTAAGGAAAAGCTGAGGTTTAAAACCACCTGTATATCTCAGAGCCTACATGCACACATTACTATGTGGCCATGAGATTCTGAATATATTGAAGTACACATACATAAATACCTAGAAATATATATTTCAGGAGTATTCATAAATTCTGGTAAATCATCTTCTGCCTGTGCTAAAGTATTTCAGCTAAAAGGTAGTCTCAAAGTACAGATATTAGAGATATTCCAATAAAATCTTTAAAGTTCTTTTTCCAATAAATTTTGTTATGTTTTCTATATTATGTTAGGAAAAGTACCGTAATAAAGATTAAAAAAGACAGCACAACTTTGTTCATGAGTTTTTCATGAGAAATATCATAGACATTTTGCATATATCTAATAAACTGTAATTAAAGGTAAGAGTAAATGTATTTGAAATTGTCACCGAAATTCTCTAATGTGTGCAACAGCACATTTGATCTAAGTCACTTCTGGTTCTGCTCAAGACAAATCCATTAATGATTGCTAGACTTCAGTCCTCTTTCTTTGAGATACAATCTCAGTGTTAGGAACTGAGATAAATTTAACGGTAGGAAACAAAGCAATGCTAGGCTGGTAAGAAGGCATGTCCATGTCACAATGGCATACTTTCTCTCTCTCTGTATTTTTTGTTTGTTTGTTTGTTTGTTTGTTTGTTTTCCTGCTGTTCACAGTTTACCCACTGGAACAGGAGGCAACACAGCATCTTAAAAATGAGAAATAAACCCTTTGAAATTATTTGAATTCAATTCTTAGCCACCACAGCAGGAAACAACACAAATTTCAACATTAGAGTAGTATTGAATGCTTTGTTGCTTTCACTGCCTCCTCTCACACCAACCCCAAAATAAATAAATATTAAGTAAATAAATAAATAAATAAATCACATTTTAGACAAATTCTCTTCTGTCTCAATGTACTTCTGACATTAACAGTAAGTGAAACAGTGCATGTTACAATAGTTAAAATCAAACATGACTGTTCCTCCACTATAACTTTACTTCACCGGGATGATAAAATACCTCCTCGTTGCTAACATTTTCTCTCTCACCTGTCATTATGTTATTTCTCACCATGTTACTTCTCTTCTTTAATCCCTCTTCCCTAAGATGCAAGGTACATGACAAGGTGACAGGGTTCAGTAATCATGTTAAGTTTCTTCCAGTCACTGATTCTTTACAGGCTTGTATAGAAGTTGGAGAAAATACTGAGGTAAGATTAACTGTGGAATAGAAATCTTATATCTGCAGCCCCATTTTCTAATGCTGTATGACTATTTTGTTCTTACAGTATTGAACCACGTTCAGGAGCTCAGGTCCCAACTTTTCTAATGTACGAATGGCATACCACATCCAACTTTAAGCAAATCTAGAAAATCTCTAAGTACTCCTTCCTGAGTATCTACATATGCTAGTCACTCCTGTTTTCCTCTTGATTTGTTTATTCTCCTTTCCTGGTTCATTCAAAGCTTATTCAATAAAATGAATAAATAAGTCATAAATAGACATAGATAGGTAGGTAAGGGAAGAGCAAGTGATGTCAACCACTTGGATTTTTGCAAAGCATTTGACATTGTCCTGCATATAATCTTTGTCTCTGAATGTGAGAAGTGATTTTGTGGATAAGGAATTAGCTGTATGGTCACACTCAAAGAGCTGCGGTCAGTGGCTTGATGTTCAGGAAGAGACCAAGTGACAAGTGGCATTCTTTAGAGGTTGGTATTGGGACACCATCAACAAGACTGAATACACCAAGCTCCCCATCTATTAATCAGAGCATAATAGACAAGTAGAAGAAAAAATATTAAAAATAAACATCAAAAACACTCCAGAATAAATACAGATTCTTACAAAATAATAAGAATAAAAAATAATTAAAAATATAAAAAATAATAAAAACAAAAGCAAAAAATAAAAATACAAATATAAATACAAAAACAACTACAACAAAAAAAAATACAAATACAAATACAAAATAAATACTGCTGCATCAGCTGACATTCAGATGTAAATTTGTATGGGGCTTACACAGTCTCTGATATTGTGGTACAAAAGTATTATATTGAAATAAAAATTAAGGATTTACAGAGGCAAAAATCTTGAAGAAAAAAGTTATGAGACAATTGTGGGTGTGGCTGGAACGTGTGGTGTGGGAACAAGGCAGGGAGAAGGAGAGATGATTCAAGGAAAGCCTCACAAATACCTGTGATAAGAAAGATCAGACAGTTGCAGAACTGAACAAAATAAATGGATTGTGAGCAGTCAGGACCAACCTTTGAATTTATCATGAAAGCTTGTAATAATAACATGCAGGTATCCCTATAAATGGATGTGCTCATACTCTTTCAAATCTCCCAGTTCAGAATTTAATAAGGAATTGAAGGAATGATTTATTCAGTTTGTTAAATTACAACTCTGTTTTATCTAGTAGAATAAGTGTCTGTGAATAGCTAGACAGGTGGAAATGAACTTGACTTTTCAGTTACACTAAATTTAAGTAAAATACTTTGCTAAACATTTGTTAATCTTGCCATTCATAAAATATATCTTTCTTCCATTGCTGTATTTTACTGTGTTCACTTTCAGCCTTTATTTCCTTGTAAGAGCTTATGAGGAAATAAATTATTGATTAAGAAAATAAACCTGACCTAGAAGATAGTGATTTATCTATCTTTTGTTGTTGTTGTTGTTGTTGTTGTTGTTGTTTTCTTTTCCAGAAGGTCTTTAAATAGTGTTTTGACCTGACGTCTATATGAACAAAATTTTTGAAGTTTTTTAGATGTTCTTAGATTATGTATTATAATTATGTATTATAATATGTATACAAATTATATATTGTATATATTATGTGTTACACGTATTATATAATAGACACACATATTTATATATGTATGCACACAAGCTGAGCTGCCAACAGAGGGAATCGAGAAGTTCTAAAATACTAAAGCTAGTTCTCATGTGCTTCAACATAAGTACATGCTTAGCTTAAAAACACAACTGAAATTGAGAATGACAAATGTTATTCAAACAGAAAACTATTAATAGCTGTCTTTCCATCAATACATTTCTGAGGTTTGTCTTAGGAATTCTAGTGGGATATAAAAGGTAATTTCACAAACATCACATACTCATTTCATGCTATAACTTTCTTTAAAGATATTTTTAATGTTCTAGGTTTACAACAATTTGCACAAAGACCTGTACATTGGACCATAACAATGTAATGCAGGAAACAATTATTTTTAAAGAATTAAACAATTAAACAATTCTTTAAAAATAATTCTTAAAACAATTATTTTTAAAGAAGTAGTGTATTTTAACACTTGTATACTGTATGGTATCACAGATTTGTGATCAGCTTCAAACTATGTTCAAATAGAATAAGAGTTTTTAGATTTCTGCTACACAGAAGAATTTTAAAGATATTGTTAAAATTGCATATGACTAGCATGTCTACTCTTCCTTAATTGAGAATTAGACCAGAAGACAGTACATGAACTCCTACTGCCACTTCAAAAATCAGCAGATGCTACAGAACAATCTCCCTTTTTTAAAACATTTACAAAATTACTGCAGTTTCTCTTCCCTCAGGGACAGTAAACTGTCTTCAGATCAGATCCTGAGCAATAAGTTGTGCTTGAACAAAGGAAACCTAAAATAAATTAAGGTGCCAAACAGGAGTTGTCTTTATGCTGCTGTCTCGGTGTAAGACATCAGATAGAAAACTGCTGAAATTCGTACTTGTTGTTTATTGAGAAGTTACGTAAAAGAGAGAAAAAATATATTTTCATCTCTAGAGATCTATATTTTTCATTGAGACAGAATCATACCATGATACATTCACACAAATCCCTCCCTACATATCTTTAAAATAAATTAAATTTTCCTAAAACAGTTGTAATTCTGTAAAGTTGTGAAGATGACTGAATTTCCATTAGAATAAAATTACCATAATTTGAAAATGAGATATATGAATGAAAATTATATGATACTGTTGAGACTGAGAAAGAATTTTGGTTCACCAGTTCACCTACAAAATTAATCTAACATCTTAGTTATATATGGAATCAAAACATATATTTCCATACCTACCTCACTGTTTAGAAGACTACCTACTTTAAGAATCTCCTATTAAGATTTTTCCTTGTCCAAAATTACAGCGTAATTAAAATCTTGATTTTGAAATTTATAACACAGTCAAAAACAGGTGCACATCTGCATATATAAAATGCATATATAAAACACATAACAGGTGCATAACATGAGCTGGGAGTGGATGAGAATTCTATATATAATATATACATGAGCCCAGGCATTCTTTTGATAGGAAACTAGCAATATAATAGAAATGCTGAATTCCTGTATTTAACTGAAGTAGTAATAGTAACTCTCAGTGTTTTGCAGTAACTGCAATGACTGTCGATGTGTATTTTGTCATGTAATAGTAACTGTGTGGTTGAAACCCCAGTAAAATTCCATGCAAAATTTAATGGTTATATTTTTAGTTTTACACTCAGGTTAAAGGTTCTGTTCGTAGTGAACAGAACTTGGCAAATTGTCATTACAATAACATCATTGACAATAGCATGAACAGTTGTGGTTTATCCTTTAAGCATTTTAGCTATGTTATTCACTTCATTGCTGAAGTGTCTATGCCAAATAATAAAACACCAAAATTCTTCTTTTAAGTGTGTATAAACAGTGCAATTGTATTTTTATATGATGAGGTAGTAGACTAAACAGAGGTCTCAGTAGCAATGCCCTAAGATAATAAAAACAAACTTGAATTCTGTGCTATATAATAGGGGAACTGTTTTGCATGTTGAACAAGATTTCAGAAAGCATCCAGAATCCACACTTATGTCTTGAAAGTGAAATCACCTTGTTCTACTAGGTTCATTTGAAAGCAGTTCAATTTGTTGTTGAACTACAAACAAAAATGAGTTTCTTTCTTTATCTTCACATTTATTTTCTTTATATTAATATCAATTTATTGATCTGTTTAAAAAATCTGAGCTTATAGATTTTATAAGCATTTTGAATGAATAGTGAACTAGAATTCCATGCTTCATTGGCAAGGAATCATTTTTATTTTCTGTAGAGTGAACATGATTCCTATTCATTTCCAAATGTTAAAGCGTCCAGCATAAAACATTTACAAACGCTAAGATGCATGCACTGTTCATGCAAGATATTCCATGTGCTCTAGGGACAATTGATTCTGTAAATACTTAGACATTGCCACTAACCAATTTCAGATCCATTTTTAGGTTTATTTTGCTATTTCCCTAGTTCTTTTTGCATAAGTGATAAATTAGAGTAAGCATAGGTCTTGGACTGTGTAAATAAATTCTTGTAGCTGGACAAAATCAATTTGCAAAGGTCAAATACTGTAATCCTAATTTATCCAGGGTCACAAGCAAGGTATTTTGTCCTCAGAGTTTTAATGCAAAGTTGCTAAGAAATAAATCTGATATTTCTAAATTCAGAATTGTGTATCTAGATGGCATATAACACATATTTATAGTAGGATGCATAACAGAATGGAAGCTGGCTTGCATTATTATATCAAGTAGCATTTTACAGCGTTCTAATGCAGTTCGGTTTTAATTCTTGTGTAATCTCATACAAATTATTACATTTATAATAGTTATTAATAGGTAGTAAAATATAATCTGTGATGTTGCCTACTACAAAGATTTGTGACAATTTGAAATAGTCTAGCTTGGTATTATGGAGGTATTATGGATCTTAAAATGACTAATAAGGAAGTGATAGTGGAGATACATCATGTAATAGAGATATTACTTTTAAAATATAATTTATAATTGTTGAAAACAAAATGAAAAAACATTATAAGGAATTAAAAAACTTTTGAAACTTAAAATCAGTAATATAGTTTAAAGTTCAAACCTATTCCTAACCAAATACGTACGTATTATATAGCATTTAATCAAAGAAATCTTGTGATATTACAATTACAATTCAGAATGATTTAGTATTTTCCACATGTATCTTTAAAATGATGACTAATATTTTTGTTGCTGCTTTTTTTTTGCTTGTTTGTTTGTTAGTTTTCATTCATTGAAGTACTACCTGATGAACTCATATATGGGTAAAATTGCTGTGCTTTTCATATAATTCAACATGCCTTTTAGAGAAATCACAAAAAACAAACAAACAAACAAAAAAAAAAAAACAAAAAGAAAAAAAAAAACATGAAAGGAAACAAAGCCTTAGGACTGAATAACTATGATCAAGATAGATGTAGAACCTAGACTGCTTTTAACTGCCATTTTCTAAAATAGTGTTAAGACATGCTAAATGCAACCAAAAGAGAAGGAAGTCGTATATATGTTTATACACTACAAACACACCACATGTGCAAATATGTTGTCATCTGTGTGTCTGACATCCAAATGTCATGTTCTGTTCTATTGAAAAGTGAAAGGTTTATTGGAGAGTAATTTCTAAAAATAGCATAGGGAGAAAAGATGTACTTTAGATGCTCAGAAGGGGAAATAAAATCTTTTCTATAATGCAGTCAGTAATAAATAAATAAATAAATAAATAAATAAATAAATAAATAAATTAAAATAAAGAAAGAAAGAAAATGAACAAAAAGAAAAAAAAAAAAAAGATGATGATGGATTTTAATATTGAGTTTTGTCATATAAAGTCAAAATGTCAATGATATTTGGAAATAAATAAACCATAGAATGAATCATGGAATGTCTTGGGTTTTTACCCCTTCTAAATATTAACCCTTCTAAATATTGACATACTATTCATTTTCTACTACTATTTCCACTAGAATTTCTATAATCATCCAAAACTTATTTGAAACAAACATAAATAAGCGTGCTGATCGAAAAATATGTAATGTTAATATGTTGTTTAACATGCTTCAGAGTTCCTAGCTGAATTAACATGTTTTGCCTTCTTTGTATTGTTGTTGGAAATACTAGAAAGTCCTTCTATATTTAATGAAATCAAAGGCTCAGGTTGGAAGGGACTTTACAGATCATCTAGTTCCAACCCCCTGCCATTGGCAAGGATTCCACTCACTAGATCAGGTTTCCCAGGGTCTCATCTAGCCTGATCTTGAACACCTCCAGGCATGGGGCTTCCACAACCTCTCTGGGCAACCTGTTACAGTGCCTCACCACCATCTCAGTGAAGAGTTTCCTCTTAACCTCTAATCTAAATCTACCCTCCTTTAGTTTAAAACTATTCCCCCTTGTCCTGTCATTATCTGAATGCATAAAAAGTTGTTCACCATCTTTTTTATAGGTCCCCTTCAAGTACTGAAAGTTGCAATGAGGTCACCCTGGAGCCTTCACTTCTTTAGGCTGAACAGGTCCAGCTCTCTCAGCCTTTCTTTGTAGGAGTGCTCCAGCCTTCTGATCATCTTTGTGGACCCACTCTAACAGCCCCACAACTTTCTTGTGCTGGGGGCCCCAGACCTGGACACAGTACTCCAAGTGGAGCATCACAATGGCAGAGTAGAGGGGGACGATCAGCTCCCTTGACATGCTGTCCCTCCTCTTTTGATGTACCCCAGGATGCAGTTGGCCTTCTGGGCTGCAGGTGTGCATTGCCGGTTCATGTCAAGCTTTCCATCCACTAGAGCTCCCAAGTTCTTCTCTGCAGGGCTGCTCTCCATGAGTTCTTCTCCCAGTGTGTACTCATGTCTGGAACTGCTCCAGCCCAGGTACAGCACCTTGCACTTTGACTTGCTGAACCTCATTAGGTTCACATGGGCCCATTTCTCAAACTTGTCCAGGTCCCTTTGAATGGCATCCCTTCCTTCTATTGTATCAACTGCACCACTCAGTTTGGTGTCATCTGCAAACTTGCTGATCTTACATTCGATCTCACTGTCTATGTTGTTGATAAAGATATTAAGCAGCACCAGTCCTAGGACAGACCCGTGAGGTACACCACTCATCACGAGCCTCCACTTGGACATAAAGCCATTGACCACCACTCTCTGGGTGCGACCTTCAAGCCAACTCTTTATCCACTGAATGGTCCACCCATTAAATCCATATCTCTCTGGTTTAGAGATCAGGATGTCATGTGGGACCACATCAAAGTCCTTGCAGAAATCCAGGTAGATGACATTGTTCAGTCTTCTGTTGTCAACTGATTAAGTCAATGTGAAGAATATTAGAAGAGACAGAGACTATATGAGTGTCTGGTATTATATCCTGCTTGGACAGGACTGATCTCTTAAATGTTTTCATAGTAGGTGTTCATGAGAGAAAGTAAAGGAAAAATTAACCCCTTTTAATTTATTGAACACTTTCACTCTTAAAGATGATAAATTTACAGGTGTTATGACCTGTTACACTAATTTATTTTTTCCCAACTCAATAAATATCTGGCTGTTTACTAATTTATTTACTTTTTTTTCATATGTCTCATCTTCATAACTTTAAAGCAATGTTTTTCATTTCTTAAGACAAATATAATTCTAAAAATTCAGTTTAGCCTCCAAAATAATTTGTGAATGTGCTTTTCCCATTATGAATTTAGCCATGACAAAAAAATAGCTAGAAAGCACACTTCTGTTTAAAGACATCTAACTACTCTTGTTCCCAATGAATACTCAGACTGCAATGGTGTAAACAACTGTTTATCTAAAGATAGTCAGTATAAATATTTTTACTGGCTGAAGTTTGCCTTTGTAGCTTATTTTCCTACTTTTATGCTAGCTGTCCTCTAAAGTTAATGTGGTGAACTAGCCTTGGCTAACAGCCAAAAATCCATCCAGCCACTTAGTGTCTCTTCCCCTCCAGTAGGTAAGGGGAAGAACAGAGGATCAGAAAGCTTATATGTGATAATCTTACCAGTTATGGTCACAGGCAAAATATACTCATCTTGGAGAAAACCAATTTAATTTATTGCCAATTAAAATATATTTGGATTGTGAGAAACAAGAAAACAAAATTAAAACAATGCCCTCACAATTTCCCTTGTCTCAACTTCATTCCTTCACACCCCTCTTCTACCTGTGCTAGCAGCAACACAGGGGGGTGGACCAGGGTGAGCATTATTATTGTGGTAGTATTTTTTCTACTTTTACACTTCTTTCTTATCTTTATTTCTTACTTTTCACATCGTCTGGCTTAGGTTCTCCACAGGCTGCATTCCCTCAGGAAATATATCTGCTCCAATATAGGTTCTCTATAGACTGTAAAGTGGATATCTGTAGTGACATCTATATCACCTCCTTGTCTGGCTTTGGTACTCTCTCTGATGTTGTTACTCTTATTTATTTATTTATTTATTAAACTTTCCTCTTCTCCTTAACTGGTATTTGCTCCCTTTTCTTAAACAAATTTTCCCTAAGCACCATTAACATGGCTGCTGGGCCCAGCCATCTTATGGCCTTGCATTGAGGCCATTGGAGCCAGCTGGAATAGTCTGTTATAGGCATGGCCCTGAGGCCTTCTCACAGAGGACCTTAAATCCCAGCATACATTTCATACACACTGTAAGATATAGCAACAAAGATGTATAGCAACAAAGTATGTAACTGAAACAAATATTATAGAAGTAAAGAGAAATAAAGAGTATCCTGATGCCTCACCATCTTTATCAAATACTGTTGGTAAATAATCTCAACACAGTGTACAACAAGAAGTCTCTGATGTATTATATCCTCATGGCTGTGGTGACTATTGATTGTTGCTACCTTAATAGTATACTTTTCACATTCACACACAATGTAATCTATTTTCTTGGTTTTGGACAGATCAAAGTAAGTTTCTTCAACATTTCCTAATATTTCACATTTCTCTTTATTTTCCATTTCCACGTTTTCCATTATTTTCTAACCTCCATTTTATTATTTTTTTTCCTTCAGAAAATTCTGTTCAAAAAGGACAAAACTTTCAGATTTATTTCAATAGCAACTACTATACAACCATATTGTATATTATATATGCACGTATATATATTTGCACACCCATATATATGGAGGTGTGTGAGTGTGTATGTGTGACGTGTATGTGTGTGTAGTCAACTGTCCATTGTTAAATTGAAATCATTTAAAAGATATCCAAGAAATATATTCTTATCTCCAATGTTAAGGAATTATTTTTATTATAATAACTGTAGCAGTATCATATTACCAACACCCAAATATATATAACAACTTTAATTTTAATGTGCTAGTAAACTATAGGCCTGATATTTATTAAAAAGTTAAATATTGTAACAGTCGTTACATTCAAAGTATTTTTTTTATTTTTTTTTCTCTATAAAGATTAACCTCCTTGAAGCATTTTTTCTCTCCCCTCAGGTCCAAAGGTCACCAAGCAGAAACTTCTAGGTAGATGGAATTTCCACTGTGCTTTTCATACTAAAAATTATCTTTCCTATAATTTTCATAGCTTAGCTATCCCTAGATGTGAAATGTTTCTATCCACAAGTCTTCTAACAATCTATTTCAGATTCCTCCATTATGAGGTATTTGACAAAATTTCTCTGATCACAAAATCTCCAGAATTCACACAAACATTGTCAACCAAAAGTTCAGGGCATACACAAGACAACACCTTTTTAGTCAAAGTTCAGAAACTATACGTCATTTTTTTCCAAGGTCAAAATCAAAACAAAAACCACCACAACAATAAAAAACATTGCTATAAAAATAAACTTTTTACATTTCTAGCAGTCCCATTGGATTATTTTGAAAGTCCATTTTGACAGTAATGCAGAAATGGTTCTCTTTTATTCACTTTGTCATTTGGTGTTAGATTTTTCTGCTTGCATTTCTTATGCCATTCTTTATGACATTCTGTGATAGTCTTTATGACATTCTGTGCTTTCATAATAGAAATATGCTATGGAGTCTATGGAGTTTATAGTATAGCCAGGAAATTTCCTGCAATCAGATTTGCTAGTTGTTTAATTTGTCAAATTACTGAAAAACTGTGCACTCAACATCAAGGGAAAAGGTAAAGTATATATCTTAGAAAATTAAAGGATAATATTTCTTTCTCACATAAATCTAATTCAGTGGTGTCAACACTATAAACACTGAATGCTCTCAATGACAAATATATATATATTTTGTAATCGTATAAGTTTTCATGAGAGTATATAACAGTATGAGGTCATTGAATGAAGATGATTTTGTGGAATTGGATATCAATTAAATATGGTTTTGTCAATCAGATCATTAGTCAATACCTGTCTTCCTGAAAACCCAGAAGAACAGAAAGAAAAAATTAAAGACATATATATTGGAATAAAACAAAACAAAAAAGCTCTATGTTTAGATCTGTGCTAATCTGAAGCACTTCTGTCAGGAAAATATATGCTTACTGCATTCCTTTTAGGGAAATTTGAAAATGAAGATACCTGACTAATTTGAGTTTTATATATGTAAATTTTATCATATACACACGTATATGATAAAATAACAGGTTGATGACCTAAAAATAGGCAAAATAAGAAAAGTGTGGATTTTATTTGTTTGTTTTGCATATTTCTGATGGTTAGCTCTGGATTGATTGCCATGAGTTTGACAATAATATTAAGAGATTAAATGCAAAATCTCTCTCTTCCTCTCCCCCCCCCTTTTTCTCTCTTCCATCTCCCTCTCTCCCCCCTCTCCCCTCCTCCCTCTCTCCTTTTTTTTCTCCCCCTTCCCCTCTCCTTCCTCTGTCCCCCTCTCTCCCGCCTCCCTCTCATACCTCTCTTTCCATCTTCCTTCCCACCTCTCCTTCCCTATCTCTCCGTCTCCCCCCCCTCCCCATTTTCCTCCCCACTTCTCTTTCCCTCCCTCCTCCTCTCCCCCCTCTCCCCCTCGAACCCCTTCCCCTATCCCTTCTTCACTTTCCCCTTTCCCCTTTCCTCTCCTTCCTGCTCCCTCTCCCTCCCTGCCCTCTCTCCCTTCTCTTCTACTCTCCTTCTCTCCCTCTCTCCCCTCCCTCCTTCTCTTTCCCTCTTCCTCTCTCTCCCTCTAAATCTCTAAAGCCTCTCTCCCCCTTTTTTTTCTCTCTCTAAAGCTGTATTCTAGAGGAAATCTGTTATTCCAGTATATCAGTATAGATCCCTTTATGAAAATCTTCCCACAGCTGCTTTGTCATGCAGATTTCTGCAACAATGTAGTGGGTTTATGTGGCAAGGTTTTGGTAGCAGGGGGCCATAGGCGTGCTTTCTGTGAGAAGGATATAGAAGCTGCCCCATGTTTGGTAAGGGCCCCACTGCTGACCAGAGCCGAGCCAATAAGCAATGTTGTTTTGCACCTCTGTGAAAGCATATTTAAGACAGGGGAAAAAAACTTTGCCACACAGAAGCTGGGAGAGTGAGAGGAGTGAGGAACAGCCTTGCAGGTGTCAAGGTCAGTGAAGAAGGAGGGGGAGAGGTGCTCCAGGTGCCAGAGCAAAAGTCCCCTGCAGCCTGTGGTCAGGACCATGGTGAAGCAGGATGTCCCCCTGCAGCCCATGGAGTACCACGGTGGAGCAGGGTTCCACGCTGCAGCCCGTGGAGGAGACCATGGTGGAGCAGGTGGACCTGCACAGACGGAGGCTGCCGCCTGTGGAAGACCCCTGCCGGAGCAGATTCTGGGCTGGGCCTGTAGCCCGTGGAGAGGAGCCCATGCAGGAGCAGGTGACCTGGCAGGAGCTGCTGCCAGTGGGGGACCCAGGTTGGAGCAGTTTGCTCTTGAGGGATGGACCCCGTGGTACGGACCCATATCTGGAGCAGCTCTGGAAGAGCTGCTGCCTGTGGGAAGCTCACGCTGGATCAGTTCATCAAGGACTGCATCCCATGGGTGGGACCCCACAGCACAGGGGATGAGAGTGACCAAGAAGGAGCAGCAGAGAAGAAGCGCTGTAGACTGACCATAACCCCTGTTCCTCCGTTCCCCTGCGCCGCTCAGGGGGAGGAGGTGGAAGAGGGTGGATGGGGGGGAAGGTGCTTTTGGTTTCTTTCCTCTGTTTCTCACTTCTCTACTTTGTTAGTAATAAGCAATAAATCTTATTATCTTCTTATGCTGAGTCTGTTTTGCCTGTTACAATAATTACTGCATGATCTTCTTGTCCTTATCTCATCCTTTGAGTCCTTTTCATCGCATTTTCTCCCCCTTCCTCTTTGAGGAGCAGCTGTGGTGGAGCTCAGCTGCCTACTCGAGTGGAGCCAGCACAAACAAACAAAAATATTATTAACAATAACAATAAGGAGAGAATAACTGATTTTTATTTTTGATTTTTTTTCTAGTTTTGCTTCTTCCATCCATTTTCTTCCATTTTTCCCCATTATGTATAGAATAATATACCTTCTATTTCTTCAGGTATCCTCAACACATTCATGACCATTGTTTTTATTGCATTGAAGTTGTTTTATATTGTAGCTTCATGTGTTCATACCAAAATATTTAATGATATATCAGAAATTCATTACAGCCCCCTATTTGCATGGTTTTATGATTCATCTGTAAATTTTAGAGGAACAATCTAGAGGGAATAAAATGTGTTAGCCACAGCTATGTATGTTTTCATATTATTAACTAATGAAGAGGAACAAACTTTCCAGTTGTGGTTGAATGTCTGTTTTCAGAACAACACTGCAACAAGCAAGTCATGTTTGCCACATCTGTAAAACAAACTGCTGAGCAGTAGCCTTCAGTTAGGTACACACAGCCTTTGCTGAGGATCCAGCTCATTCAGCTCTTTTTAAATGTCAGAAAGTTACTTTCTGAGAATGGGTAGCACAGCACAACTACATGGAGGAAGATTTCTGTACACCTTGTAAGGCTTTGTGTCTCTTGTAAGTTACAAGCAATGTGTTTGTTTTTTTTTGGTGCTCTATTACCTCACAGAGGGAGGTGGAAATTTTAAGTGTATGAACTGACAGATTCAACAGCTTATTCTGTTTCCATTAAGCTGTACAGAAGATCTGGAGTGCTGTCTCAGGTTTATTAACTTAGGCAGACGTCTACTACATTTTGCATTAAACCTCTCAGAGTTATTGAGCCCTATATGGAGTTAGAGCTGTAGGATGTAGATCAGCATGAATTTAAAATGACATATTCTAAATTTTGCTTAAAATATATAAAGATTTATTATATCCTTCATTTAATTTTGCAGATCTTCATCTTTTAATGGTACTGAAATAATGGTATATTATACCATTGTTATATGATACAAGTCTTACGAAGAGCGGCTGAGGGAGCTGGGATTGTTCAGCTTGGAGAAAAGGAGTCTCAGGGGTGACCTTATCGCTCTCTATAGGTACCTCAAGGGAGGCTGTAGCGAGGTGGGAATTGGTCTATTCTCCCACATGCTTGGAGACAGGACGAGGGGGAATGAACTAAATTTGCACCAGGGGAGGTTTAGGTTAGATATTAGGAAAAACTTCTTTACCAAAAGGGTTGTTAGGCATTGGAATGGGCTGCCCAAGGAAGTGGTGGAGTCACCATCCCTGGAGGTCTTTAAAAGATGTTTAGTTGTTGAACTTAGTGATATGGTTTATTGGAGGACTTGTAAGTGTTAGGTCAGAGGTTGGACTCGATGATCTTGAGGTCTGTTCCAACCTAGATGATTCTGTGATACTCTTCAGCCTGCCCACCTCCTCCCAAAGCTCTGCCACCACGTGAAACAACTCTTCAACTGGGCACACGTCCCACAGCTGTGCTAATTACTGCCATCCTGTACTGGCAGAAAAGTAGGGAACACCCAGCACGCTGACACCTGGGTGCCAACATCTTCCCCCTGGAGATCTGTCTGTGAGGCCACATCACCTGTGGTGGATGCTGAGTTCTTGGAAGACACAGCTAGGTGGATACCATCACTCCGTGGTTGAGCTGACCAAGCTTCAGTGACCTCCCTGCTCACCCTGCCTGCTTGCACTGCTGTTCAAACTGCTGACCCATGCCTGACTGATGCCCCATACCTTGTTTGCCTGCTCTGTTTTTCCTACTCCTCTTTGCTTACACTTCCTAGGGGCTGCTGTTGTATGACAGAAGCAGGGTGCTCCTGGCTCTGCCCAAGCCTCATGAGCCACCCTCGCAAGGCCTGCTGGGTCCTGGTGGCTCCCTCAACTGCCTCAAAGGGTCCTCAATGAAGGGAAACCCCTGCATGTTGCGATCTTCTGCTGTGCTGTAGCAGGTGTCTGCCCTGGAGCCAATCACCTCAGCAAGAGATTGTTAACAGTGGGTTTATAGGAACCACTAATACAGAAAGACAGAGGCTTTTTTTTTTTTTTCTAAAGTTTTCCATTCACCACAGATTATTACAAATCACCACTAGAAAATATACTATTATTTAAAAAAGCAAGCATAGATAACAAGCTACCACAGATATTACAAGGAAACAAATGTATGTATATGTAGTTGATATAGGGGGACTAGCACTAGTTAAGAGTGGAAGTGCTTAAATATATTGTAAATAAATAAATATAACAACAAATGTAGGACGATAATATAGATTCAACAAACATCAATAATACTATGGCAGTGAATATACTTATGGATTATGAACATCAATAAAGAAACAGCAAATATAAATAGGTTATACTTATGAAGACTATATTTATTAATACATATCATTATTATACTTATGAAAGATTGTATCCTGCTATCACAGCCACGTGATGTTATTCAGCTTTCAACTCCTACCCATGGCAGCAGATTGCCTAATAACACATTGTAACTTGAACAACAGAGTTTAATTTTGTAGAAATACCTCAAAGATACATTTTCGTGTGTAAATTCATTTTTGTTTTATTTATCTGTGTACAGGGAAAAAGTTTTCCCTTGTGATACTTCAACCACTGTTTTCTACTATTTGCAGAGTTTTCTGCTGTCTTGTTAGTTGTACTTCATTGATCTTAATGATAGGATAAAAGGGAAAATATCTAGCTCCTGAAGTGTCTATATGCTTTCTTTAATTCTGGCCTTTGCGTCCATCTGCCATTAATAATGGCCACAGCTACAATATCAGTGAATTGTATTGACAAGTGGTATTAACTCATGATTATAGGTACTAAATACATATATGTGTTCATAAGATCATTAACAAGGGGAGAGGTAGGAAAGAGGAAAATACATGCTGATCTCAAGGACACATCTCTCTGGTTCTGTGAGATGATGTGTACAAAATGCACACCATAATTCTGTCAATTCTGCCACCAGCCCCTGTGGGAGACATTGCCTTCAGCTCCGCATGGAAGGAGAATGAATCTCCTCAACAAAGGAAAAGTGACTCCTATTATATATTTATATATATATATTTATATATTTTTATATATATATTTATATATTTATATATTTATATATTTATATATTTATATATTTATATATTTATATATTTATATATTTATATATTTATATTTATATTTATATTTATTTAAATTATATTTATATTATAGATATATTTCCTCCTCCTATAATACAGTAAATATTTATCTGCCATAATTATCAGTAAGCAAAAGTATCACAGTTAACTATCAGTGTCATACGATATCATGGTCTAAGAATTAAAATACCTATATTCTGTTTTATTGGGAAGAAGTTAAGGAAAGTTTGGAAGGGATTAAAAAGCTGTGTTCCATGAATTCAGTCCTGAAGTGAAAAACATGCCTAACTATATTCACTTGTTTGAGAATTTAGTGTTACTTTTTCAACTGTGTGCTAAGTGAAACAAAACAGGGTTTTTTATCTTGGACTCACCCAGAGTTTTATTAATTTTAAAGATTATATGTTTAGTTAGTTTGTTTGCTTGTTTGTTTTATTTATTCATTTATTTATTTATTTTTCTTGTTAGCTGGTTATGTATTTCTAATACATGTTCCAGCTTTCAGCATACTTAGTGCTGTTTCTTTGCCTTTATCAGTTGAATAGGTATCTTAAATATGTTCTGAGACAGAACATATTCTGAAGCAATATGCAGAAAGCAGACTGTGTGGCAAGGTGTTTTATTTTCTTTCAAACAACAGGCCAAATTCTATTTAGAGTATTTGGAAAATGTCAGGTAAGTATTTCAGACTTGACTGTATAAAACTGAAAGCAACATACCTATATCAAAGATGCAGCCAAGCAGCATTATCTACAGCATAGCACTTGGACTACGTAATATCTGGTAAATCTTTTGAATCTTAGGTAAGTGTGTTCAGAAAGAGGTTGGGGACTCTCCATTTCTCCAGTGAACTGATAGCCTGGATGTAATCTAAATGGTATTCTCCTAACTCTAGTAGAAGCTAATGACATTTCTCTTTGATAATGATGATAATGATGATAATGATGATGATTATGTTAATACTGGAAATTTTAAGAACCATTTTAATTCATCCATACTATAAGAAACAATTTAATTAATTCATACTATATCTCTACTAATTCTTGTGTCATTCTTGAGATGTCATTAACAAATCCTCAGATTTCTTATTTCTATGTCAGCCCTGGCATGGTCCAGAGGGGAGAAAAAAAAAATTAAAAAAAAATCAGTCAGAATGCAGAAAGATTTTTTTATATGTGTGTGCATATCACTGTGAACTAGCAAGTCTTGTGTTTATTATATATTGTTGTACAGAATGTCAAAAACAACAACAACAAAACCACAGCTAACTTACTGAGGTATTTGCATGTGGTTTATTGTCTTAAATGGAACAGAAGATATCTCCTAAGTATCTTTAGATGCACCAAATGTTGTCTATGCAACCACTCACATATTCATAGGAATGAGTTCTACAGCAGGATTCCCTGGAGGCAGTGGATGTACTTCCCTGTATTTTCACCTCGAGTGTTAGTCAAGCACACTCACTGAGTGTGCTTGCAAGCATTGCTGCAGATACTTTGGAATTCCTCCCATCTGAATAGCCTGGACACCCTAGAGTTCAGGCTCCCTTGTCTCACCTCTGTTGGTGGTCCCTCATCAGCGTATGCAAAGCCTTGCTGGGAAGGGGACCCTTGGATAAATCAGAGAATTGATAAGTTGAATTGATAACACCAGATGGTCACACAGGCACAACTCTTACACACAGCTAAACTAGAATTATAACTATAGGACAAATTTGAATTTCATCCTTATATCTTATTTATAACCCATATTCAATAACCCTTGCCACAATATATATTTGTTTTTACACATACTTAAGTGTTTGTTTGTTTGTTTGTTTGTTTGTTTGTTTGTTTGTTTTATCTGTGGGGTTATGTCTTAAGGGAGTACAAAAATGGTGAGGACCTGAACTTTTTGCATCCCCAGGTTAGCTTTAGTTTGATATTTCTCAAACAGTTTACCCATTGCTTCTTTGGCATGTGTGCAGTACTCTATTTTTGGCTTCGATGTTCTTACTACCTGTCAATATCAAAATAACACTGTGTTTCTAAGAATGTTCCATGACTTTGTTTATTAAATTGGAAATTCATAGTGAAAATGAGAACTACGTGAGTTGATGACATTACACAGGAAGTGTCAATGTTTTCCCGATGTTGCCAGGGGATTTTTCTATCTATTCATGATCCAAATATGTTGGTACATTTAAACTCACTACAGTTTCTTTCTTGTATCTATTTGTGTTTACTTCAATGTTTAGATTACAAAAGGTAATTTTGAGATTATAATACAGACTAGAAGTCATATTATAGAAGTGCTCTGAATTTTGTTTGCTGGTTTATATACTCATAGCTTTTTAATTTGTCTTTGAGTGCTTGACATGTTTCTCTATTCCTGTTATAATCTGTTGATTTTGTTTTCTTTTAGACATTTTCTTGCCATCTAGTTGAGGATAGGAAATGATGCTGTTTCAAACTGTATCAATATCTAAATATCCCATTTATAAGTAGATCTATCTAGCATACAGTCAGTGAATATCAGTATAGCTATATCAGTAGAGTACAATCAATTAGATTGAATTGATGTGTCCCTCAGGGTATGCAAGCCATGCCTGCAAAGCTACAAAAATGCTGCAAAAATTTACCTTTTTAAACTGCCAAAGAAGATATGACAAATTATGCTACCATCCACTTTTTCTACTGAAATTTAACCAAAATATCAAAACAGGTTTTACACTTTTATGGAAATGTTTTACAGAAAATTTAAAGGATGCAATGTTTTTTTATAGATGAATAGATTTGGATAACAAAACACATAAGTATACTAGGAAACAAATTGTTACATACATGTATTTATTTATTTATTTATTATTTCATGCAGGTACCAAAGAAATAGTAACAGGAAACTTGCGGTCTACCAAAAGGCATTTCAAGTCCTGGGGAAGACAACAAAAAGACTAGAACAGGTAGTGTTTTCCTTAATCATGCCAGGAATGGGAAAAACACGAAAAGAAAGAGATGAGGCTAGGTAATCAATGCCTGGATCCAATACTGGTGTGTCCATGAGAATTTGGTTTTAGAATCATGGAAGAATCTTTGAGATGAGGAATCTGTTGCGACCTGCCAGGACTCAGCTGTGAAGCATGTGAAGGAAACATGTCTTGATGAGACTGATTGAGAGGGTTTTAAACTAGGATTGATGGGGAAGGGGGCGATGAGCGATGAGGTTAAACTAATGCATGTTATTACACCATTTGAGGGTGGCAAGGCTAATGGCATCTGTGACACTCCAGGGAGGCATTTGAATGGGTTGCCCAGAAAGGTGGTGGAGGTGTTCATCCCTGGGGGTGTTCAAGGAAAGATTGGACATGGTTTAGTGAGTGATGTTGGTGATTGTTGGACCAGATGATCATGGAGGTCTCTTCCAACCATAATTATTATATGATTCTATGATATTATAACACATTTCATTACATTATATTTCAAAATATTTTTATAGAACAAGAAAAAATAAATCTGATTAAATATGATTCTAAACCCTATATATTTACATACAGTAACAGTGATACTTAGATGGAACTTAGATGAGTAATTTTTAATTGGACAAAGTCCAATGGTTTTCAAAATACATAATCCTCTTTATATATCTTGTACTAGTTCTCAAAACAGGTCTTCAAACTCAATTGAAAAATTAAAAATAATTAAAAAAAAAAAGGGGGGGGGGAGGGAGCACTTCTATATATCTTTCCAAACATAATGCTTATCTTTGTTGCAACCAATTCAGAAAAACAAACATATATTTGATGGTGGTGTTGAAGATCAACCAACTTCAAGCACTTCCAGCAGTCCAAGCCACCTTTCATACAGATCACTTATGCATTTGGCATGGACTTCTTGTCCCACTACACTCAAAGTAGATTTTTCTATTGATACAAATGGAAAAAGATTGGAGTAAAAAAATAAATATACATGTATATATAGATATATATCTATATTATATCTATCTATATATCTATATATTATATAGATATTATATCTACATTATATATAAACATATATATACATATATATATGTATACCTACATATAAATGTGTATATATATATATGTATATGTATATCTTCATATATATATATAATGTATATATCTATATATACATTATAGATATATAATGTATATATAGATATATCTAGATATAGATATATCTATATCTATAATATCTATAATATATGATATAATAATATAATAATATAATATATAATAATGTGATATGTAATATATAATATATATAATATATAATCTATCTATCTATATTTTTTCTCTGTAATTAGAAAAGAGCAGTATTCAATTAAATTACAAATTAACAAATAAATGAATCCTGAGGAATAGTTCTTCAATTTCTGGTTCTTGTTAGAAGTAATAAATGTTTAAGCTGATTTTTCCAGTTTGGAAAGAATTAAAAAAGAAACAAACAATAAACGAGCAAACAATCCAACCCAACCACCACCACCAAAAAAAACAGGTATTTATGTATGGGGTATTTATTTGTGTTCTTGTTTGTTTGTTTGTTTGTTCACACCATTTCTAGTCCTTGCTTTGAAATCCTTATACAAAACACATGGAATCAATTACTGAAGACAAAAATCTGAAAGCTGCTGTTTTAGTAAGGAATCTCTGAAGAGATACTCAGCAAGGAATATACAGGTGCTTGACAAGATTTGTTGTGTATGCAATAGAAAGAAGAGACAAGAAAAGCTGAGAACATAATATAGAACTATTGATTTAGATTCATTGTTGAAGATGAATAGATCCTTTGCAGATTATTTCAGTTTGATAAGACACAGATATTTTTAACCAAAAAACACAACAATAAACTAATGGTAGGAGGAAAAAGGGGGAAAAATAAGAAATGCTCAACCATGAGAACAAATTCATCTTGTTGAGAAACTAAATGGAGAAGAAAAATTAAAACAATTTTTCTTATACAAAATTAGTCAAAGGCATAACAACCCCACGCAATGCTGCAGAGTCGGGCAGAGCGGCAATGTGTCAATGCTACAGAGTGGGGCAGAGTGGCTGGAAAGCTGTGCATAGGAAAAGTCGCTGGCTGAGCATGAGCCAGCAGTGTACCCAGGTGGCCAAGAAGGCCAACGGCATCCTGGCTTGTATAAGGCATAGTGTAATCAGGATGACCAGGGAGGTGATCGTCCCCTGTATTCTGATGAAGCCTCACTTCAAGTACTGTGTTCAGCTTTGTGTCCCTCACTACAAGAAGGACATCAAGGCCCTGGAATGTGTCCAGGCTGGTGAAGAGCATGGAATACAGGTCCTATGGAGGAGTGGCTGAAGAAACTGGGGTTGTTTAATCTAGAGAAGAGGAGGCTTAGGGTAGACTTTATTGCTCTCTACAACTACCTGGAAGGGGAAGTAATGAGCATGTTTAGATCCCATAAACCATGTGGGATTATGCCCCTGTGGGGAGCTGGGCTTCAGCCTCTTCTCACAGATAACTAGTGATAGGACTAGAGGGAATGGACTTAAATTGCTCCATGGGATTTTCAGCTTGGAAATTAGGAGACATTTATTCTCAGAAAGAGTAGTCAGGCATTGGAATGGGTTGCCCAGGAAAGTGGTGGAGTCACCATCTCTGGAGGTGTTTAAGGAAAGGTTGGACCTGGTGCTTAGGGACATGGTTTAGTGGGTGGCTTTGGTAGTAGGGTGATGGTTGGACCAGATGATCTTGGAGGTCTTTTCCAACCCTAATAATTCTATGATTCAAGCTTGGTGGAATGAAGAGATTACAGCAAGACGTTTACTCCTGAATTTAAATGACCATTAGTTAAATCCTTCTGTCTAAATACAGTATTCTCAAGTAGACTGTTTCTTGAGAAATACCTACATGGCATAAGGCAACATGGTATGAAAATATTCCTCATAACTCACAGGAGGGTGAATTATCCTGCACAGATATGAGTTCTAATGTGGGCACGTGGCTTCTCGGATCTAAACATACTAATCTTTGGAAAAGTGGGCAGGCCACTAAGGAGGACTATAAGGATGTAGCGAGGCTGTGCAGGGACAAAATTAGGAAGGCCAAAGCTCATCTGGAGCTCAATCTGGCTACTGCCATTAAAGATAACAAAAAACGTTTCTATAAATACATCAACACAAAAAGGAGGACTAAGGAGAATCTCCATCCTTTACTGGATGTGGGGGGAAACTTAGTTACAAGAGATGAGGAAAAGGCGGAGGTGCTCAATGCCTTCTTTGCCTCAGTCTTTAGCGGCAATACCAGTTGTTCTCTGGATACTCAGTACCCTGAGCTGGTGGAAGGGGATGGGGAGCAGGATGTGGCCCTCACTATCCATGAAGAACTGGTTGGTGACCTGCTACGGCACTTGGATGTGCACAAGTCGATGGGGCCGGATGGGATCCACCTGAGGGTACTGAGAGAACTGGCAGAGGAGCTGGCCAAGCCACTGTCCATCATTTATCAGCAGTCCTAGCGATCGGGGGAGGTTCCAGTTGACTGGCGGCTAGCAAATGTGACGCCCATCTACAAGAAGGGCCAGAGGGCAGACCCGGGGAACTACAGGCCTGTCAGTTTGACCTCAGTGCCAGGGAAGCTCATGGAGCAGATCCTCCTGAGAGTCATCATGCAGCACTTGCAGGGCAAGCAGGCGATCAGGCCCACTCAGCATGGGTTTATGAAAGGTAGATCCTGCTTGACAAACCTGATCTCCTTCTATGACAAAGTGATGCGCTGGGTGGACGAGGGAAAGGCTGTGGATGTGGTCTACCTTGACTTCAGCAAGGCTTTTGACACTGTCTCCCACAGCATTCTCCTCAAGAAACTGGCTGCTCTTGGCTTGGACTGGCGCACGCTTCGTTGGGTTAGAAACTGGCTGGATAGCTGGGCCCAAAGAGTCGTGGTGAATGGAGTCAAGTCCAGTTGGAGGCCAGTCACTAGTGGCGTTCCCCAGGGCTCGGTGCTGGGGCCAGTCCTCTTTAATATCTTCATCGATGATCTGGACGAGGGCATTGAGTGCACCCTCAGTAAGTTCGCAGATGACACCAAGTTAGGTGCGTGTGTCGATCTGTTTGAGGGTAGGAAAGCTCTGCAGGAGGATCTGGATAGGCTGCACCGATGGGCTGAGGTCAACTGCATGAAGTTCAACAAGGCCAAGTGCCGGGTCCTGCACCTGGGGCGCAGTAACCCCAAGCAGATCTACAGGCTGGGAGAGGAATGGTTGGAGAGCTGCCAGGCAGAGAAGGACCTGGGAGTGATGGTTGATAGTTGGCTGAATATGAGCCAGCAGTGTGCTCAGGTGGCCAAGAAGGCCAACAGCATCCTGGCTTGTATCAGGAACAGTGTGACCAGCAGGGCTAGGAAGGTGATCGTCCCCCTGTACTCAGCTCTGGTGAGGCCGCACCTCGAGTACTGTGTTCAGTTTTGGGCCCCTCGCTACAAGAAGGACATCGAGGTGCTTGAGTGGGTGCAGAGAAGGGCGACGAAGCTGGTGAGGGGTCTGGAGAACAAGTCCTACGAGGAGCGGCTGAGGGAGCTGAGCTTGTTCAGCCTGGAGAAAAGGAGGCTCAGGGGCGACCTTATCGCTCTCTATAGGTACCTCAAGGGAGGCTGTAACGAGGTGGGGGTTGGTCTGTTCTCCCACGTGCCTGGTGACAGGACGAGGGGGAATGGGCTTAAGTTGAGCCAGGGGAGTTTTAGGTTAGATGTTAGGAAGAACTTCTTCACTGAAAGGGTTGTGAGGCATTGGAACAGGCTGCCCAGGGAAGTGGTGGAGTCACCATCCCTGGAAGTCTTCAAAAGACGTTTAGATGTAGAGCTTAGGGATATGGTTTAGTGGGGACTGCTAGCGTTAGGTCAGAGGTTGGACTCGATGATCTTGAGGTCTCTTCCAACCTAGAAATTCTGTGATTATGTGATAACCTCATTCTGTTTTTACGACCTCAGTAAGGCATTGTAGACCTAACTCAGACCACTTGCTAGTTAGCATCAGTAAATTTATATGGATATATTTAGGTAGTGATATCAACATATTTATTTATTTTTTTTTTCCCTGAAAATGATACATTTTACACATATGTCTTTGGGGAATTATAGAAACAGTGTCTTTAGTTTATAGAGTGTCAATAGACCTTTGCATGGCCTGAAGTTCATGGGGCCTCAGAATTTGTAAAATGACTTTGTCCATCATTTCACAGAATACTGGTGGGTAGAGGGTTGTCATAAGTATGTCACTAGTTTTGAAGATTTATGTAATAAAACCAAAAATAATTAAGATCAAATAAACAAACAGAAACATAAATAAATAAATAAAAAATCTCCCTTCTTGAACGGTGACTGTAGTATTACAAAATAAGGATAATGCTATCCTCCTTCCATGCTGTCAACTGCAACATAAGCTAAATATGCTTGGAGAATATATTTTCTCCTATGACGTTCTTGTTTCTACGGAACAATTGAAATATCAAGAAAAGGTAATATGAAACAGTGATTAATAAAATTCCAATCAATTGTGGTGGTGAAACAAGCAAAGAGATGCATGTTAAGACTCTGAAAAGGGGTATCAAGGATTTTTTTTTTGTTTTCAGTTTACACAGTGAAGTAATAATTCAGCCATATTATTGCAATGAATCTTATATCCTCAAGGTTATATTTGTAACTACTGTATGATGATTTCATGTGAAAGCAGCTTAACAAATGTTCCTAAATTCAAACTGCTTAAAAATGATTGATTATTTAAGATTGAGGTACGGATAGAGAGTCTTCATATCGTGAGAGGAGATTATATTTGCAAATAAATCTATGTATAAGAGAACCCAGAATATTATCTGTAATCTTTTCAAACTCGCAAACACTTTTTTTTCTCTTAAGTTCCAAACAATTCAGAATTATAACAGACTTATTTTCTGCAACAGAAATTGCATAAATAACCATTGAAGAAATAGAGCAACGGTAGAAAAACCTTAAACGAATTTATTGATTTCTGTGGGTATTATAATGAGATCTTTCACAATATTCATAAATAAAAAAAAGTCTGCTCTCATCCTAACTCCCTTTCAGGCAGGAGTAGTCATAAACTAGTAAAGCTATTTTCTGAAAGAGTGTGAAAAAGACAAGAGCTCATATTTGAAGGAAATAATGCTAATTTGCTCTTTTTCAAATAAGAATTTTACAAGCTCAGCTGGGTAGGCAATGTTGCATACATTATTTTTAATCTTCTGGAATGGTTATCCAAAAAGTATTGTTTTCAGTATTGTGATTTTTACTGCTACCACGGGAAATATATATATATTTATATATATTATATATATGTATTATATATATATATACACACACCTATAATTTAAGCTCAAAAAAATGTCATTTGAAGAAAAGTAGCAAGTTTGAGAAATGTAATTGCAATGGAATTCTGGTATCTATGAATTTCTGAAAACAGGACTGGCTTCCTAAAATGTGTATCCATCCAAAACTGCCTATGTACTTTAAGAAATGAATCTTCACTAATGACTAGGTCTCTCTCAGTGCAAGGAAGAAATTTATTTTTAAATGGAAAGATTTATTAGGAAATGGATCTCTAACCCAAATTAGTCATCTACTAATTACCTATACAGGTATCAGTTACTGTCTCTATCAGATAGAGACTTACTGTCTCTATCTGATAAATAGTTGAGCTGCAGATTAGGTGAAAGGTTAAAAAAAAAACATCTAGAATAATAGTGTAATAGTGTGGGAAATTACATTGTGTTTTGTTGTTGTTGTTGCTTTTTCTTATTTCAGTTAAAATTTTTGCAAAGTATTTGCAAGTATTGGAAGTATTCTATATTTAGTCTTTGCTGAAAAAAAACATAGTCATGCTCCCTCTCTCTCTCTCTGGGCTGTGACTATGGATGATTCCCTGAAACACTGAGATCAATAACGACCTTACAGAATCCTTTATTAGTCAGGTATTAAAAAGAAAAAACGTTTTAGAGATTTATAAACAACGTTTTTCAATCAGCGTTCCGACCTTTGTGTCACCCTTTAAGGTATGAGACCTCTGAAGTCTCTCTTACAAAAGAAGATGAGAGTTCTTCTGTAACTCCATAACTCTTCTTTCCAAAACACTGTCTCTTCAGAGTCACTAATATATTCTGCATTTGGTATGCTGTGTTAAAATTACTAAGACAGGTGAGATAATCAAAACCAGAAAACAAAGAACTGTACTACATATATGTACCTCTCAGGAACTCTCTAGTGCCATAAACCAGTACACCTTCTAGCATTTTTATCTTTACAGGAAGCCAGCATTAGAGTCTGTGTTTTCAAAAGGCAGAAAAATGACTTCTACCCAATTCTTTTTCATTCTCTTCCTCACTTTTTTGTGTGAATTTAACACAAATATGAGTTGCCAAGCTAGTCAAAAGCATAATCAGAGGAAAGTAAGAGCTAATTTGGGTGCCCGTGATTAGGATAAATCATTAAACTTTTTCAGCAAGGGACTCTATTACAAAGGGCAATGAAAGTTAATTCAGAGTACCTAAAAATGGCCAGAAGCAAGTGTAAATGTTAACAGGAAATTAGGACAGGGCATTTAGGAGACTGTCATACTGTATCATAAGATATTGGGACGGTACTTTGTCAGATGCTGAAGGAGAAGTAACTAGTCTAAATATCCTGAATATATACAGCCTTCTACGGGAGGAAGGAACTGGATAAGCATGAAGTTATAGCATGGAGCTATAAACTTGCATAAATCAGGCTGCATGAGCTCCACTGGGTTACACCAGTAGGGGTCCAACAGTAAGTATTATACATGGCACAAATTTCTGTTCCTTATCACTGTTAGAATGAATTCAGGCAGACTATGAGATCTTTCCAAGCAATTTGGCCAGACACATGCAGTCCAAACAGTTCCTAAAATGCATTGAAGATAATTTTCTGACACGGATGGTGAAGGAGCTAACGAGGTGGTGGGTGCTTCTGGACCTTGTTTTTACCAACACAGATGGGCTTGTTAGGGATGCGAAGGCTGGGGGCAGCTTGGGATGCAGTGACCATGAGATGGTGAAGTTCAAGATGGAACCTGGTGGAAGAAATAAAGCAAAAAGTAGGATTGCCATCCTGGACTTTTGGAGAGACAACTTCGACCTCTTCTGGGACCTACTTGGGGATATCTAATGGGCTAGACTGCTAGAAGGCAAGGGTGCTGATGAGACCTGGGCTAAGTCAAATCAGAACTTCTTCCAAGCTCAGGATCAATGCATGTCTACAAGTAGGAAACCAGGGAATAGGGGCAGGAGACCTGCGTGGGTGAGCAAGGAGTTCATTGAAAAGACCAAAAGGAAGAGGAAGGTCTATGAAATGTGGAAAAATGGTCTGTCCTCTTGGGAGGAGTATAGGAGTGTTTTCAGGGCCTGCAGGGATGCAGCGAGGAAGACTAAAACGGACCTGGGAATACTGAATGCTCTGTCATGTAATATGAAATTCTAAAGTCATACAATCATTCATCACTTGTGTGAACAAATATCTAAAATATATGCCAAAGTCTTCTTATGGAACTCTGCAGTTTCCCACTTCACATATGAAACACATTATGCGGACATTTTTTTGAGGTCATATTTCATGGTATCAGTGGCTAGCCATGTGAGATCAATATATCTGTGAACTGTGTGGAGGGGGAAAAAAAAAAAAAAGTGAAATACTGAATTTGCATGTATGATAGTTAATAGTGGCAGGGATTGTGCATCAGTTCTTCAATGTAGAGAAAAGAAAAATTTGTAATCCTCTCCTACTCCTGAGACAAAATATGAATTGAATTATAGAATACTCCTCCTCTTGAGATGTTTCTGTATTTGCAGTTGTAGTCTTGATCTGGTCAATACACCTCTTAATAAAAGCAAAACACTGCTAGCTATTTTCCATTTTATGCATTCTGGAATAATAACACATATCAACAGAGATTTCTTTCCTGTTGTCCCTGTGGAAATACGGCAGAACAGAGAGCACCTCAACAAACATGTCAAAAGCTTTCTTCTCTTTCTCCTATTTCCTTTTGAGAAACAGTGGGTAACACCTTGTCGTGCCCTGGCCAAAAAGTCTCAGTGGAATTTTAAGTACATATAACCATTTGTAGTGGTTCCTAGAAGGTTAAATAAATCCTATAGAAGGATTGACAGTTCAAAAGAAAAATTCTCATTGAAAAGTGGAGGTTATTCTGCTAGTTCTGAATTGTATTAAAATAATAATAATAATAATAATAATAATAATAATAATAATAATAATAATAATAATAATAATAAGGTATTATACAATTAATATATTATATGTTATATAATTAATATATACAATTAATTCCAGCCTGTACTCTGAAGTTAGACAAGAGAAAAAATTCCATCTAGTTTTGTTGGAAGGGGTTCTGTATTAATTTCACTAATGGTTTGCATGCTATCCACACTAGTGCAATAGTAGCTAGTGCAATATCAAGATCATTGGAAAGGATTATGCATTAGTGTTAAGCAAACACCTTTACTTAGAAAAATAAACTGGCTACAATTAATTGATTCAAAATAATTTTGTAACAGAGAGTGTTATTCAAATACTACTTCTTGTTAATTTTACTGAAGAACTGTTTTAGAGTAAAAGATTTAAGAGCAAGCTAGAATACCATGATTAAGCCTTCAGTGATTGTGTTTTGCTATGGAAAATCAAATTATCTGAAATATACTATAGCTTTTTTACACATAATAGAAAATATTAAGTTCTTAATTCTGGAGGAAAAAAGAAAAAAAAAAAAAAAAGCTATCAAAAAGAATATTTTCGCAGTGAACAGCAATATATATATGTTAATTAAAACCAAATCCAGCTAGTATAGCGAAGTATTCTCCATTGGGCAGTTTATTTGAGAGAGTTACATGACAGAAGTTCTGATGAAAGAACTACACTGGGTAGTTCACATTGATTATCTTTAGCATGTGATCTCGATTATCCATACAATGTATTAGTGTATACAATAGATGAAGAACAGAAACTCTCCCTTCTTATTGAGTTAACTATCTAACTTTCATAATATCTAACTCTAGTGGCACCAAAAAGAGCCAAAAGTAACTTGATGACATCATAAAAGAAAACATAATATATATTATAGCCATGATAGCTACATCAAATTAATTTTGGCTAGATTTACTTATGGTTTATTATTATTATTATTATTGGATTTTTTTAAATATTATTTTTTTATATATTTTTTATTATTATTGGAAAAATAATTTAGAATTCATTATCTTGAAGTTGGTATGGGGAAATGTTATGAAAAACCTGCTACTGAAGGTCACTGTCATTCCAAACTTATTTTTCCTTCCTATGTAGAAGCATCGTGAAAGAGGCAACCTCCATATACAACATCCCAATACACATGGATGGACTTAACAGACAAACTGAACACAAAATGTTTGCTCAGGACCAGTTGGTGTCTGTCAATACACAAGGATGGTGTAATGGTTGGTGTTTCAACACTGTTCTGTACACTTAATAAGTAAATAAGTCTTCTAATGTGTTTTGAATTACTTAAAAATAAATGACTTAAGAATAGGAACAAATGTTTAGATATTCTAGTAGTTATTGGCATTTTCCGTTCTTTTACAGATTTTATTTTAATACACGGTGAATGATTTGTTGTTTTAATATGATGATCTCATAAAGTGTTTTATTTCATCATTTGTATTACATTACAAGAAAATGTAAATTTCTGCAAGAAAAGGATCACCACTGAGTTCCAGTGGGACACATTCTAATCTTGTTGCAGTGATGCAAAACTTACAATTTATACTCAAGAAGAGGAAAATCTATCGAAAATTGATTTATTCTAAACAATTTGTGTCGTGATTCAATTTGCTGTTGACTTTAGAATAGTATGCCTGATAGGAATTAAATCCTATATGATATCTGAAATATAGAAACATTTTTCAAAAGACTGTATTGTTATATTTAATGATTCTGCTATGGTTGGTTAACAAGTCACTTTTACAAAAAGCAGTTAAAGGAATTGTCTTTAGCAATATATCTTTAATTAAGAACTTATTTATTTAATTTTCTCAAATCATTTAGTTTAGTAAGTGTTTCAGAGAATTAACAGAGTGCTTCACAGGTAAAAACTGAAATAATATCATAATACATTAAAAAAATGTTGGGTTCCATAACTCTCAGTGCTCAATTTGAAGATGGTATCTAGCTACCTGACCTCCTTCTGGAATTCTGCATCTATGAAATTGGTTCCAACAAAGCAGCCTATCAGGCCAGGCTGTGCAGGGCAGGATGTTGTGTCAGGCCGGCTGTGGCACCGAGAGCAGGAAAATTGTAATACCTGGGCCAAGGCTGCACATGAGCACATGAAGCCCTACTGCAGCCTCTCCTCTGGTGCCTGGGTCTGCACTGTCAGTGGGGTTGAGGGGCTGGGGGTAATTAGTGCAGGGATGGAATGGAGCAAATTGGTTCATTTCTGATGCAATGCCGCTACAGCTACTGAAAGGAGGTGGTGGGGAGCTGGGGGTCAACATCTTCTTGCAGATATCTATCAATAGGACTAGAGGGAATGGTCTCAAGTTGTGCCAGGGGAGTTTCAGGTTGGAGATTAGGAGACATTTCAACTCAGAAAGAGTAGTCTGGCAGGTTGCCCCAAGAGGTGGTGGAGAGTCACTGACCCTGGGAGTATTTAAGGAAAGGTTGGACCTGGTGCTTAGAGACATGGTTTAGTGAGTGACATTGGGATGGTAGGGGGATGGTTGGACCAGATGATCTTTGAAGTCTTTTCCAACCTTAAGGATCCTATAATTCTAAATTTGACAGCAAGTATTTAATCTATATTTTCCCATCTCTTTGCCCATTGCTCCTCAGGGGTGTTGGTGGTAGCCCCTGGACATGGCTGCCCAGATGGGTGCTGAGTGGCCCAGCTTCCACTTCTCCCCACCATGCTGGGACCCTCTTGGAAGCAGTGTTTTGTTTTTTTTTTTTATTTAAGGAACTTTTTTTATTTAAGGAACTGGTCTTATTTAATTAGGCACTTTTTTAATCTCGCACTTTTTTAGTGATGGAACTGTTACGTACTGTTCAGACTATTCATTGAACTGAACTGCAGTGTTCAGTTCAATACTTTTTTTACTTATACTTCTTTAATATTACATATCATGTAAGGCAATCTCTCAATCAAGGTGAGATTTTATTTATTTATTTATTTATTCATTTATGTATTTATTTATTCTCTCTATGTAGTAAGATTTTTTATTTCTGGAAATCATGAGCAATGCTAAGTACAGCTATTATGTTATCTAAATTAAAATATATTTTCATGCAGAATTTTATGTTCTCATACTAACAGTTCTCATAGTAGGAAAACAAAAAATAATAAAAGTAAAAGATAATGCATATGTTTTCTGAAAATGTCATTGCATGCAAACTATCTTTATAACAGCCTCTTCTATTTTTTTGTTGTTCTGTTTCCTCTGTTCCTCTAAAGGAACTCAAATTTCTGATATTTTGAGTGTTTGCACAGCCCATGTACAAAAATAAGTATTTAAAGGTTGAAATGGTTTTGTTTCTTTTTATGTTTTTGCTTTTGCCATTTGCATGATATTCTTTTGTTTTCTAGTCTCAACCAGCAACAAGAAAAAAAAATAAAAATTGAACTATCAAAATAAAATCAATTAGAATTTGTAAAATACCTTATAGTTCTGCTATGAACATTCACAAGAATAAAATGTTACGTTTGCTCAAGATGGAGTCCTGCTCCTCTTGTGTTTATTTTCTGTGCCTGTTCTAGCAAGCGAGTTGCTGGCAATAATAGATGCACAAAATATGCCTTTTTTAAACATGTATACATGGTATACATGTTTAGGTATACAAGGTATACATGGCCAAATATTTTCAGAGAGAAGACTGGAGAATTTTAGATTGGCAACAAGCATTCATGTTGAAATTATGATTATAGAATTATATATAGAGAGGTTAGTTAACCCTAATTTAGGTTTGTAACTTACATAACATCTTTTGAGGGCTCTTGCAGCTTTGTTTTCAACAACTGAGGTATTTATATTTTATTTATATTTAGGAATTACAAATTGATGTATTTGGTAAGTAACATTGAAATTAGATATTTAACCATATATTTAACTATAGGTACCATATCATTTAACCATAGATATTTGATTATCCATGGAAAACTTCCAAATAAAAAAAGTCCAAATTAATTAACTGTTTAACTCTGTTGTTGTTGTTGTTGTTTGTTTTGTTTTGATTGGTTGGTTGGTTGGTTTGGTTTGGTTTGGTGTTTTGTTGTTATTGTGTTTCTTTGTTTGTTTGCTTGTTTCGTTTTACTGTAATTGCAGTCCTTTAGGCCCAGACTGAAACAACAGTGTGTTGGGAAAATATGTGTTAAGATAGACTTCACATGATTAAGTAAGAAGAAGCAGAAGCCTGACACTGCAGGGTTCGTCAGGCTCACTACAAGCAGTCTGTGCTCACCACAGAGCTACTTCAGGGAACATTTTACATCCCTTAAAAATAATTCCTTTCTGAACTCCTGAAAGGGTAGCCTCAGACTACAGAAATCACTGTACATGTATAACAGCCACCGTTAATTCTGGATCTAAAGGAAAAGTCAGAGTATCAAATTCAGTCTCATTCCTGGGACATGCAGCATTAATCTTCTGGTAAATTGGGGGTTTAAATATAGAAGAATATCAAAAATAACTAGATTTCCTAGCAGTTTTGAAAATTCCTGGTCACAAAAAATGCTTTATATAAAGAACAGGATGGCAAAGAATACTTCACAAGAATGTTTTTTTGTTTGTTTGTTTGTTTATATATATATATAAACAAACATATATATATATGTATATATATATATATATATACACACACTTATTTATTTATTATTTATTTATTTATTTTCCACTACAGGCTGTCTTTACGGAACTGTCTTTACGGAACTGTCTTTACGCAAGTCTGAATATATGAGTTAATAATAATATCAATTGTTCCTGTCATGTAAGTTTGTAAGTACAAGTTTGTAAGTCCATAAATACATATATACATACATATATGTATGTATGCATACACAAATATGGGCAGCTTTTGACCATTTTTAGTGGTATCTTTTCTTAGGGATAACACATATATTTTGTATTGAACAGTCTGACACTTTTCCTACCATACTGTCATTTTATTTTATTTTTTTAGATAAGACGAAAAGCAGACCATATTCCTAAAAGCAGAATGTAAACCAAACAGTAAAACAGTAATGTTAGTTTAAAAAATAAGGTAAAGAAGGCTTGCGATTCAACTTGCTGTAATGACATTTTAAAATTTCACATACATGAAAAAAACAAAAACAAACAAACAAACAAACAAAAAAAGTAAGCACTTATCTAACAGAAACATGTAGCTTAACCAAACTTATTTTGCCACAAAAAGGATTTTGATTTTGGTATTCTAGTCTGTATGCAGTTTTTGGTTTTGTTGTTGTTGTTTTAATTAATAGATTTTTTAATTATTTTATTTTGTAATTGCTGAAATGCATGCTTTTTTACTTTGTTTATTTTCACTCAGAGGGTGGTAGCATACTGTGAGGGGTTGCCCACAGAAGCTATGTATGCCCCATCCCTGGAAGTGTTCAAGGCCAGTTTGGATGGGGCTTTGTACAACCTGATCTATTAGAAGATGGCAAGGACGTTGCTCATGGCAAGGAGGTTGGAATTAGATGTTCCTTCCAATTCAAACCGTTCTATGATTCTATGATTTATATTAGAAAATCAACATTCACCAACTTTCCCTCAATCTTCCAGATTTCCTATAATTGTAGGGTTACTTTAGTTGGCATTACTCTTTGAAACAGTGACTATTAGTGAATAGTTCAGTTCTGTTTTTCAAAACAAATGAACAATGTGGACTTTCAGAATCAAATACTGTTTAGGGAGTTGAAATTGCAGGATTAATATTTTTAGAGAATTCTTACAACAAAGTATTTAGTTTTAAAGTGTTGTGTTTATTATTTTATACAGCCACAAACAGCAGACAAAACAATGATAGAAATTGGCAAATACAGGAGAAGCACAAGACAAAAAACACATTTGTTATTGAACTGGGATGAACAGTCTGATGAAGACAATTAAATCTATTTTAATTTTGCATGATTTTAAACTCAAATGTAACTGAAATTTCATTAACATTTCTGTGCCTCACAAAAATGAGAAACATATATGGTAGTTTATCTTTCATTTTATCAATAAAAGGAACTGAACAATATTAGTCATTGTTCCACTGTGGTAGCAAGTATAGGTTTAGATTTCAAGACTGGACCTCAAATTATACTATTATATATATATATACATATAAATATACAGTACTGATTGTACTGTATTGATTGTACTATCAATTATAGTAGTAGTCCATATTTAAACAGATTTTAAAGATCTCCTCATCTCCCAGTATCTTAAATATTATGTATATGTCCAGAAGATGATTATAAAAGAAATCCCGTACCTGTAAGAACATGTTTTTCTGCTTTTCCAGTATCTGTTTAGAACAAAAAGAAAGAAGCAATTTGTATAAATGCAGTGGATGTTTTTGTTTGTTTGTCTGTTTTTACCCATAAGCCATTGTTTTGTTTTGTTTTTGTTTGTTTGTTTTTTGTTTTTTTTTTTATATGGATTTGTGTGAACAAGGAAGGTCTATAAGGAGGGTTTGGAAGACTGGTTTCTGTAATTGGCTTCTCAATATGAGTGCTTGAATGACTGAGCAGATATGAGGGTGGCTGTAACTTCTGTTCACATTAAAGAGATTTATGCTGTGCATCTGATGACCAATAGGTTCCTTATGGCTTGACCTCTGATTTTAGAAAACAGTGACCATGTTTTGTACAGAAGTTGTACTCTGGCTTTTTATAGCATAAGTTTTTCACCATTGTAGCAGCACTCTGAAGAGAGTCCACCAGCTTCCAGATGTTGCTAAGTTCCAGTGCCCTGCAGTCATAATAGGCACAGTGATTTTTATTTTTTTCCCTGACACACTCTTTTGTAGCTAGATTTCAGTATTTTATTGAGTAACTCTCATACTGATGAACAGAAATAACCAGTGAACTTACAATGGGTAACCTGGAAGGAATACAGAAACATCGTCTGAGCAGCTAGGGATCAAGTTAGGAAAGCTAAAGCTGTGATAGAATTGAATCTGGTCACAGATGTCAATGACAACAAGAAAGTCAATGAAAATACAAGTACATCAGTGATCAAAGGAAGACTGGGGAGAATGTGGGCACACTCTGGAAAGAAATGGGAGACATGGTTACCTGGGATGTGGAGAAGTATGGGGTACCCAATAATGCTTTTGGCTCCGTCTTCACTAAGTCACATTGTCCAAGCCACAGGAAGCAAAGGCAGGGACCGTGAGGATGTAGAACTGCCCATTGTAGGAGAAGATTCTATGATTCTGTGAAGGTTAGTTTCAAGACCATTTAATGAACCTTAACATGCAGAAGTCTTAGAATGAATGGCTTGAATTGGAAGGGACATTAAGGATCATTTAGTTCTAATGTCCCTGCCATGGACAGGGATGCCATCCACTAGACCAGGTTGCCTAGGGCCCTGTCCAACTTGACCTTGAACACATTTAGGGGTGAAGCATCCAGAGCGTCTCTGGTCAACCTGTTCCAGTGCCTCACCACCTTCAGAGTAAAGAATTCCCTCCTAACACCTAATCTAAATAGCTGCTCTTTTAGTATAAACCCATCACCCCTTGTCCTATCACCTTTTAAAATTCATTTTCCATCTTTTTATGAGACCCCTTTAAGTACTGAAAGGCCTCAATAAGGTCATACTGGAGACTTCTATTCTCCTGGCTGAACATCCTCAGCTCTCTCAACCTTTCCTCATAGGAGAGATACTCCAGCCTTCTTCATGTCTGTCTTTAAAGAGCTAGAATTTGTCCTACTGAAGTTATGGGTCTTGACTTTGCCCTTTTCCAGGCCTATATTTCTTGAGATAACAAACTAAACCAGGGCATGGTTGCTGCAGCCCAGACTGCTTCCAGTCTTAACCTCTTCAACAAGTTCATCTACATCGGTGAGTATCAGGTCCCGCAATGCTTCTCCTCTGATTGATTCATTTAATACCTGTGGAAGTTATCTTCCACACACTCCAGGAGTCTCTTGGATTATTTACTGCCTGATATGTTTTCCCAGCAGACATCCACGTGATTGAAATCCCCCATTAGGACAAGAGCGTGAGTTTCTTGCAGCTGATGCAAGAAACCCTCATCAACATGTTCTCCTTGCTCTGGCAGCCTGTTGTAGACCCAAACAACAAGATGTCCTTTATTGGTCTGGTCCTTAATTTTTATCCACAATCTCTCAACATATCCATGGCTGTTTCTCAGAGGAAACTCTTTGCAATCTATCAACTTCTTAACACAGAAAACAGTACTTCCTTTTCCACTTTCCTTTCTAACTCTTCTGAAAAGCTTGTAGCCCTTGATTGCAGTTTTCCAGTTGTGTGATTCATCACACCATGTTTCCATGATAGCAATTAGGTTATGATTTTCCATTTGTTCTGTTGTTTCCAATTCCTCCTGCTCATTTCCCATGCTTTGTACTATAGTGCAGTGGTGCTTTAGCTGGGCTATCAGCCACATCACCTTTTTAGAGGAGTCCTCTCTGATTACTTTTGGATGATTCACAGGTATTTCCCTGCTGCTTTCTACAGTGTCAGTGTTCCCTGGTTCTTCTGTGACACTCAGAATGGCATACCCATACCCTACTGAATCTTGTTTAAAGCTCTGCTAAGCCCTGACAGCTTGCTGACCAGAACACTATTGCCCCACCTGGTCCAGTGTGCCCCATCTGGTGTCAACATATCCAGTCTCTTGAACGTGTGTCTGAGATTGTAGAAACTCAAGCTCTTAGTGTGGTACCAGTCATGAGGCCAATCATTTTCTTGATCCACTCGCTTCCTTCTTCTTGTTTCCAAATCTCCAACTGGGAAGATAGAGAAAAACATTACCATCATTCCCAATCCCTTTAACATCTTTCTGAGGGATGCTCCTTTTTAAATGTTGGAGTCTCCTCATTGTTGCCTCATTTATCGCTTACGTGAAGGAGTAGGAATGGGTTGTAGGCCTCTGGTTTTACCAGGCTTAATAGCTTATTTGTGAATGAATGCAGGACTCCAGAAAGCAGCAAAATCTCTTGAGAGATTGATTGTCCAGATGGTAAATGGGTGCTTCAGTGGCTCTCAGTAAGAAATTACTAATACCTTTCACATATTTTTGGTGGCACTGGTTCTAATACAAGTTGTTGGCCAGAAACTTTGTATGATTGTACTTTTCTGGGTCTTGACCATTACCTGAGCTCTCTCCTTATTCAAAACCCAAACAGTCATGCCTGTTGCATCCATGGGACTTGATGAAATGCAGCTGAGGACCTGAGGGCATTGGTGGATGACGCTGCTAAGCTGCATTCCATCTGAGAAGTCATAGCAGCCAAGTGAAATTCCCAGTGGATGGAAAAGGAAAACATAACTCCCATTTGTGAAAAGGGGAAAAAAGGAAAACATGCCAGTGATTTCATCTCAGTGCATGGTAAAATCATGGAATAGAGTCTCCTGGAAGCTATACTAAGGCACATGGAATATAAGGAGGTGATTAATGACAACCAGGCTGGCTTCACTAAGGGCAAATCTTACCTGATGAATTTGATGGTCTTCTTAAATGGGGTTACTCCATTGGTAGATAAAGGAAGAATAACTGATGACATTCATCTGGACTTGTGCAAAACATTTAGCACTGTCTTGCACAAGATCTGCATCTCTAAATATGAGAGGCATGGATTTAACAGATGAACACGGCAGATAAGGAATTGTCTGGACATCTGTATTCAAAACATTGCAGGCAATGGCTCAATAACCAGTTAGAAACCATGACACACGGTGTCCTTCAGGGATCAGTATTAGGATTAGTGTTATTTAAAATCATAGTTGTTGATGTGGACAGTGGGATTAAATGCACCTTCAGCAAGTTTGCCAATAACACAAAGCTAAGTGGCCTGGTTGAAATGCTGGAGGGCAGGGATGCCATCTAGAGGGACATGGACAGTCTTGATAGGTGGAACAAGGAAAACTTCATGTAGCTCAATAAACACAAGTCCAAGGTCCTGCACTTGGGTCAGGGTAATCCCAAGAACGAATACAGTCTGGGCAACAAATTGATTGAGAGTAGACCTGAAGAGAAGGACTTGCAGATATTGGTAAACAAACAAAAAACAAATGAACATGTACAAGCAATGTGTGCTGGCAGCCCAGAAAGCCAACCATACCCTGGGCTGCATCAAAGAAAACATGACCAGCAGGATGAGGGAGGTAGTTCTCCCCCTGTATTCCACTCTTATGAGTGGAGTACTGCATTCAGCTCTAGGGCATTGAATATGAGAAGGACATGGACCTGTTGAAGTCAGTCCAGAGTAGGGCCACGAGAATGATCAGAGGGCTAGAATACCTATCCTATGAAGAATGTCTAAGAGAGCTGGTGTTGTTCAGCCTAGAGAAGAGAAGGCTCTGGAGAGACTTTAGAGTGGCCTTTCAGTACCTAAAGGGAGTCTACAAGAAAGCAGAAGAGAGACTCTTTATCAGGGATTGTAGAAATATGATAGAGTTTATTGATTTCAAACTAAAAGAGTGTAGATTTAGATTATACATTAGGAAGAAATTATTTACTCTGAGGGCTGTGAGGCAGTGGGACTGGTTGCCCAGAAATATTGTGGATGCCCCATCCATGGTAATATTCATGGACAGGTTGGACCAGGCTTTGAGCAACATGATTTAGTGGAAGATGTTCCTGCCCATGGCAGGGGAATTGGATCTAGTTGGTCTTTAAGGTACCTTCCAACTCAAACATTCTACAGACAAAAAAAATTGTCTCTATCCTATCAAACAAGTTTTTGTAGCCAATCCTTTGAATAAACTCTCTTGACATCCAAATGCAAATTTAATCAAGTTGAGTTATTCTAGAGGTAATGACTAAAGTATGGAAGATAGGGAGACAAAGGAGTGGAGGATTGCAATTAGAATTACAATATGATGTTTCAGAGCCACAGAGGTTAACAAGTATGTCCTTTGAGTTTGCAGAAAATTTAAAAATTTTTAAATCTCCATTCTGTATCTACCTTTAAGCAACCCCTTGTGGAAAGGTTCATAGCACCATGATGTATTAAAAAGTTCTCTTAGACTGGCTTCCACTCCAGTTCAGCAGTAGAGCAGACATAATTTGGTACTTAGTGGAGATGAGAACATTTACAGCAATTATCATTACTCTAAAAAGAATAGAGAATCCTGTAGCACATTCTGAAAAAAAAAAAAAAAAAAAAAAAAAAAAAAAAAGGGGGAATTTGGGGGACATGAAATAAAATTATATTAGCAAAAACAGTGAAGTATAATGCAACAAGACTAGATGCTGTAGATGCTGATTTTAGTGTATAACTAGGAAGACTAATTCTACGAAGTATCTTTCTCCTTTCCCTCAGTGCTGTTCTAGTCTGGAAGTAATATTCATGCAAATTAGTTGTACAGTTAAAACACCTCTTAGTTTGAATCTTCCTTTCTATAAGTGCTTTGCTGTGATACTAAGTGGTTTGATATTAATATTTGTTATGTCCTCCCTAGTTCTATATGTAGAAGGGTACAAGTAGAAATTTGCCAGCAGATTTCTCAAATAGGCACTTCATCATTCACTGAGGTCTTTCATGCTATTAATCCATAGGTAACTGTCAATTCCTCAGTAAAATAAGACTGAATATTAATTAGTAAGGATTTTCTTCCCTTGATTACTTGCTTCATTTTGCTGAAATTTTTAAATAATAGAAAGCAAATCATTTCAAGTCTTATGAAAGAGATTCTGTGCTTGACCAAATCAACAAAATAATTATTTCTGAACGTAGATAAATTGCAAGGAAAAAAAATAATCAGAAATTCTAATTGAAATGTAAACACTACATATTCTACTGTAGTTTAAAATGAATGATAAATGTTAAAGAGATTGTAATGAAATGTTTCTGCTCCTAGTAAATTTATTTAAATGGTTATCTTAAAATTGTTTGAAAATATTTATACATAACACACCTTTTTATGTGTAGCATTTGTATCTGAAAAATTACTAATTAATATTAAATATGAGGATTTACAGCCCATAAAATAATGTCTTGAACTCAGATTGGCTACTGCAGTAAAAGAGAACAAAAATCATTTTACAAATATATTACCAGAAAGAGAAGAACGAAGGAAAATTTCCATCCTTTACTTGATGCAGCAGGAAATGTGATCACTGAGGATAAGAAAAACGCTGAGCTTCTCAATGCCTTCTTTACATCTGTCTTTAGTAGTTGGATCAGTTATCCTCAGGGTACTTTACTCCCTAACCTGGATGTCCCCTATGATTCAGGTAAAGAATCCTCCCCTGTGGTCCAGGAAGAGACAGTTAGAGACCTTCTCCTCCATCTGGAATGTCACAAGTCCATGGGACCAGATAAGCTCCACCTGAGGGTGCTGAGGAAGCTGGCAGTGGTAATTGCCAAGCTGCTTTCCACCATGTATCAGCATTTCTGCTTATCTGGAGATGTCTCAGAGGAATGGAGGCTTGCTGATATGACTCCCATCTACAAGAAGAGCTGTAAGGAGGACCCAGAGGACTACAGGCCTGTCAGCATAACCTGAGTTCCAGGGAAAGTTGTGGAGCAAGTCATCTTGGGTGAGCTCACATGGCACTTGTGTGTCATCCAGGGGATCAGGCCCAGCCAGCATGGGCTCACAAAAGGCAGTTCGTGCTTGTCCAATCTCATCTGCTTCTATGATCATGTGACCATACTGGTAGATGAGGGAAGGGTTGTTGATGTAGTCTACTTAGACTTCAGCGAAGCCTGTGACATGGTCTCCCACAGTAATCTACTGGGGAACTGGCTGCCCATGGCCTGGACAGGTATACTCTTCTCTGGGTAAAGAACTGGCTTGAGGGCCATGCCCAGAGGGTTGTGGTTAATGGAGTTAAGTCCAGCTGGCGTCCTGTCACAAGTAATGTCCCACAGGGGTTGGTACTGGGGCCTATCTTGTTTAATATCTTTACTGATGACCTGGATGAGGGGAATGAGAGTACCCTCAGTAAGTCTGGAGACAACACTAAGTTGGGAGGTGGCGTTGATCTGCCTGAGGGTAAGGTGGCCCTTTGGAGGGATCTAGATAGGCTGGACTTCTGGGCTGAGGTGAATAGGATGCGGTTTAATAAAGCCAAATGCCAGGTCCTGCATTTTGGCCACAATAACCCCATGCAACACCATAGGCTTGGGGCAGAGTGGCTAGAAAAGGAAAGGGACTTGGGAGTGTTGATCATTGCTTGTCTGAACTTGAGCTTGCAGTGTGTCCAGGTGGCCAAGAAGGCCAATGGCATCCTGGCCTGTATTAAAAATAGTGTATCCAGCAGGATCAGGGTGATCATCCCCCAGTACTCTGATCTGGTGCGGCCGCACCTTGAGAATTGTGTTCAGCTTTGGGCCCCTCACTACAAGAAGGACATCAAGGCCCTAAAGCATATCCAGAGAAGGGCAACAAAACTGATGAGGGGTCTGGAACTCAAGTCTTATGAGGAGCAGCTGAGGGAGCTGGGATTGTTCAGTTTGGAGAAGAGGAGGCTCAGGGGAGACCAACTGTACTCTTGAACTTCCTGAAGTACTTCTTGTACTTCCTGAAGGGAGGTTGTGATGAGGAGGGGTTCAGCCTCTTCTCTCAGATACCTAATGATAGGACTCAAGGAAATAGCCACAAGTTGTGCCTGAGAGGTTTAGATTAGATATCAGGAGAAAATTTTTTTCTCACAAAGAGTGGTCAGGCATTGGAACAATCTGCCCTGGGAGGTAGTGGAGTCATCATCTCTCATGGTGTTCAACAAGTGCCTGGACAAGGTGCTACAAGATATGATTTAGTAGCTTAGTGGGTAGTAGTGGACTAGATGATCTTGCAGGTCCTTTCCAACCTTGTGTTTCTATGATTCTATGTAGGAAATGTTATTTTCTCAATCCAAATGTGTTTTCCTTTCTTTTCTCCTGGTTGTCTAGTTGTACTAGAATACAACTGTGCATTTTATTTTATTTTATTTTATTTTATTTTATTTTATTTTATTTTATTTTATTTTATTTTATTTTATTTTATTTTATTTTATTTTATTTATTTTATTTTTTCTCAAAATGTGATATAATTGGCAGCAGACTTGGTAGACTTTGGAGTATATTACTGCAGAATTAAATACTGGAACTTCCCCTTTTTAATGGTAAATCAAAGACATGTTATCCATGTGCGGTGGTTTTACTTGGGTGGGCAGCCGAGCTCCACCACAATCGCTCTCTCATTCCCTCTCCTCAAAGAGGAACAGGGAGAAAATACAATGAAAAGGGCTCAAGAGTTGAGATAAGGACAGAGAGATCATGCAGTAATTATCATGATGGGAAAAACAGACTCAGCATAAGTAATTATAAGATAGTAAGATTTATTGCTTATTACTAACAAGGTAGAGAAGTGAGAAACAAAGGAAAGAAACCAAAAGCACCTTCCCCCTGTCTTCCACCTCCTCCCCCTGAAGGGTGCTGGGGAATGGGGGAACTGGGGTTATGGTCAGTCTGTAGCACTTCTTCTCTGCCGTTTCTTTTTCATCACTCTCGTGCCCTGTGCATCCCACAGGATACAGTCCTTGGTGAACTGATCAGGCAGCAGTTCTTCAAGAACTGCTCCAGGTATGGGTCTATACCATGAGGTCCATCCCTCAGGGGAAAACTGCTCCAACCTGGGACTCCCACGGGCAGCAGCTCCTGTGTGGTCTCCTCTCCATATGCTACAGGTCTGGCTCAGAATCTGCTCCGGCAGGGGTCTTCCACAAGCCACAATCTCCATCAGTGCAGGTCCACCTGCTCCACTGTGGTCTCCTCCACGGGCTGCAGCATGGAACCCTGCTCCACCGTGGTACTCCGTGGAGCACCTCTCCCCCTCCTTCTTCACTGACCTTGGCGCCTGCAAGGCCGTTCCTCAGTCCCTTCACTCTCCCAGCTGCTGTGTGGCGCAGCGGTTTTTTCCGTGTCTTAAATATGCTCTCACAGAGGCGCAAAACAACATCGCTTATTGGCTCGGCTCTGGAAAACAGTGGGGCCTTTACCAAACATGGGGCAGCTTCTAGATCCTTCTCACAGAAACCACCCCTATGGCCCCTTGTTACCAAAACCTTGCCACATAAAACCACTACAGTTGGTCTGTCTGGCTTTAGAAATAAAACAATTAATAGCATTGAAAGTAATTAAAGAGACCGATTAATTAAATGAAATAGGCATTTATTATTGTGGGGTCAGGTATGCCAATAAAATGCACCACTTTACCCCTCTAGGGGAGCTATTTAACTCTAGTTGGTAACAGTAGTGATTCTCAGTTGACTGACATGAGATGAATCCAAACAGAGACCCTAAGGTTCAACAATAGTATTTGTTTCTACTTGGTATGCAACTGATACAGCACTGTGCATGTAAGATGCTATTGATTTCATCACACTGTTAGTGAGACAACATACCAGATATAACACCAGTGAGTAGTAGTGTCTCCACTTACTATGTTTTATAGACCTTAAATGGAAAGAGATTATATGGCTTTCTGTGGCCAGTAATAGTCATTAAAAAATTGTAAGTGTAAGAGAGAACTTGCTTTAGTAAGAATATAAAGACATTAATGAACAGGTTGGTTTTGAGACAGCCTTGCTTTATTTTGAAAATACTTGTTAGTGACAGTGAATATATCTCAACAGCCTTTTTCAAAGCGCTGATCTGCATTTTATGAGAGAGCTACTAACATCACCTAGCACCCATTATGTATAAATATATATGCAAATGAAAAAAAGTGCAACCTTAAATGAGAAGGATCCTCCAATCTTCTGTTTTAAAGAGTTTTCATGAAGACAAATTGTGGATTTCTTATACAATATTTATTCTGAATTGTTTGATTCTCCCATCTTTATGATTGAGAGAGTATAAATTAAATCAGTGTCTTATTGTTGAGATCAAGTAACACTTTTAGATGACATGCAATGTAGAGATCAAGATTTTTTGAAAAACTTACAACACAGTCACTTTGGTTACCAGGTCAATAAAATAAGGAGTCTGACAGAGTACTTCTATAAAATTAGTTATATACCCACAGAGCTTTTATATTTCTGACATCCCTACAGATTTCTACCCACAATATCCAGAATCGGTTGTACTCTACATATTGAAAAGAATTGAAAATAATTTATATTTTTACACCAGTGGTTAGCAGCTGGCAATCTTAGAAACTGGGTTTGAAAACAACCAATGAACCAGCAAACAGACAACAAAAATCACACCTCCTCATTATAATAACCTTAACTACTTTATCTGTGCAGTTATTTAACTGCTACATTAGCTGATACTTTTCCGTTAAAATTTTATTGCTCACCTGCCCTATTCTCTGGATATAAAAAAAATAAATCTTTCAACAGAAGCATCTTTAACAAACAGTTTATAAGATAATCCTTTTTTTTTTTTTTTTTCTTCTGAACAAGTAACTTAATTAACCACTTTATATTTTAATTTACACTTGCATCTTCATTTTGTTTATATTTTTATACTATATTTTTGAAATTTATATTTATATTTATATATAAATATAAATATAAATATATATTAAAATAATATAAAATATAAATATATATTTATATATAAAAATATATTTATATATATTTGAAATTTATATTATTTTCCCAACTAGCTCTGTTGCATATGAAAACAAACAAACAACAACAAAAACACAAAAATGTAATTTAAATGAATCTAATCTATTTGAATTTAATTATTTTTTCTTTATGTTTTTAACAAATATGAAGAAGAAGAAGGAAAAAAAAAAAAGCTAGGGCAAGCAGAGATGAAATTTAAGAATTTCAGATTTTTTATGTAGGTCTTTTACACTTTTTTATCTGTGACTCCTTATCTCTTTTCTTTGTAATATCTTAATATATATTATATATTAAAAATTTGTAATTAAACAGTAGATCTTTTCCAGTATATAATATATATACTTACATAATAATATTTGTATATATATATCCACATATATATATATACTTACATACTTAACATAACATAACATATATATAACATAATATATATTAACATATATATGCATATATGTGTTATGTGTATATATATAATATTCAGAAGCAGCTGAGAGAGAGTTTCTCAAGCTAGCATATAAGTAAATTTTTTTCAAGTCAGAGGTGTGCTTGCTTTGTTAAAGATTGTCAAGCACTTGATTTTGCAGAATTATATAATTACTTATTTGGCTAAAAGACCTTCATTTATGTTTATTGTCCAGGCACACTGGCCATGAACATATGGATAACAACAGTAATACTGATATAATATCTAACTGGTATAGCTGTAAACAATGCTGAATTCAGAAAACCTAAAAAGAAATAATCTCTAGATGTCAGTTGGAACCAAGGAAAACAATATTTTCCCATAATTTTAGCTGAATAACCATAATTATAGATTAAAAAATGATGGTTACAAAGTTACAAAGACTACTTCATTCTCATCTAAATCTTTTTTCTGACTCCCCCAGACTTAGATTTTTATGTGTTTCCGTAGAGAATATATAACACACACAAAAGGTTTTATCAGAAATGTCTAGAGAACAAAACACTGTTTGGAAGAATTTAACATTCCCAAGACAGAATTCCATTTATATAAAAATAACATTTTCATGTTGTGTTTGGCATATTTTCATGAATAATGCACACAGAAGAATAAAAGATAGCAGATGCACAAGTTGAGATATCAAATCTTTAATAATCAATCAGCAGGAATATAAGATTAGTGGAACACTAATAAGCATGATGTAGTACCTGTGAACTAAACTACATTTTCTTAAGATCTTTATAGTTATGAAAACTCATCTCCTATTCAGGAGAGACGGTTTAATCTTCTACGTATGTTAAGTGAGACCATAATTCTAATACTACTGGGCATAATTTTGAAATCTTTACTCCTGTATTTCATCAGTGTGGTGAGGGGAGAAGAGTATACCTTTCACCTTTACAAGCTACAAGATTTCTCCATTTCTCCTTTTTTACCAATTTGAAAGCAGGAGTTATTTTTTGTTTGGTTGGTTGTCGTTGTTGTTTTTCTAATTAATGTATTTTTTAATTAATGTATTTATTTTTTAATATTGGACTTATCTGTGCATATGGATAGTCTTCCTATGTAGTCTTCCTATGATTCTTCCTCTTGGATTATGGAATTGCTATTTAGAAAAGTCAGAGCAGGAACAAAAGATAGCATAAAATATCATTTTATGTTAATAATTATTTATTTTATCCACCCTAGAGTCATTATTTTTGAAGTCTATAAAATAATGATACATAAGCAGTAACCAGTTCTGACCTTATTAAGTCTATGATTTTATTTTCTTATATCTTTTTGTTTTATGACTGCTCTTACAATACCTCCATCAACCAAGCACCTCCATGTCTTGTTGGTCTCACAAGGTCTCTGTAAGGTCTCACAAATACCTCTGTAGGAATATATCTCAGAAAGAAGAATAGACAAAATCAGCAGTTATGTCAGTATTTGATTTATTTTTATATATTTCTTTTTGTTACAGAATCACAGAATTGTCTAGGTTGGAAGAGACCTCAAGATCATCGAGTCCAACCTCTGACCTAACACTAACAAGTCCTCCACTATACCACTAAGCTCTACATCTAAACCTCCAGGATGGTGACTCCACCACTTCCCTGGGCAGCCCATTCCAATGCCTAACAACCCTCTCAGTAAAGTGAGTTGTTCTTATTATCCAACCTAAACCTCTCTTGGTGCAACTTTAGCCTGTTCCCCCTCACCCTGTTACCAGGCACGTGGGAGAATAGACCAACCCCCGCCTCACTACAGCTTCCTTTAATATACTTATAAGAGAGTGATGAGGTCACCCCTGAGCCTCCTTTTCTCCAGGCTGAACAAACTCAGCTCCCTCAGCCGCTCCTCGTAGGACTTGTTCTCCAGACCCCTCACCTGCTTCGTCGCCCTTCTCTGGACTCGTTTGAGCACCTCGATGTCCTTCTTGTAGCGAGGGGCCCAAAACTGAACACAGTACTCGAGGTGCGGCCTCACCAGAGCTGAGTACAGGGGGACGATAACCTCCCTAGCCCTGCTGGTCACACTGTTCCTGATACAAGCCAGGATGCTGTTGGCCTTCTTGGCCACCTGAGCACACTGCTGGCTCATATTCAGCCAACTATCAACCATCACTCCCAGGTCCTTCTCTGCCTGGCAGCTCTCCAACCATTCCTCTCCCAGCCTGTAGATCTGCTTGGGGTTACTGCGCCCCAGGTGCAGGACCCGGCACTTGGCCTTGTTGAACTTCATGCAGTTGACCTCAGCCCATCGGTGCAGCCTATCCAGATCCTCCTGCAGAGCTTTCCTACCCTCAAGCAGATCGACACATGCGCCCAGCTTGGTGTCATCTGCAAACTTACTGAGGGTGCACTCAATGCCCTCGTCCAGATCATCAATGAAGATATTATTTTCAGACAATGTAATATGTCTCTTTAGAGAAAATTTTCCCTTTGTCAACTCTATAAAATAAAACTATCTGGAAAACTCCAATAAATAAAAAGTACTTTACCTTTAGTGTATACTACGTGCAACACAGGCTAATTATATGTGATTTACAAAAAAAAGTAAAAAAAAAAAAAAAAATTCACAAAACATGCAAACATAGAGGTCTTATTTATTTGTTTGTTTGTTTGTTTGTTTTACTTTGGTCTTAAATTACTCTGTATTGAACAAAAAAAGGTTTGCCAAAATCTTTCAAATTCAAAATCTTTCAAACATTCCACAAATGTTACTTAATTATTCTGCCATAGCATGGAAGGTAACACCTAACACCTAAGGCATATCACATGTTTTTTTTTATTTGCCAAGTGGCTACTTGTTTATTCCCAATATGTTCCTCTAAGTCCCTCATTAATTATCCCTAAGCTTACAATTTGAAGCTGAGATGCAAAAGCCCTATCTCATGCTCCTCTTTGCCTAAGGGACATTCAAATTTTAATACTGTATACAGTGCCCCAAGGCAATATTCTAGAATTATTATGCACATTATACAATATTGTTAAAGCACATAATGTTTAGCCATGCTAAACACTAACCAAATATTTAAATAAATATGTTTCAGTAGATAGTGGGATTGCTGCAATGCTTGCTAAGTTGCCAAATCTATTAATTAAATCAACTAATTAATTTAATGGAACTACGTAATGGAACTACTTCTAATATTTTATTTAAAAATTGTAAGGATTGGACCATAAAATAATTCTCTGGTTTCAGGAAACTTCAGATAAGTTGCCTTTTCACAGATTTGGAAATGAAAATGAAAATTATCAGAAATTTATTCTTAAATTTGAAATATTTCATTAAATATCACAAAATAATATGTATCAAGAAAGTTGCTATAATCAAAGAGGAGATGGTGAATCACATACATTGAAAATATGTCTTTTGTGTCATTTAATGTAATTTAAAATATTTGAATTAATATAAAACACTAGAACAGGGAAAAAAATCTCTAACCTTCTGACAATGTAGCAGACAAAGCAGAAGGTTACAATTATCTTTAATTTAAATTTTATAAATTCTCTTTCTATAATTCTCCCTTTTACTCTCCTGATATTATTCTGCCATTTTATCCTGAAAGATTTTGAGTACCTCTCTCTTCTAAAAGACAAGTCACCACAAGATGAGAAGAGACCTTATATAATACATAAGAAGGTGTCTCTAATTGTGCATCATGTGAAAAATTCTTGTTTTAAATTCATTTTTCTAACAAAAAATATTTAATTTTGACACCCTTCATCCCTGCTGAGTTTGTCATTTCAGCCAAATAATTTTCTTCTGAAAATGGTTTAGAATTACATGATGTCCTTCTTCTTCTTCTTCTCCTCCTCCTCCTCCTCCTTCTCCTCCTCCTCCTCCTTCGTATTATTAGTAGTATTATTAGTATTAGTATTAGTATTAAAGTGAGCATGGGGAAACACATTATAACAGTATGTTTTTGTTGTTTTTGCTGTTTCTCTGCTGGTTTACTTCACACCAGTCCTCATGACTGGTCACCTGTTAGCAGTTGAAGCTATTACAGCATATGTACCCTTGAGTAAAATTTTTTATTTTTTTTTTCATCCTATCTCATGCTTTCTATGAATGTTTCTCAGTATGAACCAAAATATAATAAAGGGAATATCATAAGGATATTCTCTCACTCTCTCCTCTACCCTTCTTTCTTCACCCTTCTTGTCCCTCTTGCCACCTGCTGTATGAAACAGATTAAAAATCCTACTATGCTGGGAGTGGGAATCGTTTCCATATAGTACATATAAACATATCTATCATACTTATTGCCACTGCATCCTTTCTGGCATACACTGTAACGTGAAAACCTATTCTATTTCACTTTCATTTAATATTCTTTCTGACATGATGTTGTGCCAGAAAGACAGACATTACTGCCAGTAAACTAGTATCTGATGAGATAAATAGCTTTGTGGCATGTAAAGCCAGATTCACAGTAAAACTTATAAGATTTTATTTTATTTATTTTTATTTAATTATTTACTTTATCAATGACAGCAACATATTCTGAGTTGTGGGGATCCTATCCCAAGTAGTTTTGAAAAGTAAACTGTTAGTAATTAAAGACTATGTGCAGAAATGCAGAAAAATAAATGTAATACAATGGGATGGTCTACAACTTTTATCTTTTTCTAGGTCATAACTGTAGATGAAGCAATTCATTTGGCAAGAGGTCAATAACTTCCTAACTGTCTACTGAGTCTTGACTGTATATAGAAGGTCACCTGCTTTGTCCAGAAAAAAAGCTAGTAACACAGGCTAGGAATTTCACTAATAATCAACATGAGCTGAAATTATTAATTGGCAAAACCATTTACACAAAATGTCTTTCATTAATCTTTAGGTGTTGTATACTGTAATCAGACCTTTAAAGAGAACACTTCCTCTCATGGTGATTATTATTATTATTGTTGTTGTTATTATTATTATACTTTAATAAGACTTGTGTCTATTCAGGAAAACATAGATTATGTGGGAGATGATTCAAGATTTAAAGCCTGAAGGCTTTCTTCTTAATAAGTTCTTAGCCATTAGGTTTTAAATGTGAATAAAAACAGAAGAAAACTTTACCTTTTTTGAAAAACTGAAGTTTATGACCACTTGGCAGACTAGAAAAGCAAAACAAAGCAAAACAGAACCAAACAAATAAGCAAACAACAAAAACAAAAACAAAAACAACAACAAGGACAACAAAGTGAGAGATGGAGAAAAAAGACAAGGACAGAAATGTTTCTGTTAGGTTTAAAAAGTTTACTGTAACCTGGTTTTCTTACTAGCAAGGAATATGGAATTATATTTTTCTCAAATATGGAATTTTTCTGAATAGTTTCAGCTTTGATCATTGACAAGATGTTCTTAGATTGCAATTTTGGGAGATTTTCATTGACACATAGAAAATTCTTTGGGAAATTAAACAGGAAATATTTTAGGTTTTGGATAACATGTTATTTATCAAACAGTATGAAATTTTTAAGAACATTAAAAGTAATGCAAGAGGATCTAAATGCTGAAGATTGAAGTTCTTCATCCTTACAGCACCTTAGATTTACACTTACTCTCCTTATTTTTACTTGACAGCTCTCAGATTCTTAAATGTTTATTACAGACATTCACAGTCAGCAATAGTACAGTATTCCACCTTTTTAAAAATTTTTTCATTAGTGAAATCTGACAAATTTTTGTTTTTCATTTGTTTTTACTCCAACAGTTGTCCTATAAAGTTATTCAAATTCTGAAAAGTTTTAGCCTAAATACACCATAATTACTGCACAGGCTGATAATTCATAGCACCCTGATGGTGGGTGGGTATTTTCCAGTCTTATGATTTCTAGGTCATGGTAAATCCTCACAACAATCAGGGCCAATTAAAAAATAATAAAGGTGTGAACTTTTTGAATATCTCCTCTTGTTGTAGGGCAAAGGCCTTATCTCAAAGAGACTTTACCTCAAGAAACCCAGAGAATAATCAGTTACAGCAGAGGTTAGACATACTGTGAGATTCAAAATAATCAAGCAGACTATAGTTTTTCCTTAAGAATTAGCAGCTAGAAAATTCACAAATTATTTTTTTTCTCAGAAGATATGATACCAATTGAATGTCTCAGCATAAAGATTAAAGACTGATGAAATTTCTTGAAATATTGTGTTGATTCTCAGCTGATAAATAGAGGGACACTAAGACTATGATATACAATTTCTAACAGAAAAACTAAGCAAACAAAGAAACAAATGTTATTGTTTGCTCAGAGTACATAGTCATCCAGCAAATTTCAGACTACTTCCTAGAAGGCACAAATAATACAAATACACACACATAAAAAGGGAAACAACATAGTTTTTTGTTTTGCTTTGTTTTTGTTTTTCCTATTTTGTTCAAATAGTTTTTACTAGTGATTCCATGTGAAAGAACTTCTGCATCTTTCTGCTCTAGAGAGCTATGTATATATATTGATATTTCTTTGCTATTGCTTCACCATATTCTTCTGCTACTGTTGCACTAATTCCTCAGTCCTAGAATCTACATCTTACCCTACACTTAATCTCCTCCAGACCCACTCTTTTTATGTTTATGAATTTGGCAAATTCCTCGTGGAGCATATAAAGTGCTGAAGGTGTAATTTCTCACAGGCGTTGCTTATCTGAAAGACTTCTGAGCAAGCTGCAAGAAGTGGATGCCTGGATGTCAGAGAATTATAAGGAAAAATAAAGTTTTCAAGGAGAAACTGTGTCTACCTGGAATTTGCATACTTCTGAGGCAAACGTCTGATGTCTGGAGGACTCATTTCATGAAATTCATGTTTCAACATGAAAACAGTCCTAACTGTGAGCTTGGAAACAATTTCAGACCTGAACTATTCTGCCAAAACAGATGAGAATGAACCAGATTAAAGTCATGCTGTCTATGCTCTTTTAAGCAGTTCAGTAGTGTATTTTACTTGGTGCTTAATTAAGCAAGAGCAAAAGAAATCCAACTGCAAGGATTGTTAAGAGAACAATGAAAGATGAAAAAAAGAACAACAACAACAAAACACAGGACGAATATCATGAGTATCAGGGTGCAGAAGACTGTGGCAGCATATTGATCTCCCCTAGTAAAAAATTTATTTATGTATGCACTGTCTTTTCCTGGCTACTATCAACCTTTTCCAGTGTCAGATTTAAAAAAAATGTGAAGACTGGGACAGCAAGTAAAGACAGCCTCTACTAAAGACATCCTCAGCATGGTAGGAACCCTTGAGACAGTAAGGCAGAGGGGAGGTAGGTTCTTGAATAGTCCTATGAACACTTCGGGCATTACAGATTGTTCTAATCCCAGTACACAAATACAGATGACATATATTTTACATGTATGTTTATCTGAGGTCTGATTTAGAAACAACTCTGAAAGATTCTCATTTCGGTTATTTGTCATAGAAATGAGTAATACTCATTTATTTATGTACAATGATTGCATATTTTCTCTAACCATATTTCATCCTTTATCTTCCCCACTTACTTGAGATATCTTTAGCATGAGAATGGTAGTCATAACAATACATGTTGTATTGTTATTTTTTGGTTTGGTTTGGTTTTCAAACATATTTATGACAACCTCATAACTTTTAAAGCCTCATAACTTATTTATTTATTTATTTATTTATTTATTTATTTATTTATTTATTTATTTTAATTAAAGAATAGCACGCAGAAGTTAAAGGAGAGAGGGAGAGAGGTAGAGAGACCTTAGAATAGAGTGGTAGAGTGGTTAGGAGCACTAATTCCATATGCAGGTAAGTACATATATTGGGTGACTGTTTCAGAGCTATAAAGTAGTTTTGCAAAGAAACCATAGAACACTTCTGGATTTTGTGTTTCACACTTTTGCATTTATCCACAAGTTTTCTGACATTATAAAGCCACTGAACAGTGGAATTACACTGATATATAAAACTTCATAGGTTGTATTATGTATTTAAGAATATTTACTGCAAATATATTTTCTAGAGAACACATGACTTGAAAAGTGGTGGGTAATGTATTATCTAGAAAGCATAATGACACAATTAGGAAAAAAGATGTGATTGCTTTGACTCTTTGACCTGCATGAATTAGAATTTCACTGCAAATTAAGAACATAATGTATAGCAAATTAAAGCGGAAATATATTATAATTTAGGAAGATAGCATTAACAAATTTTAAAATCTCAAGAGGAAAAGCACGTAAGGAAAAATACAAGAAGTTTTATAGGTTTATTTTTAATTCTGGAAAAGCTGAGTTGAAAGAATGTAAAATGCCTTGGGTGATTTTGATAGAAATTCTATAAAGCATGGCAAATGTACAGAGGAGAAGTGGTAAATATTTAAGAAATACTTGAACAGACTGCAATTGAAATCTATTCCTGATTAAATTTAAACAGCAAAAAGGTCAGAAAAGGCCAACATGATTAAGTAAGGTGATATAAAGAGCAGTTCAAGCAAGAATGGAAGAGAGTTAAAAATATATACACATGACATAATAAAGAACAGGATTGGAAGATCTACAAAAATATGCCGAAATAAGTTAAACCAATAACTGCAGGAACATAAGGAAATACTGAAAGCTATATTACAGACAGTGTTGAAATGAACAGAGGGTTCTTCAAACAGAGCAGCAATAGAGAGATGAGAAAAAATAACTAAAAATGACCTACCTTAGAAAGTTATCGGACAATTTTGAGACAAGAAGTGTGAGATTAATAATCTCATTTTTAACTTGATTCCTTAAGGAAAATGTCTCACATGATTGCTTTGTCTGTCAGTGTTCTCCCATAATGTTTGAATAATTGTCTGTCAGCCATATTTGACAGAGGCAGGAAGATCTGTCAAAATGCATTTTATTTAGTTTAGTTTAGTTTAGTTTAGTTTAGTTTTAGCAACTGCATAGAGAAGGGACACCTAGATGAGAGTCTTTCACTGGTAGGAAATAAAAGTTATGATGTGAGCCTTGTTTGTGGTCTGATTGGTGAGTTTATGTCACCCTGGTAATCCATCCTCTGGCTAGCCAAGAGACAGAGGTGATATTTTGGAAAACAGCCGCAGTGCAGTTCCCTCCTTTTCTGATTACACAGTCTGACAACTGAGTAGAAGATTTCAAGCACTGGATCATATCCTGTTCACATTGTGATTATTGTGCATGGATGAGAGCAAAATGTTCTTTTGTGCTACCTGCTTGGATGGCAAAGTTAACTGCATACTTTTAACATACTTTTGCAAACATTTTTATGTACAGGAAAGCAAGACTCTTTTTTTGTCTTTGGTGTCACATATTCTTCAGAAGAAATACCAAGCAAATAACATCTATCACAAAATGTGATTATGATTCCAGACCACCTGTTTCTGACCCTGACAGATCTGAACAAGCTGTGCAGATTTATCTAAACTGCAAGTAGTTGTTCCCAGACACACTGCTGTGTTTCTTCAATTCATTTTTATTTTTCTACATTGCTTAAAATCTAGTTAATTTCTAACACTTTTATTTCCAGCTAAATAACTCATAGAAAGAAAACTGACAACAGAATTTGAAAGATCATAATAGAAAAAAAAATGTTCTAGAACTGTTTTAATACATTATTTGTGTGTTTCTTCACTGATATGAAAGCTTGATTAATTGAAACCTTTGCATTTTATTTCTACATTTCTCACAGGATAACAAAGGACCAAATCTTGCAGAAATTTGCATTAATTTCATTAACAGGATATATATGACAGCAAGATTAAAGCTTCATCTATTATCCATTATTTCTATTGTAAAAAAGTGTTAACTTGTTGGTCTCCTTAAATTTTTGACACTTTTCAGAAAAATAAATAAAATTGTACCATCTAAATGAGTTGTTTTACATTTGCGTCACTGTAAACCATCTCAATATATATTGTATCATAGTTACAAAAGTAATTAATTTGTTTCTTTTTCAAAATTTCCCATCTGTATTAACAACTACTTCTCAACTGTTCTATGAGAAACTGAATTATTTTGCCGTTGTCTCTGATCATTAATGAAAATACTACATAAGATCACCTTCTATACTGATCCATTACTGATCTCCACTGAGCATTCCAGATGTCTCTAAGCATCAGTGCAAGTAACCATTTACTCTTGGACATAACCACTCGTATATTTGATGTGTGAAATAAATATTATCCTAATTTTACAGATGCTGAAAAAAAAACACTGAAAAAAAAACGATCACTTTCAATGTCAGACATAATCTGAAGTACAAACTGGCATTGAATTTTGTGTAGTTTGTACCAAATTCCATCAAGCCCATATACATCTATCCAAAACATTTTTTGGAAATTTTTTGGAAAAATAAATGTATTCTAATTATGTACTTATTTTTTGTACATGTGATATTTTAATTCAAACAGACAATTGATCTAGTTATGTCTATTTAGGAATATATGGAAGTTTGGTTGCATGCTTTTTTTTTTTTTTTTTTTTTTTTTTTTTTTAAGGCTTCAGGTGTAAAAAAGTTTAGGATAAAGCTTACATTTCTTTTAGCCAGATACTTATATATTGACCATGTTGTGTTAAACAGTTTTTAAAATTTATATTAATTTTAACCAGTTTTGAATTACCTTTAGACAACAAAGAGCTCTGTGTCTTTTAAAATGTTATTTATTTATTTATTTATTTACTTATTGGGGTCTGCCACTCAAGCCTATGCAAGAGAAGAGACATTTCTAAGAAAAAGCTCAGTGTCTTTAAGTGAGATGCCAGAATTTTGTTGGTTTTGGTTCATTCTTCTTATGCCAAAATTAACAAAAAGATTGAAGTCACTGCTGAGGCATGTCTGAAATAATATTCTGAAACATATTGTCTAATACCTCGCTTTTATCTTTGGTCCAAAACACTGCATTCACTCAGGAAGTGGTAATTCTGGTATGTTGGATCTAGCATGTTTATCGCAGGGGAAGAGCTCAACATTACCAATGTTGTTGCATGATTAAGGGTTAATTAAAAAATACAGAAAAATAACAAAATAAAAAACAAAAACAAACAAACAAACAAACAAAACAAAGAAAAAAACACTAAAAGTCAACTGTTTCCTTTACATTTTTATGTTCCTCGTTATTTTTCAAATTTATTATGTTTTTCCATTTCTTTCAAAAACACAGGAGGTTGTTACAAGATTTTTCTCAATTTCTTATAATTTTCTTGTTCTACTAAGATGTATCAGACCTTATTCTTTCAGCCTGATGCATTTTTAATTTAATGGGGCTTGACTCAAAAGAGTTATGAATGGTCCAAATGACTTACACCAAAGGTTGTCTAATCTTTATGTGTAATAGGATAAAAATTCATATCTCATCTCAGATGTATTAAGAGATTATTGTTCCAGAAAAAGCAAAGAATAAGTATAGGATATTTCTTCCAAGCGTCATCCTAGTGTCATGCAGATTATACATGCTTTAATGTGACTACTTAAATGTCAGTAATTTTGCTTTCGACTTACTTGTTTATAGAGAAGAGCTAAAGATTAATATTTTAATTTTCTAGCCTTGTAGGATGTCTTGAGCCATGATATAATTTTCTGTCATGAGTGATTCTTGTTCTTGAGTTATACCACATCTGAGCACCTGACAACTCTTAACATCTAAAAAAAATAAACAAAAAACTTGGTGTTTAATATTGTGTCCTCTTTTTTCTGTGAAGGTGACAACATTGAATATTTATTTTTGATAAGATTAAAAAGCAGTTTGGAATAGCAGTATTTAGATTTGTGATATCTTTAATGATGGAACTAACTAACTGTTTTGCTGATTTTGTATATGTTATAACCCAGTTTAATAGATTAAGTTGTATTTCTAACGTTTTCTGGAAAGCCTTTTCCCAGACAGTATGTTGTGTAGCCATCTCAAATGGAGAAATAACTTGCTTCCGTTATGATTATCTGCATTGCATTCAGATATTAGTTTATCTTTTATTATATATTTTACTATATTCAGTTAAATTTCAATTAATGGTAACAGTCATCTAAGATCTAAATCACAAATAATAGTTGTTTCTAAGAAGCCTGAATTTTCTGTTGAATTTCTATTTTACAATACTGACTACTTTTACAGTTATTACTGAAAATTTTCAAGCTGTGACAAGACTGCACAGCATAAGCTGCTGTGGTCCCTATATTGCTTATTGGCATACAGCATGTTTTCTGCAATTAGTTAGAATACACATGATAGACAGAAGGAAATATATAGCAAGAATAAATACATGCCACATCCTTGATGAATATACTCTCCTCTACACTTTTAGTTAAAATATACCAGTATGTATTAAAACATATGATTAGAATTTTTGTGAAGCCAGAATATATTTTTATTTTTTTGTATTTTATTTTATTGTATTTTATTGTATTTTAATTTAGTTTAATTTAATTTATTTATTTATTTATTTATTTATTTATTTATTTATTTATTTATTTTATTTTATTTTAAAGTATTGTGCATGAGTGATATTTGATGTTATTATTATTGTTCGGATACCATTAAGAACCATTAAGGTTGGAAAAGGCCTCCAAGATCATCTTGTCCAACCATCTCCCTACTACCAAAGCCACCCACTAAACCATTTCACTAAGTACCAGGTCCAATCTTTCCTTAAACACACACCCCCAGGGATTGTGAATACCACTACCCTGAGCAATCCATTCCAGTGCCTGACTACCCTGGATGAGAAGAAATGTCTCCTAATTTGAAACATAAACATCTCCTGGCACAACTTGAAGTCATTCACTCTAGTCCTATTGCTAGTTATCTGCGAGAAGAAGCTGAGCACAGCTCAAAACCACCTTTCTTTCAAGTAGCTGTAGATAGCAATAAGGTCTCCCCTGAGCTTCCTCGTACCCAGACTAAACAACCTTGGTTTTCTCAGCTGTTCCTCATAGGATTTGTGTTTCAGGCAGCTTTGTAGCCATACCCTGGACATGCTTCAGGGCTTTGCTGTCCTTCTTGTAGTGAGGGTCTGAAGGCTGAACATAGTACTCCAGGTGTGGCCTTACCAAAGCAGAATACAAGGTGACAATCAGCTCCCTGTTTCTGCTGACTACACTATGCCTGATACAAGCCAGGATGTTATTGGCATTCTTGGCCACATGGGCACACTGCCTATGTTAAGGCGACCATTGATTAACACCCCCATCCTTTTCCTCTGCACAGCTTTTGAGCCTCTCTGCCCCAAACCTGTAGTGCTGCATGGGGTTGTTGTGGCCCAAGTTCAGGACCCAACACTTAGCCATGTTGAACCTCATCCCACTGGCGTCTGCCATCTACCCATGCTGTCCAGGTACTTCTGCAGGGCCCCCTTACTGTCTGGTAGATCAACATTTCCCCCCAACATGGTGTCATCTATAAACTTACTGAGGGTGCTCTCAATTCCCTCATCCAAATCACCAATACATATTAAAGAGGATGGCCCCCAACACTGACCCCTGAGGAACACTACTCGTGATCCATCCTCAAGCTGGATTTCACTCAATTTACTACTATTTTATGGGTCCAGCCATCCAGCCAGTTTTTAGCCCAGCAAAGAGTGTACCTGTCCAAGCCATTGGTTGCCAGCTTTTCCAGGAGAATACTGTGGAAGACTATGTCAAAGGCTTTGTCAAAGTCTAGGTAGGCTATGTCAACAACCTTTTTCTCATCCACCATTTATGTCACCCGTTCATAGAAGGAGATGAGGATGGTTAAAAAAAGGATCTAATTAACAGGCAGTATTTTATATATACAAAACTGTAAAATTATCCTAATTACAAGAAAACTTTTGAAACATGCTTTCCCATCAAATATATTCCTACTAGATGTCTTTATGTCCAATTTGACTGATAATTTGCTTCTTTAAAATTTGCTATTTCTTTATTTTTCAACAGATAATGGTTTTACAAATTTTATGTCAGTGTGGAGACTTTTGACTCAAAATAAAAATAATATAATCCTAAATTTCAGCATTTCAACCGATTGCTGTAGCCAACTAAAAGCAATATATCCCACAATGACTTTTCTGTAATAAAAATTGATTGTTAATTTAATGTCCTTTACAGAAATATGTTGCCCACCATAAATTAAAATCTTAAAGCATACCTTCAGAAGAGAAAGCCACTGTATTGGCATATACCTGAGTAACACAGGCAATCAGTATCTGTAGAAGTAATATATGATAATATTCTTCACCTGTAGTGTACAAGATATGTGTATGAAGATCAAATTATTTTGTCAGTTAGCATTTATTTTAAATAGAAATGAGATCACTGATTTTCTTTATGCAAGACAGTTGAACAAAGTTAAAAAACACATTCTTTCTTTTGCCCAGAGTACATATTTTCCTTTAAAAGTGGAGACTTTTCATATCTTTTCTGAAATCCATAATGTCTTGGAGTCACTTTTGTTGTTGTTGTTGTTGCTGTTTTTTTTTTTTTTCTTTTGTTTTGTTTTTGTGTTGTTGTTTTGTTATTTGGTGGTGGTGATGGTGGTGGTTTTTGTTTGTTTGTTTTTTTTTTTTTTGTTTTGTTTTTGGTAATGTATTTAATCAAAATTAATCAGCAGTAAAGTGAATCGGAAAATCTCTTCATGTCAATAACAAACACATTCTATAAATTCTTCCACCTAGAATGTTATTCATACGTGATGAATTATCCTCATGTAACCTTGGTGTAAGTGCAAAATTTTAACAAAATATCCTGATAGCACTTCTTCATAAGAATTTTCTAATGAAGAGTCAAATTGATGATGTTATTTAAAAGCAGGCAGATATATTGTTTTATGAAAAATATTTATATTTCTTGTAAGGCTGATATTGTCTGACTGCCCTACTATTGCCATTCTCTGCTTTCTGCCAGCTGCCTGATGGCCTCAGTCATGTGAGTCTTTGCCCACCTGGGCAAGTTCTGATCTGTATTTACAACATTACAAATCATGATTTGGAAATAAACACTTTATCTCTAAAAGTGTTTGTACAGTGTCTGTTACTGTGTTCCAAACCTAGAAGTTGACAGTACCACCTCAAACCTAGAGACTTTTTCATGTCTTCTTTATGGGAATTACATATCCATGTACACACAGACAGTTCAGTTATCATATTAAAAATAAAAATTAAAAAAAAATGGAGTGTGCTATCAGCAAGTTTGCTGATGACTCTAAACTGGGAGGAGTGGCTGACAGGTCATAAGGTCCCAGTGGGACCTCGACAGGCTGGAGAATTGGGTGGGGAGAAATTTAATGAAATATAACGTGGGCAAATATATAGTCCTGCATCTGGGTGAGAACAACCCCAAACACCAGTATAAGTTGGAGACTGCCCTGCTGGAGAGCAGTGAATGGGATAGTGACCTGGGGGTCCTGGTGAACAATGATGAAATGGTGGAAAATGAAAATGGAAATGATGCATGAGCCAGCTCTGTGCCCTTGTGGCCAAGAAGGTCAATGGCATCCTGGGATGTATTAGAAGGGGTGTGGTTAATAAACTGAGAGAGGTTCTCTTCCCCCTCTACTCTGCCCTGGTGAGACCACATATGGAATATTGTGTTCAGTTCTGAGCCCCTCCATTGAAGCAAGACACAGAACTGCTTCAGAGAGTTCAGTGCAGAGCCACAAGGGTGATTAAGGGAGTGGAGCATCTCCCTTATGAGGAAAGGCTTATGGAGCTGGATCTCTTTAGCTTGGAGAAGAGATGACTGAGGGGTGACCTCATTAATGTTTACAAATATGTACAGGGTGATTGTCAGAAGGATGGAGTCAGGCTCTTCTCAGTGACATCTAGTGATAGAACAAGGCATAATGGGTGCAAGCCCATTAGGAGGTTCTGCTTAAATATGAGACAAAACTTTTTTTATGGTGAGTGTGACTGAACACTGGAACAGGCTGCCCAGGGGAGTTGTGGAGTCTCTTTCTCTGGAGACATTCAAACCCACCTGGATGTGTTCCTGTGTGACCTGATCTAGGTGTTCCTGCTTGGGCAGGGGGATTGGATTAGATGGTCTTTCAAGGTCCCTTCCAATCCCTAATATTCTGTGATTGATGTTGTGATTCTGTGATTCTGTGATTCCGTGATTCCGTGATTCTGTGATAGGACAGGAATTAGTGTACTCATTATTGCATACAAAGGATACAGAAACATTTCTCTCTCTATGAAAAAAAAAAATATATATATATATATATATATATATATATATATATATATTTCCCTTACAGACTGTACAAATTTTAATCAGGATTCAAAAATATATATATACACTTATTCCCAACATGTCATACTCAACCAGTATTTAACAGTATATAACAAACAAAATTTTGTTTGCTTTTCTTCTTTTTATTTTATTGTTATTAAATGTTTTGTTTTTATCAAATGTTTTTGCTAAGCATTTTAATTTTAAATTGGTACTTGATAGTTGATAATTGATTGCTCACCAAGATGACTGGTTGCAGTTCAGGCACATTCTGCATTGGAAGGTAGGATCAGTCTTGTCAGTCAAAGGGAAATGTATTGACAGGGCCAGTCAAATCTAGCAAATCAACAGATGGTTACAGGACTGGTGCTGCAAACAGAGATTCAGCTACTTAATCTGTGAAGCTCACATTGAGAAATCTGGTCTGCTTAGGGATGATCATTTCTCACAGAAAGGGAAGACCATCTTTTGTCCTAGGTTTTTCAAGGTGGTGAAAAGTGTTTTAAATTAGAGTTGCTGGTGGAGTGGAACATCAGCTTTTCCTGATCCTCCCAGTTTGACACCAGTGTTAGTGATAGATGACCAGTGCCTGGAGAAAGGTCATGGCTCTGCAGGAGAGCACCCAAAGAGGAATTCTAGCCACTCCAGACAGTGAATCAGGGTCTAACTTTATTTCCTCTATGCTGATGAATGTAGCATGGGGAATAAATAAAAACAGTTAGAGATGTAAGCCTGCCTGCAGGGCTATAGACTAACTGGCATTATGGAGATGTGGAATAGCTCCCATGACTGGAGTGTTGGAATGGACGAATACACACTCTTTAGGAAGGACAGAAAGGAGAGATGAGGAAGGGGCATTTCCCTCTACATCAGTGATCAACTGAAGTGTGTGGAGCTCTGCCTGGGGATGGATGAGGAGCTGACAGATGGCTTATAAGTCAGGATTAAAGGCAAGGCAGGGACAGGTGACATTACAGTGGAGGTCTGCTACAGGCCACTGAACCAGGAAGACCATGCAAATGAGGCCTCTATCAACAGATAGAAGCAGCCTCACTTTCACAAGCCCTGGACTTTATGGGGGACTTCAGCCACTCTAATATATATTGGAATAACAGTACAGCAGTGTATAGGTGACTCAGGAGATTCATGAAATGCCTTGATGATAGCCAAATGATAGAGAAGCCAACAAGCAGAGATACAATTGTAGCCCATTCATACCAAGAAGGAGGGGTTGCTGGTGGATGTGAAGTTTAAGGGCAGCCTTGGCTACAGTGACCATGAAATAGTGGAGTCTAGGATTCTGAGGGCAGCAAGGAAGGAGCACAACAGGCTCACTGTCTTGGACTTTGGGAGAACAGACCTTGGCCTCTTCAGGGATCTGATTGGTAAAGTATCAAGTGCTAAAACCCTGAAGGGAAGAAGGTCTGAGAAAAATGGTTATTATTCAAAATCCACTTCCTAAAAATTCAGGAGTGATGCATCCCAATAAAGAAGAAGTCAGGTAAAAATTCCAGGAGACCTGCATGAGTGAACAAGGAACAACTGGTCAAACTCAAACAGAAAAAGGAAGATTACAGAGGGTGAAAACAAAGACAGATAGCATAGGAGGGATACACAAACATTGTACAAGCAGCCAGGGATCAGGTTAGAAAAGCTAAAGCCCCAAATTAAATTTGGCCAGGGACATTAAGGGCAACAAGAAAGGTTTCTGTAGGTACATCAGAAATATGACAAAAGGAAGACAAGAGAAATAAACTTCTGGGGTCCCTCTCCAGAAGTAAATGCAAAACATGGTCAGCCAGGATAGGGAGATGGCTGAGGTACTGAATGAAATCTATGCTAGAAACTGGAAACTATACTAAGGCACACAGAAAACAAAGAGGTGACTAGTGACAGCCAACATAGCTTCGCTAAGGACAGATTGTGCCTGAAAAATCACGTGACCTTCTATGACAGGGTTACAGCATTGGTGGATAGGGGAAGAACAACTTACATCATCTAACTGGGTTTGTGCAAAACATTTGACATTGTTCCCTATGATATCTTTGTCTCTAAATTGGAAAGAAATGGATATGATGAATTGGTAACTCAGTGGGTAAGGAATTGGCTAGATAACCACACTCAGAGGGTTGCAGTCAACACCTCAATGTCCAAGCTGATATCAGCAACAAGTGGTCTTCCTCAGGGATTGGAGTGGAAGGGCCTGGGGGTGTTGGTTGACAAGAAGTTCAACATGAGCCAGCAATGTGTGTGTGCAGTCCAGAAAGACAACCATATCCTGGACTGCATCGAAGAAGTGTGGCCAGCAGGGCAAGGGAGGGGTGAGAAATACTTTTTCTGTAAACATCAGTAGCAATAACTGAAACATAGAAACATAAAGCACAGATGGATAATAAAGAATGAACTATTGCTCTTCCAAATAGAAAGGGAAAAAGTATTTACAGATAATTATCTCCTTTATTATATTATTATTTAAAATTATTATTATTTTCAGCTTATTTACTTTTGTTTTGTTGGACATAGTTTTCTTTTCCAAATATTCCTTCTGGTTTAGTGAAGCTGAATTCATATTATTTTGTAGTAAATGACTTACATAAGTGGAGATCAGTAAATCCTAACAGAAATGCCTCTGGATAGCTTGCTTTGATATAAAGCCTATTTAACAGCTGACCTAAGGAAAGATACTGGATCTTTAAGTTATGTGGGAATGTGTAAGGAAACACAGAAAACATAGCATCACTGGTCATACATCCCAAACTATTTTGCCCATATTTGTCTCAATGTACATGTGGTGGTAAAAAACCCTGGTAAGTATCACAGAATCACAGAACAAAAGAGATTGGAAGACAATACAAACACCAAATCCAAACTCCTGCTCTAAGTTGAAATCACAGACACTGAGAGTGTTATCCAGGACCATGTCCAGTCGTGTTTTGAACATTCTCAAAGATGGAGACTCCACAACCTCTCTGGGCAACCTGTGCTAATGCTCAGGTATTTGCATAGTTCGTACATTAAGACAGAACCTCATATGTTTCTGGTTTTACCTATTGGCTCTTATCTTGTTGCTAAACACCACTGAAAAGTGTCCATCTCCCTCTTCGTTACCCTTCACACCAATTTATATTATATTTATATTCACCAATGAAATCACACCTAAGCCTTCTCTTCTATGGGCTAAATAATTTCAGCTATCTCAGCCTGTCCAAGTAGGACAGATGCTTCAATCTTTGTGGCTCTTTATATGACACTTTCTACTAGCTTCCTTTTTCTCTGTTGTACTAGGGAGTGCAGAACTGGACAGAGTACTCCAGGTGCACCCACTTGTGTTGAGTCTGCCTAATGCAGCCAAGGCTATTGTTAGCCTTATTTACTGCAATGGCACATTGCTGGCTCATGTTCAGCTTGATGTTCACTAGGAATCTGTTCCTTTTCTGCCAGCATGTTTGCCAGCTGTGTGTCTCCCAGCTTGTCATCTCAGTCAATCCCAATGTCTGAGATTGTTCTTACCCAAGTGTAATTCTCCTTGTTAAACTTCATGGGGTTCCTGTCTGTCCATTTCTCCAGCCCGTCCAGATCCCTCTGCACAACCCTCTGGTTAATCAGCCGTTGCTTGCAGTTTTTCATCATCTGTAAATTTGCTGAGGGCACATTCTGCTCTATCATCCATATCATTAATGACATTTTATACAGTATTGTTCTCAGTTTTAACAACAGGGGTACTTCCCTAGTGACTGACCTCTGGGTGGACTTTGTACTGCTGATCACAACCCTTTAAGTAAGCCTGGCAGTTCACCCAGTTTTTTGCTTGTTTCACTGTCATTTTTCTAGTGTGAACCTTATCATTTTGTTTTTGAGGATATTTTGGGAGACAATGTCAAAAGCATAGTATAGGTTAAGGTGAACTCTGCTATTGTTTTTACATGTCTTCCTATCCCCAGCAAATTTTAAAGGTTGTGTAGATGAGGCTGCAATTTTTCCATATGATTATGATAAAAAAGGCAGGATGAAGATCAAATAAATGATGTCAGATGTTTTCAAGGGAATCACAAAAATAAGATTCCCACTAAAGAATTATTGTTTTGTTTGTTTGAATATTTTGTTTTGTTGTGTCATGTTTTTGTTTTTCCTCCTAGGGAAAGTCAGTCTTCTACAACCCAGACTTGTTAGTTACTGTTTAACACAATTTTTGAGCATAAACATGGATCCTGTAACACAGAATTTTCTCTATATAAAACTTTTGTCTGGACCCAGCTCAGTTAAGTGTTCAATCTATGACAAATCTATGACAAGATTCCTATTAAAAACAAAAAAAAATAAATATTTTTATGTCTGTATGAAAGACACACAACATGATTCTGTTTTGATCAATATAGTTCTTATGAAAGGTGCTTTAAAACCTCTGGAGACCAACATTTTCTTTTATCGACATAAGCAATTCAGTAAAAATTAAGCATTTCTCCATGTTGTCTGCCTATCAGCCTTAACTCTGATACACCATAGCTACAGGTGTGGTTTATTTAATCCGTATGAGAAGAATCTCAGAAAAAAACAACAACAACATCATGATTTAGATTGCTTTTGTGAAGCAGAAGTCAGTAACATTTCATATAGGCTAACAGTCATCCTAATTACTTTTAGCTGGTATCATCATCAAATTCATCATCTGAATTTGAAGTACAGACCTGTAGAAGAAAGGCTTAGCATAATTTTTATGACTTCTTCCCATCCATTGTCACATCTGATGATGTTCTTTTGACCCTGTAGGGAACTTTATGAGTTTATAAAGCTGATGTGTTTCACAGCAAAAGTAAGATTTTATTTCTGTAAGTCTATAAAAGTTGATCTTCATGCTTTGCAAAAATAAATGTTAACAGAAAGAAATCATTCTATCACATTGGAAGAAAACTAACATTCAGCACATCTTTATTTATTTCTGCCTAGCAGTCAGTCCTGCAAGTCCTGCATATGTTGAGTTGCCAGTTTTCCTCTGAAATGATCAGATAAGCAACATTTTTTGTTGTTGTTGACTACACTGCTTTCTTCTAAATATTTCTTTTTAAAGAACATTCTGTTTCTCAGCATTGCTGTGTTAGCTTGACAATAGACAGTTAACTTCTGATGTCCTTTCACTGCATAGTTAGGAATATTAGGGTTGTATATTTGCAGCTAGTGTTTCAGAGTGAATACATGCTAAAAAGGAGAAAGTTTAAGTGTCACATTAAGGGGTGTAGCCGATTAACCATTATAGGTCTGGTTGAATTCAGGATACTGAACTATCACAACCACAGATTCACCAATAACACATTAACTGACATGGGTCTAGTCGGACTCAGAGCGCTGAAGTGTCATGATCACAGATCCACCAATAACGTATCATACCCTTACTGTACTTAAGTATTGTTTTTTTGGGGTTTTTTTTTTGGTTGGTTGTTTTTTTTTTTTTTTTTTTTTTTTTTTTACGAAATTGAGGTTAATTCCACAATACAGAATCAGTACAGTGTCAGTTCTGAAAAAGCGCAAACATTTCAAGAGAGCTTTGTCAAAGTCCATGATTTCCAAACAAATATGACTCCAAACAGCATGTTTCTGCAAAAGAGCATTATGATCCCAGAGCTAGCAGAGTGGAAAAGTATTCGTGAACTATCTTGATTCAAGACCGCAGCACAGCTGAATCTCTACTGCATGAAAAATAGATTGTGAAAGGACCACTTGTGCCCAGTGCTCTATGACTGTAGCCAGACTTATGAAGGCCTTTCAGTCTAGCAGTTAATGAAACTTTTACTACAAGTAGTACTTACGTATGTGTGTACACAAACATATACAAATCACTTAGTTTTGTGACAAAGTGTATAAGACCAGAAAAGGGAGGATGACAGAAAGGGAGATCAAGAATGTTATCTCACTCCATGAAATAAAAGAAAATGCTGCGTGCTGATGTGTGATATGTGATCACACATATCACCTTGAAATGTGATATATATAGAAAGAAGTATACATGTATATATAGACCTCACTGGAGATAGCCATTAAAATACATTTTAAGGCTAAGAAAAACAAAACAAACGAGAAAAAAACAAACAAACAAACAAAATTTTTTGTGTCCTGATGTGCACTTTATTCAATTGGGTAAGACAATATAGAATAAAAAACAGAGTGAGGGAGGGAGGGGGGAGGATGCAAAACACTCCATATATGGAATCTGATATACAACTACTTTATCTCAGTATCATGAAGATCAATACCACAGAAAAGAAAGTTAGTGTTAATTAATTTAGCTGCACAAAACTCATTGATCTTTACAAACAAGATGTTCCTCATTTTCATGCTAAGCATCGCTGTCTACAAATACTTTTATGAGTAAACCAGTTAAAATTTTATTTATCTTTAAGTTTCTGACATTAGTTATCCAAAATATTAATGTGAATTAAAAAGCAGGAATAAGGAAGAGTAGATCAGCAGACTAATGAAATAGCAGCAAGCGTAAAATATTTCAGAATAAAGAAAGTTTCTACACTCACAGGAGCCATCCAAAATTGTGTATTTAACTCCAAATAATACTCTGAATTAAGCAAGATACTGAAGATTTTTTTCATTCCCAGCCTGAATAAATAAATAAATAAATAAATAAATAAATGTAATTAAGGCATTATACAATGGAAAACTGCCAAACTACCATCAGGATATACTCAACACAGAAGAAGAAGAAGAGGCACTTTTGGATGGTGGAGTAGAAAACAAGAGACAAATGTGGTGGACCTGGCAATACGGAAAGACAAAGATAACCCGATCAAGGAATTTTTAATTTCTTTTTTTTTTTTAAAGCTCTGAAAAGCATGGAATAAGACATGGAGTTTACTTTTCTACTGAAATTTTTCTTAGTAAGGCAGGAAGGCAGGAAGGCAGGAAGGAAGGAAGGAAAGAAGGAAAGAATGAAGGAAGGAAGATTTATCACAGAATGGTTTAGATTGGAAAGTACCTTTAAAATCTTATCCTAACACCCCTGCCATAAGCAGGGATGCCTTCCACTGGACCAGGTTGCTCAAAGACCCATCCAACTTGGCCTTAAACACTTCTAGGGATGAGGAATCCATAAATTCTCTGAGAAACCCGTTTCAGTGCCTCACCACCCTCATAAAGACTTTATTCCTTATGTCTAATCTAAATCTGCACTCTTTTAGTTTAAACAACATGGTATTAAACTAAAAAAAGAATCCCTGCCCAGCTTTTCTGTAGGCTCCCTTTACCTACTGGAAGGTCACTGTATGGTCTCCCTGCAGACTTCACTTCTCCAGGGTGAACAACCTCAACTTCCTCAGGTTACCTTCATAGGAGAGGTGCTCCAGCCTTTTGATCTTGGTCCTCCTCTGGACTCGTTATAATACATCTATGGCCTTCCAGTGCTTGGGAGCCCAGAACTAAACACAGTACTCCAGGTGTTATCTCAAAGAGTAAAGTAGAAGGTAAGAATCACCTTTTAATCACCTATTTTCTATTAAGTTTCAAACAAAAATTTACTGTGGCGACAGAGTTGATTATAACTGATTATAAGTTGATTATGGAGGGGGGTGGGGGGAGGGGGCGGAAATTCTTAGTAGCTATGGAAAGAATGGAATTTAAAATGTTTCTGTTTCTCATCTGAGCTCTGCCATTGCAAGTTGAACCTAGAATTGGAACTAGAAATTGGAACTAGATTGGAACTAGAAATTATTCTTTAATTCAGAGGAATGATGGATTCTCCACAGAAAGGAGCTAATAATCCTTAACCTTTAGCTCCCTTCCTGTGTCTCTCTTTTTCCATCACTGGGAAGATAGATGAGAGTGATAACTCCATTGTTTTCTCATGTGCTGTGTTGTGCCCAGATACTTGATTAGTTTTGCTTTTGACCTAATGCCCACTAAAAATAAAGATAAAATTGAGTTCAAACTTGTATTTCAGAGGACAAAGGCCAGAGCTTTTCCTACTAACTATTCAGTCTACATGTATTGTTTTGCCAGTGCAGGAAAAACACTTTTTCCACTGCCTGCACTACTTGGTTACAGAATTTTTAGGCGATCTTTATAGAAATCACAATGTACAAATGGGTAATAGAGTATTAGCACACAGAATGACACTGTATGTTTTTGTTTGGTTGGTTGTTTTTTTTTGCTTGTTTTTAATGTTGTTGTTGTTTTTTGAGAACATCACTAAGGACTCTAAGGACTATCATAGATTGATATCTCTAGCTATACTAACTAATAAATATTAGGACAAAACTAAGTACTGGGATGAAGAAGTACAAAATTCATGACATTTTCTGAAAGAAAATTATTGGTAACAATTTCAGGAAAAAAAAAAAAAGTCTTTTGTACAAGTAGCCATGATGTTAAACTTACATGGATCAATGTGAAGCTTTGGTTTACATAACCAAGACTGTGAAGAGAGTCTATTGCAGAAAGCCTACAAATTATCTTTATCTATGATTTTATAAGAACTCAGAAGAAACCTTATTATATATATTTATAATATTTTCATCAGTAAAGTGCTTGCTCATTTTTTCCATGGCTTATTTTTAAGCAATATAATTTCTCAAAAATGAAGTTTAACTAACATATAACATCTTCTGTTCAAAAGGACAGAGATTAGAAAGAATGCTTTAGTACTAAGACAATGAAGCTAGAAATTGCTAAGAATATTGAAATGTATAGATATAATTTTTTAAAAAATACAGTGTTTAAACTTGTTTTTATGAGATTTTTATAATTAGAAAAAAATCCTCTTGCAATCCTGAACTTTTGACATTTTTTTTTTCTTTTTTATTTTACATCCTAAAAAATGAGATTCAGAAAGAGAGATGTGATTTGTCTTTAGGTTTTTAAGATCTGGCTTTCTATATCGTTTGTGCCACTACAGGCAATGGAACAAAAATACTGTGATTTCCCTGGTGAACAATATTTACAAAAATGAAAGATATTCTGTGGAAGGAGACAGAGAATAGTTACGAAAAATTTTTACAAAAACTTATATAAAAAATAAATTTTCTTCTAATAGTGCAAAACAACTAGAAATAAAAGTACAAGTTTTATAAAGAATCATCAGGTATGAAACATTGAAATCTCTTATTCTGAAGTAGCTGTATACTTACTTTTATTTCTTGAAAGTCCTGCTTGAAGGTAAAACCAGTATGTATAAGACACAGTAGGAAACAGAGAATAATCTTTAGGAAAAAATGACACTGAAAGAACTATAGAAAACTATCACGACCTAGAATTATGTCTTATTATGTTAAAAACTGTGCAATCATTATCAGAAATTGAAGTAGCTAATGGAAGCATTGCTAATTCCTGTATCTTCATAAAATTTGTCTTTCTACAACCTCTGTGTCTTATTCAGAATGATTCTGAAAAAAATAGCTTCCAAGAAGATCGCTATCTTTCCCAGGCAATCAGAAAGAACAAACTTGTTAATAGAAGCAGTCAAAAGACAAACAAACAAACAAACAAACAAAACATAAGCATTAAGTTGATTTTTAACAACACACAGGTGACTCAGTAGTTTATAGGTATTCATTTGTCTGTACAACTTGAAAAATAGTAGGAAAGTGTTCTGTGTGAAGTTACAGAAGAAGCCACTGTGGACAGGCAACTTTACAAAGAAAATGAGAATGACCATTTAGAAGCATGTTTTATCAATCTCTGAAAAAATCTGGCAATTTGTATGAATACTGTCCCTTGTCGATGGACAAAAATAAACCTAAACTTTTTGACCATTGAAGAATCTGGATTCACACCTTGATACCTAAAACAAATTGGGGTTTAAAACTCCGGACATTAGTCAAGCAGCACATTCAAGTCATCTTGAAACTATATGTCTTAAGGCACCTTGAGTCTTGAGATGAACTATATGAACCTCATGAAATTCAACAAGGCCAAGTGCAGGGTCAACTTGTGTCAACACAATCCTAAGCACAAATACAGGCTACGCAGAGAATGGATTGAGAAAACCCCTGAGGAGAAGGATGTGGGAGTGTTTGTTGATGCTCAACTTAAGCTGGCAATGCATGCTTGCAGTCCAGAAAGACAACTATGTCCTGGGCTGCATCAAAAGAAGAGTGGGCAGAAAGTTTATGGAGGTGATTCTCCCCTTCTACTGTGCTCTCAGTGTAAGAAGAACAGGGAGGGACTAGTTGTAGCAAGTCCAAAGATGACCAGAGGCTGGAGAACATCATAGGAGACTATGAAGACAAGTTGAGAAAGTTAAGGTTATTCAGTCTGGAGAAGTCTCCATAAAGATCTTACAGGAGACTTCAAGTACCTAAAGGGGTGCTACGAGAAATCAGGAGAGGGACAATTTACAAGGGCGTGTAGTGAGAGAAGAAGGGGTAATGACTTTAAACTGAGAGAGGATAGATTTAGATTAAATGTAAAGAAGAAATATGAGATTGGTGAGGTACTAGAACTTGCCCAAAAAAATTGTGGGTGCCTGATCCCTGGAAGTTTTTAGGCCAGGCTGGACAGGGCTTTGAGCAACCTTGTCTAGTGGAAGGTGTCCTTGTTCAAAGTAGGGATTTGGAATCAGATGATCTTTAAGGACTCTTCCAACCCAAACTATTCTATAATTCTCTGTGATCTCTTCACACATGAAAAAAAAAAAAAAAAAAAGAATTTAGAAGGTTGAATAACAGTTATTGACAGGCCAAGAAATTCATTTCTTCACAGTGCATTAAGTTTTGATTTCCAGGAAGCTTGTCTTTTTTTTTTTTTTTTTTTTTTTTTTTTTTTTAAATAATCAATAGTATAAATTGAAAGCTCTACCATGTAAATTAATATCTCTCTGCAGGTGAAATTTAATTACACAATTATATTATCTATATAATATATTATATAATAATATATTATGATATATTATATAATTATACGTAATTCTATGTGTATGTGTATTATATATAATTTATATATTACAATAATTATATATATGTATATATACATATATGCATATATATATATATGTATTATAGGAAATAATATAATATATATATAATATGATATATTATATTATTTCCTAGAATTAGGAAGATGCTTAAAGATAGGTAAAAATTTGTCAAAAGTTTGACAAATGAAAATTTGAGTGCATCATATAGGATGAATTACTATTGTTCTGCTTAAACAGATTTTAACTAACTTAGATCTAATATCACTGGACTTTAGAAAAAATAACAAAAGCATAACTGTTTGTTTTTTTTTTTTTTTTTAATATTAGTATCAGAAAGACCAATTTTTTAATCCATTTTCAATCTAAAACAGCATAAATAAATAAACAATTTGTGCCTATGGGTTTAAATGGAAAATTGACATCCATGTTTCACATTCGTTCAAAAAGTTCCATTTTGAGTGTTACACTATAAAATAACTTATTAATATTTTCTGACTTCCTGACAAATATTTCTAACTTCAGCTTCATTAAATGCTATGCATTTAGATCCTTCACTTTGAACTGAAACGATGCACTGAATAGAATATTCACTTCAGTAATTCCCTAAACACAGTTTCAAATTATTTTTCTTGGCTAATCATGAAGTAAAATCTCTTCAAGATCTGTAAATGCAGGATTATATTGGCAAATATTATATCCACAACCTAGCTCGTGTACAATCATACACACACACACACAATTTCTAGTCCAGCTGTATAACTTTCCCCCAGTCCTCTAAAGAACTTGCTAAATTCTAAGAAAATGAATTGAATTCAAACCAGTATCAAAGTCTTAAATTACTTTCAAATTTTATCCTGAATGAAAATATTGTTAAAAGTTGAGCTAATATATTGTTGTGGTGTCGTGGTTAAACCCGTCCGGCAGCTAAACACCACACAGCCATTCACTCACCCTCCCCCCTCCCTCTCTGAGATGGGGGAGAGAAATGGGAAAGTGAAGCCCGTGAGTTGAGATAAAGACAGTTTAATAAGACATGAAAATAATAATAACAATAATAATATTAACAATAATAGCACAATGATGATAATAGAACTACTACTAATAATGTGTACAAACAAGTGATGCACAATGCAATTGCTCACAACCCGCTGACCGATGCCCAGCCTAACCCCGAGGAGTCCATCCCCCTCCCCCGGCTAGCCACCCCTATATATTATTTAGCATGACGTCAGATGGTATGGAATACCCCTTCGGCTAGTTTGGGTCACCTGTCCTGGGTCTGTTCCCTCCCAGCTCTTGCTGCACCCCCAGCCTGCCCGTTGGCAGGACAGAGCAAGAAGCTGAGATGTCCTTGGCTTGGTATAAGCACTGCTCTGCAACAATTAAAACATCGGGGTGTTATCAGCACTCTTCTCATCCTAAGCCAAAACATAGCATTCTACCAGCTACTAGGAAGAAAATTAACTCTGTTCTAACTGAAACCAGGACATCTATCCACCCCTTATTCCATACTATTTATGTCATGCTCAGGTTACACCCTTTTCCATACATTCTAATTAGTCACCATTTTAATCTAGGGTATATAGTAGTCATGGTAGTGATAACATACAGTATTATATAGTAATTAACATGGTACAATTCAGTTCATGGGCTATTCTCACCCAGTATTAAATCTCCTTGGGGTATACACCAGACCTCTCCGTTCTTTTGCATCACCCACCAAGTGTATCCAGGTCCCTGAGCGAAAACAATTCCACAAATGGGTTTGCCTTTTCCTGAGGCAGGAGTAGCCCAGACTGTTTTACCCAGCATATTTCTTACATGCACTACAGGAACTTTATCCCCTTCTACAGTACGTAACAGGTTTGATTGGGCAGGTCCAGCTCGGTTGGTAAATCCCCTAGTATTGACTAACCAGGTGGCCTTTCCCAAATGCGTATGCCAATTTTTGAGTGTCCCAGTGTCCCTTGCTTTCAATGTAGTCTTTAAGAGTCTATTGTATCATTCAGCTTTCCTGGAGGCTGGTGCATGATAGGGGATGTGATACACCCACTCAATACCATGTTCTTTGGCCCAAGTGTCTATAAGGTTGTTTCAGAAATGAGTTCCATTGTCTGACTCTATTCTTCCTGGGGTGCCATGTCGCCATAGGACTTGCTTTTCAAGGCCCAGGATAGTGTTCCGGGTGGTGGCATGAGGCACAGGATATGTTTCCAGCCATCCGGTGGTTGCTCCCACCATTGTAAGTACGTGGCGCTTGCCATTGCGAGTTTGAGGGAGTGTGATGCAATCAATCTGCCAGGCCTCTCCATATTAATATTTCAGCCATCATCCTCCATACCAAAGAGGCTTTGACTGTTTGGCTTGCTTGATTGCAGCACATGTTTCACAGTCATGAATAACCTGTGCTATAGCGTACATGGTCAGGTCCACCCCTCGATCACGAGCCCATCTATATGTTGCATCTCTACCTTGATGGCCTGGGATGTCATGGGCCCATCAGGCTATAAATAATTCACCTTTGTGCTGCCAATCCAGGTCCACCTGAGCTACTTCAATCTTAGCAGCCTGATCCACCTGCTGGTTGTTTTGATGTTCTTCAGTAGCCCGATTCTTGGGCACATGAGCATCTACATGGTGTACCTTTACAGCCAGGTTCTCTACCCGAGCAGCAATATCTTGCCACAATGCAGCAGCCCAGATGGGTTTGTCCCTGCGCTGCCAGTTGTTTTGCTTCCATTGCTGTAACCATCCCCACAGGGCATTTGCTACCATCCATGAATCAGTGTAGAGATAGAGAACTGGCCACTTTTCTCATTCAGCAATGTCTAAAGCCAGCTGAATGGCCTTCACTTCTGCAAACTGACTTGATTCACCTTCTCCCTCAGCAGCTTCTGCAACTTGTCGTGTAGGACTCCATACAGCAGCCTTCCATCTCTGATGCTTCCCCACAATATGACAGGACCCATCAGTGAACAGGACATATTTCTTCTCATTCTCTGGTAACTGGTTGTACAGTGGGGCTTCTTCAGCACAACCCACCTCCTTCTCTGATGATATCCCAAAGTATTTGCATTCTGGCCAGTCCATAATCACTTCCAATATTCCTGGGCGACTGGGGTTTCCTATTCGAGCCCGCTGAGTAATCAGTGCAACCGACTTGCTCTATGTAGCATCAGTTGCATGATGTGCAGAGGGGACCCTTCCTTTGAACATCCAGCCTAATACCAGCAGTAGGGTTGGTAGGAGGAGCTGCGCTTCAGTACCGACCACCTCTGAAGCAGATTGAACTCCTTCATATGCCGCCAATATTTCCTTTTCAGTCGGAGTATAGCGGGCCTCAGATCCTCTGTATCCCTGACTCCAAAACCCCAGGGGCCGACCTCGAGTTTCCCCAGGTTCTTTCTGCCAGAGGCTCCAGGTGGGGCCGTTCTCCCCGGCTGCAGTGTAGAGCACATCCTTTACATCTGGTCCTGTTCGAACTGGCCCAAGGGCTACTGCATGGACTATTTCCTGCTTGATTTGTTCAAAGGCTTGTCATTGCTCAGGGCCCCATTCAAACTCATTCTTTTTACAGGTTACTTGGTAGAGCAGGTTTACAATCAGACTGTAATTTGGAATGTGCATTCTCCAAAACCCCACGACACCTAGGAAAGTCTGTGTTTCTTTTTTGTTAGTTGGTGGAGACATATCTGTTATTTTGTTGATCACATCCATTGGGATTTGACGACGTCCATCTTGCCATTTTATTCCTAAAAACTGGATCTCTCGTGCAGGTCCTTTGACTTTATTTTGTTTTATGGCAAAACCGGCTTTCAGAAGGATTTGGACTATTTTCTTCCCTTTCTCGAAAACTTCCTCTGCTGTGTCACCCCACACAATAATGTCATCGATGTACTGCAGGTGTTCAGGAGCTTCCCCCTGCTCCAGTGCAGACTGGATCAGTCCATGGCAAATGGTAGGGCTGTGTTTCCACACTTGGGGCAGCCGATTCCAAGTATATTGGACTCCCCTCCAAGTGAAAGCAAATTGTGGCTTGCACTCTGCTGCTAGAGGGATGGAGAAAAATGCATTAGCGATATCAATTATGGCGTACCACTTGGCTGCCTTCGATTCTAGTTCGTACTGAAGTTTCAGCATGTCCAGCACTGCAGCACTCGGTGGTAGCGTGACTTTGTTCAGGCCACTGTTAGTCTCCACTCATCATTAGACTTTCACACTGGCCATATGGGACTATTGAAAGGTGAATGAGTCTTGCTGATCACTCCTTGGTTCTCCAATTGACTAATTAGCTTATGGATGGGAATCAGGGAGTCTTGGTTAGTGCGATATTGCCGCTGGTGCACAGTTGTGGTAACAATTGGCACTTGCTGTTTTTTGACCCTCAGCAACTCCACAACAGAAGGGTCCTCTGAGAAACCAGGCAAGGTAGATAATTGTTTAATGCCCTCTGTCTCTAAGGCAGCTATACCAAAAGCCCACTGGAACCTTTTTGGGTCCTTGAAATATCCTCTTCTAAGATAGTCTATGCCAAGGATACATGGAGCATCCGGGCCAGTCATAATGTGGTGCTTTACCCACTCATTCCCAGTCAGACTCACTTCAGCCTCCAATACAGTCAACTGCTGAGATCCCCTTGTCACTCCATAAATACAGATGGGCTCTGGTCCTTTATAGCTCGATGGCATTATAGTACATTGTGCACCGGTGTCTACTAAAGCCTTATACTTCTGTGCGTCTGACGTGCCAGGCCATCGAATCCACACAGTCCAATAAACTCAACTGTCCCTTTCCTCCCCCTGGCTGGAGGCAGGGCCCCCCTAATCCTGGTCAGAATCTTCTTTGTTTCTGTGTTTGAAGGACTGTCTGCTGGAAGTTGGAGCAACAGACTTTTCAGAGAATCCCTTTTTCCCAATTGTTTTCTTTTGCAACTCATGTACCCGTGCCTCTAGGGTCGCGGTAGATTTTCCATCCCATTTTCTCATGCCCTCTCCATGGTCTCATAGGTAAAACTACAGGGTGGCATGGGGTGTGTACCCACCGTATCATCTTCCTTGTGTGTATGAACACTTACCTCTGATAGCTGAGACACTAGTTTGTACAGGTGGGGAGGAAGATAATCTCTCTTCAAGTTGGTGAACCTTTTCAGAAAGTTTCTCCCAAGTGTTCTCTTTTGGTCAGTGGACACTGGTTTGATCAGGTGGGGAGGAAGATAGATTCTCTTTAAGTTGGTGGAATTCGACCTTGAGGTCTCTTCCAACCTAGAAATTCTGTGATTCTGTGATTCTGTGAATTCTTCGGAAAGTTTCTCCACATCTGAGACACAGGCCTGTAAGGAAGAGGATAACTTTATGTTAAACTTTTTTCTGTTAAAGAGGATAACTTAGCTGTATAACTTTCCCTGAGTCCTCTAAAGAACTTGCTAAATTCTAAGAAAATGAATTGAACTCAAACCAGTATCAAAGTCTCAAATTACTTTCAAATTTTATCCTGAATGAAAATATTGTTAAAAGTGGAGCTAATATATTGTTGTGGCTTAATGCAACAGTCAGCTAAGCACCAAAATACATTTGTTCAACCCTCCCTGCCCCCTCTCAATGGGATGTGGGAGAGAGTCAGAAAAAAAAAAAAACAAACAACAAAAAAAAACAAGACAAACAAAACAAAACCAAAAAAAAAAAAAAAAAAAAGAAAGTGTAAAAAACTAATGAGTTGAGATAAAGACAGATTAGGACAAGATTAGGACAGAAAAGGAAGGAAAATAATGATAATAACAATAATTAAAAAGAATATACAAATCAAGTTATACACAATGAAATGGCTCATTACTCGCTCACCATTACACAGCCAGACTCCAAAAAGAGGCAGTCCCACATCCCACATCCTCTGGCCAAATACCCCAGTTTTACTGTTCAGCATGAAGCCATGTGGTATATCTTTGGCTAGTCTGGGTCAGCTGTCCTAGCTGTATCCCCTCCCAGCTTCTTGTGCATTGCCAACCTCATCCCTGTCCAGGCTGCACAAGAAGCTGAAAAGTCATTGTCTCTATGTAAGCATTGCTGTACAACAACTGAAACATCAATGTGTTATCAGCAGTTTTTCTGTCCTAAATTCAAAACACAGTATTGTAATGGCTATTAGGGGGCAAATTAACTATATCCCAGCTGAAATCAGACTAGTAAAAATGCCATTTACATTAAAAAAAAAAAAAAAAAAAGATTCATGCTCTGTGTCCTCTGATTCTGCACAAATTTTAAGTCTTGCCAACATTTCCAGAAAGATAAATAAAAGTCTGTCAGTAATTCAGGATACCCTGAGCTGGTATAAAGCAGCCAACAACTTTGAATTATTCAACCAATTTCAAACCCTGACTGGAAAAAAAAAAAAAAAAAAAGTGAAATAATTTACTCAAATGAACTTGGATGTTAACTGTTACTGTTTGAGTATAGTAAATACATTCTAGTATTTCATTAGAAGGGAAAACATAAGTTAAATTGAATAAAGTATTCTGCTTTATTTTAATGCATAGACATTTTTTCAAGAAAAGGAAGCATATTGAAATGTGAAAAATATTATAACATAAAACTATGAACTAATTCTGTTTTTTGGAGAACATAATTTTTAAATATTTCACTTAATTAAGGGAAAAACAAAGAGCAACAACTCTGGGCATATCAGACAATGAGTATTAAATGCCTTTATATTTTTGGTGTCTGTTTAGCAGTAATGTCTCCCTTTGTATTCAAAGGACAAAGAAGGATAACATCAGAGGATATTCATATAGCCCATATTCAGAGTGCCTGATTTTTTAGGTCTCTCTTCACTGAAAGGTGGTGTATTCTAAGGAATATAAATTGTGTAACTCTAGGGGATATAAATGGGTATCTACTTTAAGAAACTTAAGTGGCATGAATATCCATTGGTGCTTCAATTTTTGTGTTTAGATAAGCTATTCTTGTTGTTAAACTGCTAGGCAAGTAACTTCATGTAAACAAGCAAAAAAATCTGAGAATGAATAAATAGCATAACAGAAATGAACACTAACTTGTTAATGTTAACAAAGCAATCTAAGAAAAAATGCTAACAATATTTTTAAAATATTATCTTCCAAAGAAAGGAAGTGCATTAAGTAATTAATTAAAGACTAATTAATAATACTTTTTTTTTTTTTTTAATAAATATATTATAATTTATAAAAAAAAAAAAAAATCCGATAAGTACTTCCTGGAGCAACAAAAAGCTTCTTCCAAGGATTTACTTAGAACTATATTTCAAGTTTTTATTTGTCATCCAGAAACCTTCCATAAATTCAGCACTAAAATACATAATTTACATGTAGGTTCTGGTTTAGTATTAAGTGGATGAACACGTTGTTCTTGATCCACATGAGGCTCTGTGTTCACATATTTTTTCTGTGCCAAACAATGTGCTAGTTGATCTGCACAAGTAATGATCATCATAGAACCACAGAACCGTAGAAAAGTTTGGATTGGAAGGGACCCTAAAAGACCATCTAGTCTAAACACTCCCAACACCCACTTCCTCACCATACCTCACACGTACTTGCTGTAGACAGGGACATCTCTCATAAAAGCAGGTTACTCAAAGAACAATCCAACACAACATGGAACAATTCTATTGATGGGGTATCCACAATATTCACTGGGCTACCTGTGCCTCACCATCCTCAACATAATACTTTTCTTCCTTATATGCACTTATATGCACATCTCCCATTTTTTTCTGGGAGTCCCAGAGCTAGGTGAAGTACTCCAGATGTGGTTTCACAAGAGTAGAGCAGAGTGCAAGGATCACCTGCCTTGAACTACTGTTCACCATGTTTCCTTCTATGCAGACCATGATGAACTCAGCTTTCCGGATTGCAAGCATGCATTGCTAGGTGATATACAATTTTTCACCTACCACTATCCCTAAGTCCTTCTCTACAAGGATACACTCAGTTTGTCACACCCAGTCTGTAATGATATTCGGGATTGCGCTGCCCCAGATGAAGGACCTTGCACTTGGTCTTGTTGAACTTCATAATGCCACTCCTCAAGCCTGTCAAGGTCTGTCTGAAAGACATCTCTTCCCTCTAGCTTGTCAACTGCACCACACAACTTGGTGTCATCCACAAACTTGTTGAGCATGTACTCAATTCCATTATATAAGCAGCTAATAAAAATACTGAATCCTACTGGTCATAGCACACATCTGTGAGGGATACCACGTTTCCACATGATGTGAATCTAAGATATAAATCTAGAACTACATGTTTTTCCCTACTCACACTTCTCTGTTAGATGTGTGGTACACCTTCTACAGTGGAAAGGTTTTTGAGGGACTTCTGTGGTCAGGAAACTTTGTCACCTTTGCTGCAAGGTAAGAGAATCAGTCTGATAGTTCTGAATTGGAATCAAAACTAACAATTGATTTAGTTAGACAACTGATTAGTTAGACAACTGATTAGCCAAGCAGGGAGTAGAAAAAGTGACTTATAAACCATTTGTTACTGCAGAGTCATCTTGTTAAAATGGCTTGTTTGGTTTACAAATCACTATATCCTCATAAATTCTTTTAAAAGTACGTTTAGTCAAGTAGTGCTGCACCACTATGTGTGATTAACTGAACTAAATTTTGTAAAGACAAAGCAGGCAAATATAAAATAATGTCACAAACATTCTGGAAATCATATATTTTTATTTTATTTTATTTTATTTTATTTTATTTTATTTTATTTTATTTTATTTTATTTTATTTTATTTTATTTTATTTTATTTTATTTTATTTTATTTTATTATTTTATTTTATTTTATTTTATTTTATTTTATTTTATTTTATTATTTTATTTTATTTTATTTTATTTTATTTTATTTTATTTTATTTTATTTTAATAAAGACAAAATCAAGCCTGTCTAATATGGAAGAAATACAGGAAGAAATGATGAACAGTTTATCCTAGGTATCCTAGTTCTTAACACTGGTTGCTCTAATACTTGAAAATAACCTTATTTCATTATACTTAAATAGTAACGTTCTGTGAGATGAAGTTCATTCTGAAAACTGGAGCCCTATACCATGTCAGGGTGCAGTGCAAGGCCTATTGGGGCTGATCATTTATCTTACATGTAGCACAAATAAGCTTTTTTATAACTGATATTATATTCCTAAATAAGATAAATTTCTATGTCTTGCATGGCTAACAAGGCTTTTTTGTCTTGTTCTAAAATATGTTTGTGGTAAGTCTCACAGAATCATAGAATCATAGAATGGCCTGGGTTGAAAAAGACCTTAAAGATCATCTAGTTTCAATCCCCCTGCTCTGGGCAGGATTGCCAACCTCTAGAGCAGGCTGACCAGAGATGCATCCAGCCTGGCCTTGAATGCCTCCAGGGATGGGGCATCCACAACTTCTCTGGGCAACCTTTTCCAGTGCCTCACCACTCTCTGAGTGGTAAACTTTCTCCTAATATCTAACATAAATCTCCCCTGTCTTAGTTTAAAACCATTCCCTCTGGTGTCCTATCATTACCAATACATGGCAACAGGTATTCCCCTTCCTATTTATATGCTCCCTTCAAGTACTGGAAGGCCACAATGAAGTCTCCCTAGAGCCTTCTCTTCTCCAAGCTAAACAAGCCTAGTTCCCTCAAACTTTCTGCATAGGAAAGGTGCTCTAGCCCTCTGATCATCTTAGCGGTCCTCTGGACCTGTTCCAAGAACTCTACATCCTTCTTGTGGTGGGGGCCCCAGGCCTGCATGCAGTATTCAAAGTGAGGTCTCACAAGAGCAGAGTAGAGAGGGACAACCACCTCCTTCTCCCTGCTGGCCACTCATTTTTTAATGCAGCCCAGGATATAGTTGGTCTTCTAGGCTGCAAACGTGCACTGCTAGCTCATGTCCAGCTTCTCATCCATCAAGACCCCCAAGTCCTTCTCCACAGAGCTGCTCTCAAGTTCTTCTCCTGGTCTCTCTATATAGGTATATATAATTGCTGCTGCTCAAGTTCAACACTTGGCCTTGTTGAACCTCATTTGGTTCTCATGGGCCCACTTCTCCAGCCTGTCCAGGTCCCTCTGGGTGGCATCCCTTCCCTCCATTTTATCAACTGCACTGCTCAGCTTGGTGTCATCTGCAAACTTGCTGAGGGTGCTCTCTATTCTGTCATCTATGTCATTGATAAAGATTTTGAAGAGCATTGCTCTCAAGACCTGAGGGACACCAGTTGTGACTGGCCTCCATGCAGACATAGAACTGTTGACCACAACCCTTTGGCTGCGAACAGCCAAACAATTCTTTATCAACCTAACAGTCCATCCTTCAAATCCATACCTCTCCTATTTAGAGAGAAGAATGTGGTGATGGATCATATCAAAGGCTTTGCTCAAGTCCAGGTAGATGGTATCCATTGCCCTTCCTTTGTCCACTAATGCCATCACTCCATCATAGAAGGCTACCAGACTGGTTAGGAAAAATCTAACTTTGGTGAAGCCATGCTTGCTGTCTTGGATCACCTCTTTATCTCATGCATGCCTTAAAATATCGTCCAGGAGGATCTGCTCCATGATCTTCCCAGGCATGGAAGTGAAGCTCACCGGCCTGTAGTTCCCCAGGTCTTCCTTTCTCCCCTTCTTAAAAATGGGAGTAATGTTTCCCTTTTTCCAGTCTCTGGGGACTTTTCCCAACAGCCATGATTTTTCAACTATGATGGAGAGCGGCTTAGCAACCACATCAGCCATCTCTCTCAGCACCCTGGGATGTATACCATCTGGCCCCATGGACTTATAGACGTGCAAATAACTATAACAATAAATCCTAAACCTCTCTAAACTGGTTAGATTTTTTATGCTGTGAAAAACATAACCATTGGAGTCTCGTATTTGCACATTAAGTTGATGTTATCTAGTTCAACATTGAATTTGATAATGAATATAAGAAGCTAAGCTATCAAAGTCCTTTGCCAATGAATTCACTGTCCCTAAATATCTTCTCTGTAAAAGTATTCAGTATTTAGTCATTTTGAACTACCACATGTTCTGAGTGTCTTATTGTGTGAGAGAATGTTGTATAATCCAGAAATTAGTTATGTTTTCATCTTTCTATTATCCTAATAATTTCTTCTTCATACCAAAATAAATCTTTTCTTTATTCAGTCTTCCTAACTGAAATACATCTATGTTCAAAAGCAGATTATTTTTTTTTATTATTATTATTTTTTTTTTTTTCTATCTATTCCTCTTATTTTATGCTGAAAGCTAGTGTACTCTGTACTAAAGTGATTGTAGCTTTGGGATAGATAAATTTGCAGATACAGTACATTGAATAAAAATGAAACTATTCAAAATGAATACCAAAAGGATTGTGTCGATTGTCACTGACAGCAATTTTTATTAAAAAATAGATACACAAGATCATCATGTGTTTACCTACGAAGAGACAGAGGAAAAAGAACAAGAGACCATCTTTTGAAATCAGTCTAGTATCACTGATTACAGCAGTTATTATTTTGTCCAAAGCTGAGCTGTTTAGCGAGCTAGCATGAGAAAGGTCTAAGTGATGAAGTACCACTGTGTTCATTCATATGATCACTCATCACTCACTGCGTCACATGAATTACAGAATCACAGAATTGTCTAGGTTGAAAGAGACCTCCAAGATCACCTAGTCCAACCTCTGACTTAACACTAACCAGTCCTCCACTAAACCATATCACTAAGCTTTACATCTAAATGTCTTTTAAAGACCTCCAGGGATGGTGACTCAACCACTTCCCATTCCAATGCCTAACAATAATGCCTAATTATTATAGGAACAACATTCCCAATCCTGGTAGCTGGATAATAGCTCATATCTTCTTTCTGAACACAAAATTTACGTTACAGAACCAACTAATGGGACTAATATATGAGAGAAGATGCAATGATACAAGAAGAATAAGGATGTTCAACTTTATTTTGAAAAGCATTCAGAAGAGAAAGTAAGAGAAAGAAGGAAAGGAAGGAAAGGAAGGAAAAGAAAGGAAGGGAAGACGGGAGGAAGGGAAGAGGAAGGAAGGAAGGAAGGAAGGAAGGAAGGAAGGAAGGAAGGAAGGAAGGAAGGAAGGAAGGAAGGAAGGAAGGAAGGAAGGAAGGAAGGAAGGAAGGAAGGAAGGAAGGAAGGAAGGAAGGAAGGAAGGAAGGAAGGAAGGAAGGAAGGAAAGGAAATTGAAGTTAAGTTTTAACAGAAGACTGTTAACTTTCTAAACTAGAAGATATGTGGGCTACACTATGTCTCACAAGTAGAAATACATTTTCTGTTAAGTGAAAACACAACTTGCTTCTGTGATCTACAAGTTTTTTGTTTGTTTGTTGTTTGTTTGTTTGAAAAAAAATTACAAATGCTTTGGTATGGAACATGGAGCATGGAACACTTAATTTCAGTTTTATATTTGACCTGAAAGCCTATTCAGTATGTATACATCTACAGCTTTGTGCGTGTTTTGCCTTGTTGATTTTTATTTATTTGTTTGTTTTATTTTTTTAACTTAAAAATTAACCTAGTTTAGCTAACTAGCTTTTTACATCTTTTTCACTAAAATGTTGAAAATTTAATTCTGGAATATTCTGTTATAACTATTTATCAGTGTATTAAACTTTAATTATATTCATCTAAGTGTTATGCAACCCTGATAACACCTTTTTAAAGCATTTTCTAGTAACTATAATACAGGTAGACAAGGATATTGTGGATTGTGTTTTATATGCATAGACAGAAAAAAGAAACATGAATTATACTGACTGTAACAGTGATCTGCTTTACAACTACTCTGAATTGCTTCTTCTAAACTTCTTATTTATTGAAATACGAATACTAATATTTTAACATGATACACTAAGTATGAGAATATGGATTATTGCAAGTATTGCACATGTTGACATATCCCATATTGATCTTTGTCATCAGAATATCATATCTGTTTACTTGCATTTCTAAACAAAAGAAAGAACAAACAAAAACCTCTTTGATAATGTCTCATTCTAGGTTGCTGTTTGTTTGTTTGTTTGTTTTGATTGTTTATTTGTATTTTTTTTGTGGGGGAGGTTAGGAGGGGAGAAAGTTGCTACCTGATGCAACAGGTAGCAACTTCGGCTACCTGTTTTGTTTTTTTTTGATGCAGCATATCAACATGTAGTGAAGAAAATGGTACTGCAGCAAATAAGATTTATAGATCATTTCTGAAGTTAAAAATTTTTCTAAACATGGCAAAGAAGTTGCAGTGAATGTCAAAATATTTTTCTCACTAATTCTCTTTAATTTCTTAATTTAATTAATTCTCATTATTTTCTCTTTTTCTGTGAATAAGCATTTGAATAACAACAACAAAATAGTCTCCTGAGACTGAGATATTTCCAAGAATTTAAGATTCTGGATTCCAAATATTTCAAGATAAGATAAAAGTGGGGAATCCAAGTTCCAAAATTGAACTTCAAAAATTTAAAAATAAATAAATAAATAAATAGGAAAAAAAAAAAAAAGTGAAAAAGAAAAAGAGAGAGAGAAGAAGAAGAGGGAAAAAAAATGAAAAATATAAACTAATTTGATAATTACAAAGAAAAATATTTATTTCAGATTGTGTAGTATTTCTCTTTTGCTTGTGGAAAAAAATATAATAAATGTACTTTTTTATTTTATTTTATTTTATTTTATTTTATTTTATTTTATTTTATTTTATTTTATTTTATTTTATTTTATTTTATTTTATTTTATTTTTTCATTTTCTCCCTGTTTTCCCAAGATTATTTTCAACAATTTCATATCCTTAGAAAATTTAATGAAATATTTTATAATTTTCCCAGACATTCACTTGTTAAAAATAAGAGATCTTGAAAAAAATTGTTATAGATGTATTTGAAACATACTGTTAAACTACAGATAAAAAGTACAGAAAAAAAAAAATTAACTGAACCTAGACATTTTAAGGCAAAACTAATAGTACACTGAATGTATACACAAATGCCTGAAAGAAAAGAAACAGCTATTTTTTCATAAAAAAAAAAATAAGAATTAAAAAGTATGTCTATAGAAAAGTATCTTATAATAGTATCAAAATTGTTATAGTATCACATCTATCTGATGTATTAATGATATTTTTGTGTAGTATGTTTTTTTTTATAGTAATTAAAAGTTATTTTAACAAAATTTCTTAGCATCTTCAAAAGACGTTTAGATGTAGAGCTTAGGGATATGGTTTAGTGGGGACTGCTAGCGTTAGGTCAGAGGTTGAACTCGATGATCTTGAGGTCTCTTCCAACCTAGAAATTCTGTGATTCTGTGATCTCTGTAGTAAAAAAGGTCTATTGTCCTGAAAATGTGTTATTCTCTGAGATGGAACTCCTTGTTTTGTTTTGTTTTGTTTTGTTTGTTTGTTTGTTTGTTTTGTATTTGTATTTGTATTTGTATTTGTGTTGTATAAACGACTGCTGAGGTTTAACCTGGCAATCAGCTATACACCACGCAGATGTTTGCTCACTACCAACACTACCCCTACCCCTCTGCCCACGCACGGTGGGATGGAGGAGAAAATCAAGAAATATAATAATAATAATAATAATAATAATAATAATAATAATAATAATAATAATAATAATAATAAAATAAAATAAAATAAAATAAAATAAAATAAAATAAAATAAAATAAAATAAAATAAAATAAAAAATAAATCATTGACTGAGATAAGGATAGTTTGATAGGAAAGAAATATAACAATAATAATAACAATGTTGACAAAATAATATACAAAGCAAGTTATACACAATATATTTGCTCACCATGCTGACCAGTGCCTGGCCACTATCAGAACAGCAGCTGTCCACATCCCACAACCAACTCCCCATTGTTCAGCATAATGACATATGATATGGAATATCCTTTATCTCAGCCTGGGGATTCTATCCCCTCCCACCTTCTTGTGCACCCTCAGCCTCTTTACAGCGTGAGAAGTAGAAAAGTCATTGTCTCTGTGTAAGAACTGCTCTGTAACAATTAAAACACCTGTGAGTTATCAGCATTATTCTCATCCTAAATCCAACACAAACCATGCCAGCTACTAGGAATAAAATTAACTTCATCCCAGCTGAAACCAGGAAAATATTTAAAATACTATAGAAAAGATGCAGAATGGCTAGGACTATTTTTTGTTGTTGTTGTTTGTCTGTTTCTTTCATTTGTTTTTAACTATAGCTGCTGAATATCAATTTCAGTATGTATATGTAACCAAAAAGACATACTGGCACACCTTACAAGTTATATATATATATATTTATATATATAAATATATTTACCACTTGCTGCATATCTTGCTTAACTAACTATCTGGATTTTATTTTACTTTCATAAGTGTTTCATGTCCACCATGTTATCCAAAGTTAAAGTGGCCAGGTTATTCCCTCCAGACTCAGACTCTCCAGACGCAATACATATAAAGATCATTTTTCTATACACCTGATCCTCACTTAGGCAGGACCTAGGTATTTCTGTGGAATAAATTATAAGAATGTGAAGTCAATGTGAATTGAGCTAGATAAACTCTTCTACTATAGTCTTCAAATATCTTGTTATACCCTAGTTATATATCATGGTAAGTCATACTCTTTTCTGCTGAGGGACATTAAAATCTTTTCATCTTTTCTTTTTCTCTCTCTCTTTTTTTTTTTTTTTTTTTTCATACCAGGTAACCACTTACCTTCACAATTCTGAGATACTATATATCAAAGTGTTCAAAGTGTTTTAGGGCTGAGTGGATTATAGATGCCTTCCATATATCTGAAAGCCAAGTATCAGATACTAACTTACATTTCTTTACATTGGCAGTCATATATGTGTGATTGCTCTCCCTGTCCCTAAAATCTTGTATGCGATTTCTGCTTCCACACAAACACTGAGATATATTTTGACTACCAGAAGGAGTCTCAAAAATGTGTACACTGAAGTGAACTGGACAGAGATTTTGAAACAGTCTCAAGTGTGAATGGAAATCCCAGACCATATCTGACAAAAAAGGCAAAGAAAATCTGTCCTCAGAAATTAGACAGCTACACATGAAAGTGAAACAATAACATTGATTTTCACCTCAGTTTCTTTGTAAAAATGCAGTGGTTTATTTTGAAAAGTCAGTGAAAAATCTTATTTTTTATTTTTTTTATTTTTTCTTTCTTCTTTTGTCCATCATTGGATTGGTCCATCATTGGTCCCTCCTGATCCAGGCAATGTATGTCTTGCATTTCCTTCCTGTCTTATATTGAATTCAAAACAAAGAAAAAATAACTCCTATTTTCTTCTTAGAACCAACTTAGAAGGTGGTGCATGGTGGTGGAATGTTGCTTTAATGGATCTTATGGCTGCAAAGTAATCAATCATCTTTGAAAGTATTTTACATGTGTATTTAAAAAGACTGGTTTGAAAGTACTTGGGTTTAATCTAAAATCAACAGATATTCTTGCATCCGTTACATGAATTTCAGTGAAGATAAATTGTAACTTTTAGCACATATCAAAAGAGCTGTCACAGTTCATGAGGAAAATATGTAACTTATTAAGCATACAATTATAAAATTCATTACTTGTCTCGTATCCTCTATTTTATATATTACAATATTTGTATACTTAGGAAAAACAAACAAACAAACAAACAAAAAAAAAAAAACTAAGACGCCACCACCAAAAACAAAATAGATATTTAACATATAAGAACTGAACATAAAGGTTTCTTTTAGGTAGAAACATATTTAAAGATTCATAGAATCATAGAAAAAATTGTGTCAGAAGGGTCCTTAAAGGTCATCTAATTCCAGCCCCCTTGCCATGGGCACAGATACCTTCCACTAGACCAGGTTGCTCCTTTTATGTGGAAATGTTACTCTGAAATCTAGTGTGCAAAAATTTGTATTTATGCCTAATTTGTTTGTTATTCTTTTCCTTTCAAATATTCAGAGAACTGTAATTATAAATAAATCATGAAAAAAGATTTAGTATTAAAAAAAATGCATGCAAATTGTCTAAATTATCCATATAGTGAGGTATTCTTAATAGACATCAAAAATAATTTCAGCTCATAAGCTATATTTCAACACAGATATATTAAACTAGAGAAAGTTCAGATGTAAAACACCCTGTTTAAAGGAAGTCTTGAGATTTCAAAAGTACATTAACTATTGTGTCATCATTCAATAAATAATCAAAATATTAATATGGCTTTTTTTTTTTTTTTCTTACATATTTCCTTAAGTAACAATTCTTTTGTTGGAGATTGAAACACTGTGATATTTTCCCAGATAGGTTTACCCAAGTAAACCATTCCCTTCTTCATTAAACTTTCTAACTGCTTCTTTCAAGGTCTCTTGAGGAAAAGCATTGAAATGTTATGTCTTATTATTGTAAGCAGTGCATTTTTCTTAACTGAATTGTTATTCCATTTGCTCTTTAGTGGTGACTAAAGTCTAATCCAGGAATTAGACTGTAAATCTGAGAAAGAAAAAAATATATAGATTGTTCCAAGTGCAAACAAAATTAGGAAAATAATTGTGTTAAAATAATAATAACAATAATAACTTTTAAATAAATATTTTCTGAAATAACTGTTTAATTAAGTCATGTTTTATTTAAATTTAAATTTACTTTTTATTTATTTTTTAATTTAAATTTAAATAAATTCTAGTGTACTTTCTTCTTTTAAGAAGAGCGCTATACTTAAGGTTGGAAAGAAAATTTTTCTAATTTTTCTTTACTCATCATAGTGTAACTAGCTGTTTTAGATAACTTTTTTTTTTTTTTGAATTTTAATATTCAGATCAGTAACTCGAAAAAGCTGAAATTAACTTAAAATAATTTGTCTGTTGGAAGTATCTTGTCTTTTAAAAGACGTTTGAATGCCTACAACAGATCCCAGTTTACATTTTGTAGAGCCTTGAATATTACTGATGTTATTTTCCTTTAACTTAAGATTTTAAATGAACTTATTCCAGGTTACTGCTGATTCATTTTGGTCTTTTGCAATATTTATTATCTTGTCATACTGAAGTAATTTTGTAGTAGGTGATGGAAGACTCAAAGAATAAACTAGTGATTAATGATAACTGAGAGAAAAAGTTGTTATTGTAATTCTGACTGGATTAATAAAAACAATATGTCTGTATGAAAACAACAGAGGTCAAATTGCCATATGAGAAACTGTGATTCTTTCTATTCCTGTGGATAATTTGCATTGAGCAATGGAAAAAAAAAATAAAATAGTGACTTGCTCATTGTCTCTGTTTCTCCAGCAAGCAAATATACATTATCAAATCATCAGGATGTCCTGTTATGATGGACAAAAATATATACCATAAACTATTTGTGAATTACAACTGCATTACAAAATCCAACAAGATAACAAGATAATGATGGTACACAAACTCATTAATTTATTATGTCAACTCCGAAACAAGATTTTTAGGATTTTTAACTGTATTAAATACTACCATTAAAACAAATACATTAAACAATGCAGATAGAAATCTTTCAAAAATCCAAACTTCCTTCTTGCATTGTTGCTTGTTTTCTATGAATAAAAATGCATGTGATACAAAATGACATATACTAGAATGTTTTACATGTATATCTGCATAGTGTATGCTACTCTATCAACTAGGAAAAAAACAAGTTTATTGTACGCTCTTTTATGATTATACATTTGCATAACATCTTACATTTTTCCTTAATTTAATCCGTATAATTGAAAGTTAACATATCTTTTCATATGACTTTATATAATACAAAAAATAATAATAAAAAAAATCTTTTACTTCTAGTGGACCATGACTAATAAATATGCCTATTAAAATCACTGTTTTGGTTCATTACTGAGAATGTTCACTCATTGTTCTAATTGAAAAGACTTGTGTTTTTTCTATTGTAAATAAAACCAAAATCCTTTGCACATCTACAAAGACTACCAGAAACGAATCTGAAAAACTTCAGAACGATGTTTTCTATTCCTTCCACATACAACATTTCCATTAAAATTAGAAGCAGCACATCAGATACTGGATCCTAATGCCTACTGGGGAGTGAAATTCTAAAAGGTATGTTATATATTCATTTTGTGTGCAAAATTGCCACAGATGTCAGCCAAAGAAAACAAATGTGTTTTGGATTTGCCCCACCGGTATTGTAAATTGGACTAATAATCCATTTAAAAACAATCCAAGGCCCTTGAGCATCTGCAGAGTTAAGACAAGGGCAACTTTCTTGTAACCTCAGGGGAGAAACTAACCCCTACCTACTGTTTATGCAGATGCCTATATTTTTGTTCTCTCCCTAAGCACATTACACTTTCACTTTTGTTCAAATCCAACATATTTGTCCCAGTGGGATATGAATGGACTGAACATTCACAATATATCCATGGAATATTAGGCAGTAGGACTGGGAGAGGAACATTCTCCTCTACAAGCTAAATGACAGGTTTTCAGAGCTTATTAATATTTCTCAAATGAAAGCGCAGAATGCAGCTAAAATGAAATAATGTCAGCCACAACAAAAATAACTTGCATTTAAAAAGTCCTCTTTTTATTCCCTCCATGATGGATGTTTAAGTAACTTATCATTGTTTAAGGTTTATGGGAAAACTGACTTGCAGGAATTTACCATTATGGAACAAACAAATGCAAACTTTAAAACTGGACATTCTTTACCTGTTTTAACCAAATATTTGATTATAACCCAAGCCTCAAATGTACATCTGCTACTAGCTGGCTTTCCATGGGATTGATCAATATTCTAACAACCATGTATTCCTGATAAGAGTTAAACATTCATTTTGAATTACAATTAGCAAAATAATTTTTACCTGTTTTTCACTTGGACTGTCTAGTGTCATTGATTTCTTATTACATGACTAAGGAAGTAATTTGAAGGAAAATACATTAACAGTGATTGAGGAAACAATTTAGAAGAAATCTACCAAATGATCATGGAAATATAGAATTAAAAGAGTGGAAATATAGTTTGGTTCAGAAACAAAAATAACAAGAAAATATTCAAGTTCATCCTTTGCATTTCAGAAATGTCCAAAGACTTGACTCATAAAACTATTCTCAATTTCTTCTTCAGAGTTAAATACTCTTATTTCCACTGTGATATCCAAATGTTTTACTTGTTTTAGATCTGGAGTCATATACTTGATCTGCTGGAGTACATCCAAACAAAAACAATTATCAGAGAAAATGGAAGTTACTTTAAAATTTAAAATCAAACACCACAATAGTGAAGAGTTTTTTGGAGGAAAAAATCCATGTGGGGAAGAATGAGACTGTGATTGCTGCTATTTGTTGCAGAAACTACAGACTTTAAATGCTTTGATATTTGAGTTACTTTAAATGCTTTGATAAAGATTATGTTTTCAGGTAGACTGCTGACCGAAAATATTTTCAGGCAGTTGTCATAATGTTAATGAAGGTTTAATGAATCTTTAAACTATCTCACATAACCAAAGGGATTGGATTGTATTTTGAAAACTATTGTTCTTGTATCCTCACTGCATTGTCTTTGCTATTGCAAGACTGTTATGTCAAAGTGCATTTTATGCCATTTAAAAATTCCATGTTTTCTTCAAGAATAACAACAAAACAAAACAACAACAACAACAAAATATGTGAGTAACAGAATTTCTCAAAGAGACAATCACAGAATCACAGAATGGCCAAGTTTGGAAGGGACCTCTGAAGGTCATCTAGCCCAACCTCTCTGCTGAGCAGGATCACCTAGAACACATTGCACAGGATGGCATCCAGGTTGGTTTTGAATATCCCCAGAGAAGAAGACTCCACAACCTCTCTGGGCAACCTGTTCCAGTGCTCTGTAACTCTCACTGTAAAGAAATGTACTCACATATTCAGACAGAACTTCCTGGTTTGTACCCATTGCCTCTTGTGCCACCACTGGGCACAGTTGAAAAGAGAATGGCTCCATCCTCTCAACACCCTCCCCTCAGATATTTATACACATTCATAAGGCCTCCCCTCAGTCTTCTCTTTTCCAGGTGAAACAGGCCTCTTTATCTCAGCCTGTCATATGATAGGTCTTCTTATCATCTTTGTAGCCCTCCTTTGGACTCACTCCAGTAGTTCCACTTCCCTCTTGTACATGGGGAGCCCAGAACTGGACACAAGACTGTAGATGTGGCCTCACTAGGGCTGAGTAGAGGGGGGATATTACCTCCCTTGACCTGCTGGCAAAAATCTTCTGAATGCATCACAGGATACCACTGGCCTTCTTGGCTAGAAGGGCAAATTGCTGATTCATGGTCAGCCTCCTGCCCACCAGAACTCTCAGGTTCCTCTCTCTAGAGCTGCTCTTCAGCAGGTCAGCCTCCAGCCTGTACTGGTGCTTGGGGTTACTCCTCCCTAGGTACAGGACCCTGCACTTGTTGAACTTCATGAGCTTCCTCTTAGCCCAACCTTCCAGCCTGTTGAGGTCTCTCACTTCTCTGAAGCATTCTCATTTCAGAGGATAAAATTTTCAGCCATAACACTTAAAGGAAACATGCACACTCCAATAAAAATTCATAAAACATGTTTAAGCTTGTGTAATTTTCTTTTGTGTTCTTGCATAAGTATACTTGCTGCACAGCTTGAGCTGTACAATGGTATTTTTAAGGGAGATGTTAAATGTTTGCTATGTATACTGAAGTTTATTTGTCCTTTTTTTTTTTTTTTTTTTTTTTTTTTTTTTTTTTTTTGGAATTACTTTACAAACTACTCTATATCCTTTCAGTTTTCTTTCACCATTTCCTCCCAACAATGCAGACTTTCGTGTACAAGAAGTAGATATTTAACATTAAATCTGAGGAGATGTTCTAAATTTAAATTATTCAAACATAAGTTTCTGTGTGATGTTCTGTCTTTCTTACTTGCCTAAATACAAGTAAATTATTAGCTTTGCTGAAGAAGAGTTTTTGTTTTATTGCCACCTCTTGTAAGGCTTCTGCTTCTGAAGAGCAAATATTCAAACACTTTCACTTCCTCTCAATATATAATGGTGTTGAAGGTTTTAGAGTGTAAACTTAAACAACTTTAGAGTGTAAACTTAAACAGCTTTTTACCTGTGTGAAGATGTATACTTATAAAAAGTGTAGTTCCTTGGAAAAGTATTCAGATGCTGGAAGATGAGCAGAATGCTATTTTTTACCAGAAGGGCTTTGAAACATTATGAGAACTGCCTATCTGTTCAGATAAAGATGGATGAAAATATGGAATGACAAATTCAAGATACTAAGTTTAATTTTATAGCAGAATTGTTAATTGTATATTACTTCATGTCCATAGAATACGTAATTATTTGTTTAAAAAAATAATAAAAAGAGAATCCATATTCTATTATTGTATACAACCAAAAGCTATTGAAACCCTGACAACTTGGAACTACATCATTTTTCCTCAGTAAATCGTAATGTCTTCTTATCATTGTGTGCTAAAACTTTGAAGTCACAATATGTCAGTAGCTTAGGAAGGTTGTTCCTGTCGGAAAAAACTTCTAAAATCATCTAATCAAATCTTTCATAACTATGTAGGCCTGGAAACATGTTTATCCCTAAATTAAAAAAATAGATAAATAAATAATAAAAAAAATACTGTGGTGCTAAACTTGAAAATTCATTGTACTTTCTGCATAGGAGTTATATTTTCAAGTGAAACAGTGGCTAAAAAAAAAAAAAAAAAAAAAAAAAAAAAAAAAAAACACAAAAAAAAACATATAAATAATAATAATTTTAAAAAATAGTGAATTGGACAAGAATCAAACTTTATTTTCAAATAGTTATGATGCTGTTTTGTCTGTATAGCTATCTTTTCAAATGAAACAGTAATTTGTAACATTTTAGCCTATGGCTGCCCTTGGTTTGTTTTCAGGAAGGCCAATAAAGCAGACAGATCTCAGCTTCTTCAAGCCTCAAGAATTACGTCTTTGTCTCTTTTCTTGTGCCCTGACATTACCCAGGATAGTAACTGGTCAGTGTTGTGAAACCTTTCTGGAGTGTTGACTGAAATTTTCTCAGAGCACAAGGACTGTTTGGTTGTGGGTAAGGCATGCCCCACAAAGAGCCAGGACTGGCATGTTAGACTGCCAGTTAGAAAATTCTCTCTTCCACCTCAGTCACTGTATTTTGCTTTCAGTCTGAATATTTGGAGAAAATTTGGAGAACAAAGTTAACAGACAAAGAAAGCACAGTGATATTTTCGGTTGGTTGGTTCATTAGATTTTTACAAAATCATGAATTTCATATTCATGCAAACTACCAAGCAAGTAATTCACCTGAAAGTTTGCAGAATGAGTGTTATTATTATTATTATTATTATTATTATTATTATTATTATTATTATTATTATTATTGTCATCGTTGTCGTTGTCGTCGTCGTCGTCGTCATCATCATCATTATTATTATTATTACTACTACTACTACTACTACTATTATTATTATTATTATTATTATTATTATTATTATTATTATTATTATTATTATGGTTGGGGGGGTGGGGAGTTCTATGTGGTGAAAATATCTGAAAGAGACAGGAGGAAGTATTCAAATGCCAGTCTTTTCAAATAAACATTTAAGTTCATTAGAATAACAGGATTTTTTTTAACTTTTCAGTCTTTCCAAAAGTCTGAGAAATAGTTAATCATAAATAATCACAGATTAATTATGTCTTCCCTTGGTCGAGAAGTTGTAATGTAAGCATATTAGTAGATAGGCTCATTTTTCACATTCAATTGCAGAAATTAGTTCAGAACTCAGTTCCAAAAACAACAGTGCTCACTCATAGTGTTCTTATCTCTGATGAAGATGAGTTCTTAAGTCTGTATTCAATCCCCTCGAATCAGCCTCTCACAACATAGTGATATTGTGATTCACCAAAGTTACCCTGCCCTCTCCCAAAAGCTTCTTGAATAAACAATGATGAACATTACATCAGTAAATTTGAATACTCACTTCTACAGCTTTAATTAAATGCCTTAGGGTTCTTGAGTACCTAATGAAATCTCTATATTTCATAGCCTATTAAAGTTTGCCCTTATTAAAGATATTATCCAATGTCTTTTTCTTTTTATGTTGTTGTTTTAGGAAATTAATGTAGTAATGAATAAAACCATCTTTATCTGCTCATAGTCTTTTCAATGTTTCTAACACTTTCAATTTCTATTCAATTTCCATTTCTATTCAGCTAGTTAATAATTGTCTTTTGTTAAGCATGAATGCATTTTCAATGTATACTCAGCTGGACAGACTTTATTTATTTATTTATTTACTTTTAACATCTATTTTTGTGTAAAGCCGCCTGTGAGTTCTGAAAATTATTCTTGAAGGTAAAAGGATGATAACTGTATATTGTATTTTTGAACAGAAATACGAGATGGGTGCATAACATTTACTATGGAAATAAACAACAGCTTTGTGGCTACTAGCCATATGATCATATGGACACCTGAAGTAATTTACTTAGTCATTACTTTCTCCAGAAAAGTTACTTTTCCTGTTTAGAACCTTCGCTTGCCTCTGCTCGATGCATTCCCGCGTTCCCAGTAAGCATAAAAAAAAGCCTGTAATTATTTTAACAAGCCCAATAAACACTCTACACTCTATCACTTTATTTATTTATTTATTATTTATTCAGCTCTTTTTTTTTTTTTTTTTTTTTTCCTCTGGGTTCCCACAGTACCTTTTTGAATTACTTGGAAAATTATGAAATGAAAATCAAAACTCACAGTATCCAGAAAAGAACAAAATCTTCCTTTTCGTATCACATATTTTTATGAACTGAATAATCAATTTATTTTAAGTTATGACTACAAATATAAATTATACATTAAATATAAATATAAACTTCAGCAATAAATGATTTTTAGGGCAGAGCTGAAAAACACTTAAGACTTCAAGAACAACTGTTTTTTATTTTATTTTCATTATTTATTTATTTATTTATTTATTGGTGCAAAGATTGTTGTTACAGTCTCAGTTGTTAGGTTGAATTTTAGACGTGATTTCTTTCCATAAAAAGCAATCACTGCTGTGATTTTGGATTTGTATTGATAACATTTGATGTAAGCTCTCTCCACAGTAATTTCAGTTTACAGATTACTAAGTGTTACAATTATCTAATTACAGTTAATAAAGTAACTAAAGTTATTGGAACTGAGAAAAATAGAGATAGATAACAAGGAGTGAGCTTGAACTCACTCCTTGCAGTAGGCTTTTGAAAATCTACATTATGTTAAAGCTCAGTAAACTTTTTTTATTTCTTTTGTGCAGAGAGACTGCTGTAATGTACATTACAGATTTTAGAGGAAAGTAAAGCTTATTATTACTATTATATTTAATAATTATTTTTGTTATTGTATTCCAGTAGTGGAAGTGTTATCTTACAGATAACAAGAGAAAACACATTTGAAGAAAGGATTCTGACAAAGGATATCTCCTTTCCCTGAGGACAGTCACAAGTCTAAAATACATACATTACCATTGAAATAGGCAAGAGATTTTGGCAATAGAAGCAGTTAAGCTATAGTGATAAGAGCTTCAAAAGCAGCACCTGCAGAAAAAGGTGATACATATCCAAACATACTGTCATGACAAGAAAGTGATTAAGTGATGGAAAAAATTTAACAAATCTAACAAGAAAAATCTAAATTCTACTTGAGCTATATACTACATAATATCTATTCTTATGTGTTAATATGTTTAATATGCTTAATCATCTTTTTGAACAAGTCTTTTAAGTCAATTAACAGAAGAGGAAGAGGAAGAGGAAGAGGAAGAGGAAGAGGAAGAGGAAGAGGAAGAGGAAGAGGAAGAGGAAGAGGAAGAACAGCTACAATCACAAACAACACATATAATATACGCATGACACTATTTTGGTAAAGTGGTAGAAATTAAAACTGGCATGATTAAAAAATAAATAAATCTGATTAGTTCAGCTGAAAAAAAAATAACTCTGGCAATTATCTTTTTCTCCTTACCTCCTTACCTTTTAACATTTCTCATAGGGCTATGTCTTCCACAGGTTTTTCAGTAATGTTTTCTCTTTAAGAGATTGTTCTCTCCCTCTTTTCATTCCATCCTACTGTTTTGTGATATTTATAACCTTTTTTTTTTTTTTTCTTAATTATTATTATTATTTCTTTAGATTGTTATAATGTCAATCACTTTTATTACTGTTCTAATTTTGGTTGAGATAGATTTTCTTCAAAGGTGCTGATATGTGGTGTGTTTTGGATTTAGAAGAGAACTAATACTGATAACATACTGATGTTTCAATTTTTGCAAAGCAGTGTTTACACAGAGCCAAGGATTTTTCAGCTTCTTCTCTGCCAGTGAGGAGGCTGGTGGTGCACAAGGACACAGCCAGGACATCTGACCCAGACTGGCCAAAGGAATATTCCATACCATACAGCTTCATGCTGAACAATAAATTCTAGGAGAGTTGGCCAGGAAGTATTGCAGGGATCCCTGTTTCTGGAATGTCTAGGTATTGTTTGGTGACTGATGAGCAATTGCATTATGCATTTTGTGCAATTGTTTTGTATATATTATTAGTAGTAGTAGTAGCAGTAGTAATAGTAGTACTAGTTTCCTTTCCTTTTATACCTTTAAGTTGTCTCTATTTCAACTGATGAATTCTCACCGTACACACTTTTTTTTTTTTTTTTCCACAATTCTTTTTCCCATCCCACTGTGGTGGGTGGGGGAGGAGTGAGAAAACAGCAGTGTGGTGCTTAACTGCTTCCCAGTTAAACCACAACAAGCACACACAACATGTGCTGGATATGAAATTATTTTCTCCTATTTCATTTCATATAAGATATAAAGTTAAAAGCTGTAGTGTTTCACAACCCTTAGGAAGCCAGAGTACCAATTCTCTAGTTAATACTTAGCTATCATATTCAGTGTTTTCCATTGTTATCAGGATCTAAGGAGAGGACAGATAGTAGAAAGAATCTGTCCTTGCAGCCACCTGCAGTCTCTTGACAAAAGAAATAGTTCATTTTGAATGAAGTTCAATCAAGTATGTCTACTTCTCCCTTTTTATTTGGTTTCTGTTTTCTCTATCTTCCACTACTTAAGCACTGCTGCATCGCTTGCCAACTTGTGAAGTCAACACATCACTAATTCCTAGGTTTCTTTCTAACTGAGGCTTAAACCTAGTCCCTGAACTTGCTATCTTCTAATCTAATATCCAAATATCTTCTAATATCCAAAGTGTTCTACATATTGAAACATCTCCAGTGGAAGTAGTATGTCTTGGACCACTTGCACCTAGACCTATACATATTTTTTCCTTACCGTAGAAAAAAACTGTCTACCAGCACACCTAATTTTTCATATCTATATTAGCAATAGGGCAGGTAAAGGAGAGGGATGAACAAAAGAAAGAATTCATTTCTGATTGCATGAAGGACATCATGTTCCTGTGTCAGGAGCACTTCTATTAGGAGGCATCAGCCCATATTGCTTGAGCACTTCTGTTAGAAGGTATCAGCCCATATTGCTTAGTTTAACAGTGGTTTGGGATGGAAAGTGTTTATTCAAAATAGCACCAAGAAAGCTAAATATCTTCTTGCTAAAGAAAACTTTTTAAAGACAAAAGAGCATACTTTGATCAAGTTGTTTTTTTTTTTTTTTTTTTTTTTCAATGTCTAGAAGTTCTAGTTTAAAAATCTCCATCTTTCACTTGGTAACAGAAAATAAACAGAATTTGAAACTAATGAAAATGAGTTCCACAATGGAAAATGTATATCCTATTGTTTGGAAGAAGTATCACTTGTGTGAATATACTTACACAGGTTTTTGTTGTTGTTTTTGTTGTTGATAAAACTTTAATTATTCTAAATATTTAAATTATTTAATTTATATTAAAATTTATTTGTTGAGTCATTTTATTTACCAATTAAATCTGAATCTTTATTTAGGTAAGTTATGTACAGAAAGACTCTGAGATGATAATTACATCAAACAAATTTTGCTTAACAAGGAAATACATTCTGCTACTCTTTCTCTTTATATAACCTTTGTTATATATCAGTCCCAGAAAGCATATTGAGAAACAAAAGAGTTAAATGTTTGTTTTTTTTTTATCCCTCCCTTCCTCTTAAAGGTCTGTTGGTCTATGAGTCAAACTGTTACACTGTTCATATGCAGCTCCAAGGATTAACCCAATATTCTGAATTAGCAAAACCTTTTATCTTCTGCTACATGGAGGAACGGGGGGAAATTACCCATATTAATACCCTACAAAAAAAAAAAAATCATGTTTCCTCCCTACTAATATTCAGAAATTCATAAACAAACTAGATCTTTGTAAGAGTTTGCTGAATACACACAGCTTTAGAGGCAAATAAATTACTTCTGATGTTATAAGAAACACTAAATATAAATTAATTCCTACAGGGCCTTACAAGCAAAGGGAGACTTTTTAGGGGGACTTATAATTCCACAGAAATTTATCAGGTAGGCTTCAGAAGAGGACTACTTGTCTGGAGGTATTAAAAATCTTCCCTGTTAGCAAGCATCAGAAGCCTCATAGGAGAGACAGAAATCAGAGCTGGGAACAAATAAGCATGAGCTGGCTAAACTTAGACATTGTGCCAGGTGTTTTATCACCATCCTCCTACTCTGATGTACAGGAAGTGCTGTATAATATACCAGATTTTGTTGAATTGGGTTCAGCAATAGACATTTATGGCAGGAACTATGCAGAGAAGAAACACCTACCCACGAAGGGGGGACAAGGTGTGTAGTTTATACCTAAATCCAGTCAGGATAAAGAAACCATTCTCTTCTGAAGTACATTAACAGGTCTGATTATTAAGTCTTGTATAATGTATTCTAATGGAACATACACTGACCTAAATTCCACCCTCAGGTTGACAGGGTTAAAGTGACATTTCTCAGGAAAAATGCTGTATCCAGCATGCAACAAGACTTCTCATCATCTTCTCTGTCTTTCCTTCTCCCTGCTTTATGAATCCTGAATTCCTTCCTGACAGTTGCAAATCATCACACAGTATGACATATCATATTCCTGGCGAATAGATTATGGTCTTGTGGCTAAATCATTTCCTGAAAAAGTGAATTTGAAATGTCTTGGGTAAAAATAGCAACAGTTAGACCTCCTTGTATGCAGTGCTTTAAAAAAATATGTAATAAATAAATAAAAAGATATGATGGTAATCATTATATTTTCTGAAGAGGTCTAGGTGTATTAGATGTGTTCTGACTGGAAGTACAATGCCTGGCTTTTGGTTTGAGTCAAATCTAGTCACAAGAATTGCTGGGCTGTTCAGTCACTTCAAGAACTTTTACGTCAGAGAGTTAGCACTCTCAGAACAATGACTAAAATATCCACATGTTAAAAATTGTCATAGCTGAGAAAACACTGAGTCATCTGCTCTGCTGGGAAGAAAAATAAATAAATAAATAAATAAATAAATAAATATATTATGTGGAATGATTTCTCTCTCTCTATTTATATATATATAAAAATATATATAATCTATATATTTTTTTCCTCTCAGTTATAAAACTGGTAAAATTTCTCCCTCCAATACTACCTTAATTCTTAATTTTCTGTTAGAAAAATAGCTTGTTTATCTCTGTCTCTGTCTTGAACAGTGTGGAATAAATTGAAGTTAGAACACTAGGAATGTAAATCAATCTGCTAGGTTTGATCCTGGGTTTATCATAACCAATCTATGCCTGTCTCTACTGACAAAATGCTTGGTAGAATCAGTGGTTCCTGTGTCATATCTTCCTTCTCTGTTAAGGTCCAGTGATTCTGCAGGTGGATTACAGCTACTGTGATATAATGCAGACTTCAACACCTTGAACTACTACAGGACACTAGTGCATCTCAGAATTTATGAGTTGGCTGAGAAGCATCAGTCATAAAGAAGAATGCAGTTTTGTGGAACCTAAATGACAGCCAAAATCAGACATAACTCTTCAACTCCACTGAGCACTAAATAAAGTCAGATCAATCTAGGATACTTTTTTTTTTTTTTTTGAGTTCCACTGAACAAAATGAAACAAAACATTTTGATATCAGGCCTATCACTGTCTCTTTTTAATGGACACACATGAACACAAATTTGCTTTGCATATCTTTGATATTTTCAGATAACTGTAGGCTTTATATATATTAGAAAGTGTGTGAAAATTAAGAGATTTAATGACAGTACATTAATTTTCTTAATCACCGGATGTAATATATGTCTAACTGTGGCTGGTTAGATAATAAATAAAAAGACATAATGAGAGACTACCAAAGAAGAGACATTTTCAAAATAACAGAAGAAAAAAAAATTAAATAAAAAGTAAAAAAAAAAAATAAAAAATACTAGAATTCTAGCTATATAATAACAACATACATTATTTTTAACTCTTTATGAAAATAGCATATATATTTCATAGCATGTTAAACAATTAAGTTATTTGTACGTGAAAACATACAGCCGCTACAGAAGTGACTGACATAGATTTCATCTACTGAAATCTAAGATAATCATTTAAAGACTCTAAATAAATCAGCTGTTGAAATATCTGGATGAAATGCAGATAGCAGTACAGTCTTGTTCTGCTATTAAATAAGAAATACATTTATGTAAACAAAATAAAGTTATTGTAAAACATAGCAGTTCTACTGACATAAGAAATCTTTAATTTTGTTTAATGTCTGCAGGAAATTATTCTCAAATATTTTGTATAGATAAAAGACAGTTAAAGAAATTAAATAAGATAGATAGGGAGGAGGGAAAAATATGCAAATATTTGAAAAATGATAGAATGTAAATCAGGAAAATACAGATTTTTGTTTGTTTGCTTCTTTTGCTTTATACCTGCATACACCTTAAAGTAAATCAACATAGGTTTATGTGAACAGATGTAATGTAATCTAAAAATTAAATAGATAGAACAAGTACATTATTTCTTCCCCAGACATTTCTTCCCCTTTTAACAGATTAAATGGGCTTAACATCCTTGCAGATTCATTTGAAATTCATAAGCTATTTTAATTTTTTCTTTTACAGTATACTGCGATAGGTAATTCTAAGATAATCAAATCTTCTGTACCTACTCAGAAAGCTTTCTTATGTTCCTCATGACTAACTACACTATGCATTTGAATGTTTGTTTTTTCAAAAAGACACCTCAATATCAGTTCCAGTCCAGGCAACACTACTTCACAAGGACTACTTCATTTGTGTGGGGTTTGCCTGGGGTGGGCCAGTTGTGGGTCTAGGGTGGGAATTTTTTTTTTTTTTTCTTTTTTCTCCTAGTGTCACAGGAACTCTGAAATTAGTACAAAATCAGAGATTACCATTCCCATCAATGTAAGGAAGCAGGAGACTAACACATTAGTTGGCTGCAATGTCATTAGTCGCCAAGAAGTCACTTATCTGCAAGCAAATCCTATATTATGTCTGTACACAAAATAATCCACTGAGACTTAAATGAATCCACAGAGGACTTAAATGATCTTTAAGATATAACCCAAAAAGAAAACTATATAGACCAAAAAAAAGAAAACAAACTAATAAAACAAAACCTCTTTATGTGCATCTCTGTAAGTTTTCTTAAAAGTCAGACAATCATGTATTTCTATACTGTTGTGTCACATCAATTTTAATACTAGTTGATAAGCCCTGTAAACTCTGTGTTTCCTCTTTGCATAATAGACAGTCAGTGAGCTGAAGGAATGGAATATTTGAATTAGGAGATGGGGAAATTTGACAGAAGAAACCAAACTGAGAAGGAGAAGAAAAGAAAAAGAGAGCGAAAATGAGAAAAAAAAAAAAAAAAAAAAAAAAAAAAGTGAAAACACATACCTTATGGGGCTGTTTTGATTAATTAGATTATGGTCTGTATGTTTATGGAGGGGGAAAATTTCCATATCCTACAACCTACAACAGCAAAGCAACTGCATGCATACATTAGAAACATCTGGGTACATTTTCTAGGAACCAGGTATAGATCTAAAGATCTTTACTGTCTCAAACTTTCTTTTGTTTCTTTCCTCCCTTATTTATGGTACTATTTGGAACATTTTTTTGGTACTATTTTCTCACTATTTGTTTGCTGAATTTCCCTGTGTTGGAAATGCTAACAGACTTCTAAATAAGAAATATTGACGTCTTCCAAAGTACTAATTTTAATACATTACCATTATGCTTAAGAAAATAGAATAATTTCAAATAAAAAGCTTTCTAACATCTTATCTAGTCAAATTTTGGTAACTTTTGCCTTTCTGCTAGTAAAATATTCCATGGATACACGGATTAATATATTTAAATATCAAAAATATGCTTCCTAATATAACTTGGCTTGTTATTGTTATTTTTGTGGTTGTTTTGTTCTTCCATTTAGAGATACACTTAAAATGTATAATTGTAGGGCTTTAGGATATTTTAATATCACTTGTATATGTTTATATTATATTCATCTTCATGTCTTCATATAAGTAATGATATTAAACCAGGAGATTTGTTCTGAACTTACGATACTCTTCAAATATCTCAGTATGACTACATGTCATACTGAGACACTATGTCATACTATGACTGAAATACATATTTTACTGTGAGACTTCTCACTCAGTAAGTTTCATCAGTTATTCAGATATTTGTTTGGAATTGAGGAGAAAATGTGAATTAATATGTGCAAGACATCAATGTCAAAATACATCTATTTCTGCTTTCAAAACCAGAATTTCAACTAAAGTTGTTCAGGGTGAAAAACTAATCAATGAAACATGTTACATAAAGCTCTTTTTTTTTTTTTTTTTTTTTTTTTTTTTTTAAAAAAAGGTGCAAAATCTGCTAATTTGTTATAATAATAACTTAAAAGAAATAAAAATTAATCATAACCCTAGAATAACTCCAAATCATTGAGATCTTCCTTTTCCAGCCAAGCAATAACTCTAAACAAAACGTCTGCTTTAGCAGGATTATTTTTAAGTGTCCTAGAAAAATCTTTTTAAAGAAACAAAAAATTAAATTCCAATTATAATTTCTAAGGTTGGATAGTGCTTCATGTTACAAATGATCCATGTATTAGTCTTATTAGACATTTAAAATAGCTGAAGCCTACCTTTCCATCTGATCATTACCAGTTAAATAAAGGATGTTAATGTTAAGACATGACTATTTAATTAGCACTGTCTATTCCTGATGAGATACCAACTTACAAGCAGCAAATGAGTTATGAAGATGATACTCAAATAAAACAATTATACTGTCTCACAAAGCTTCAGGGCTGACATTTATGCAGGTTCACAAGATCTTATAAAGCTCTGAAGACACATAGACAGAACATTCAATTTGATCTAACCATGAGATGTACAGAACCAAAAACTGCCTTGTGAATCTTCTTTGAAACTGCTGTTTTACAAAGTGATTAATACACTTCACATTGTTCAAGGAAAGTAAAAAAAAAAAAAAAAAAAAAAAAAAAAAAAAAAAACAGCCTAACAAATCAGGAGTTCAATGTTTTGTGACATTTGAAGAGATTTTATGTGCACCATCGACTGAATCTGAAGAATCTCACAATACATAGTTTTCCAAAAATGCTTACCTTACTTTGCAAAACCTCTCTAAGTAGCACAAGTAGCTATAACCTTTTGAGAACAACCTGTCTGCTAATTGAGGTATAAGAGACAGAGAGAAGCATCCCAGTTTACTATAGCCCCACTCATCACAACAGAAAATACACAACTCTATGCAAATCTAGGGTTCAATGTTCATGAAAGGTATATTTCACTCCGGTAGGACACATCTAACTAGAGGAACAATTCTGCACCAACAGCTAGTTAGTATTTCACTGAGACATATAAGCTACAGTTAAGTTTCTTTTATTTATTTGTTTTGTTTTGTTTTGGCTTGGTTTGTGGTTCTGCTGTTGTTGTTTGCTTATTTATTTCAATCTATTTGTTAGTTTGTTTATTTTTTGTTTGTTCCAAAATTTGCAGTATCAATACTTTGGTCTAATTACAATCATTTCAACTAAATCTCTCCCCCCCCCAAAAAAAAAAAAAAAAGTAATAATAATAAACATAAACAAAAATAGCTTAGTTACTGCATTTATTGAGATATTCTGAGGTGTCTGTTTTCAATGATGTCTCACAAAATTAGACACAAATACACTTCTTAAGACACTTCTATGTCTTAAAACTTCACATTTTATATTCCTATTTCTTCCCAAATTTGTGTTCCCAAATTAGTTCACGTATATGAAAAACAGCATCTTGATGAATAACAGTTGATCAGTGTGGTCAAAATTGTACATAAGAGCTAATGTTATCCTAGGTCATTATATATATATACACATATATATATATATAATATATATATATAAAACTGTGAGAAGAAATTAAATATTATTTTAAATTCTGGATAAGTCATGTTGAAAAGAAAATTATTGGCGGGAAAAAAAAGTACTGAACAGAATGTAACTATGTGGGGTACTGTACTGTTAGCTCCCAATATCTATCTGTCTAAATGAGAAAATAATAGTGAGAATAAGAACAGCTGTTCATGATGCTCCAAGTGGAAGGTTACAAGTTTCACGTCCTGCCTCCACTACTAAACAACCCTCATAGTCAAGTGCTAGAATGCCATTGACAAGACCAAATATTTATTTGTGAAGAGTCAGTAAAACAAATTCCAAATGTAATACTTCAGAAATAACTTCCTGGACACTGCATGCAGCAGTGTTCTGAATTTCAGTCTGTCTATACTGTGTAGATGTTAACTGAGTCAACTTGTTAATAAAGCTTAATCAATTAATTAAAATAGACCTCGAGTTGATCATTTCATGCGCCTTTCAGAAAGCTTTCACTGAGAAAACCAACTTGATTTCTGCTTGAATAATATTTGGCTACTGTATTCTGCTCTTTCATTTATCTGGTCTTGATTGTGTGAATATATTACATGTCCTTTTACTAAGTTACTCATCTGTGTAAATTTTTTACAGACTGTGACCTGAAAACACTTATCTAATTATTGTTACTGAAGTAAGGGCTCACTTCAAGATTATTTTGTAGTGTGATGCTGATTATTTTACAGTATTTTATAAGTTTCTGCAGACAGACCTGTATTCTGTATTCCCTTTTGGAGCACTGATCACTGAAGAGATCTGACTGTAGCTAACCATTCAGTAAAAATCATTCATGCCATCCAGATTATTTTGAGAATATTTGGAAAAAAAAAAATCGATAGGTCCAAATCTACAGCCATTTACTTTTCTACTATGCAGTTTTACTTTAACTCCTGCAACTATATTGGTTCATTTATTAAAATTAGCTTAGTAATGGACAGCTTGTTTTGAACAAAAGCTCTACAGTGAATGCAAACTAGTAATCAACCCAGGTTGCTCCTGAATACTTTGCTCTCTGACCAGAGAGCTGTAAGGTAAACAAAGAATATCTGTTAGTGTAGTTTTAACTTAGACATTTGATACCTAGAGAAAAATAATCACGAAGGTGAATGGAGCAGTGGATACATTTCTGAGGAATGAAGTCAGTAGATTGCAAGTGACAGGTTCAATTACTGGTCTGTGGACCAATGACACATCTGCCTTAAACTCTGAGAAATGGGCAGTGGAAAGGGGATGAATAACTCTTAAGGTTTGGAGAAAATATGTAACCATTCAAGCAGAAAATTAGCAATTACATTTCATGCCATCAGTAATAAGTATTTCAACAAAGATCTTAGGTTAACGTCAGACCGTGTGACAGTATATCAACCATTACACCTGTGTTCAATCAGCAGCCACATCCCTCAGTGTGATTCTGAGCTGCTTAGTTCAAATGTGGCTTGTTCAGTGATAAGTAAGATGGCTGACATCTATTACAAAAGTATTCAAAGGCAATTTATTTCACAGTCTTGATGCTGACTGTTGAAATACATATATTTTAATTTGTGCACTGACAATTTATCTCTTCTTGCTTTTGTCTTGAAACCCCATTTACTTCCCCAAACACACTCTCACACATGCCTCTCAGAAACTTACATATGATATTAATATATTTGTTTGAAGTGATAATGCAAGTGAGAAATTAAATTGCTGAATTCAGAAGAAAAAATGGAACTCCAGGCATTCACACTTTATATGGAATATAAAGTCATAATATAGAATCTAAATTATTTGCTATTATTATGCTAGAGAAAGATATAATTTAGTAATAAAAGTCATATTGATGAATATATGATCAATATAAAATTTCACATAAAAATAAGGACAGCCTTATAAATACACACACACACTAATAAATAAATAAATAAATAAATAAATCTGTTTCCACTTCCTATACTATCCATTTTTGAAGAAATTTTTGAAAGTGCAGAGAATGTTTTCACCAGTCTGTGAAAATATTCGTATTGCTATAACCAAGAGAAGACATAAGCTGTCTATATTGTCTGGTCTCTTAGCAATTTATTTTTTGTTTTTTAATTCCCATACTTAATACGTATATTGAAGTGAGTCTGTACAGTACGCTGAGACTTTTGTCAACATAGCTGACATCTATGCAGTCAAGTAGTCAAGAGAACTCAAAGTTCAGTTCAAGTTGTGTATTTGTATATGGAACTGTGAATAACATTCACACAAGCTAAGCTCCACAACACTGCATTGACACTGATACCAATATTGCATTGAAACACCATCTTTGGCTATGGTACAGACATGCTCTCAGTACACTGCTTTCAAAGCACATCTCATCATCTCATTAGTTTCAGTATAAATTCTGCGGATCTCCCTCCCCCCCCGCCCCCCCCCCCAAAAAAATAAAAAAATAAAAAAATAAAGCAAGAACACAAAATAAACAAATAAAAACTCTGTAAGCACACTTCACAATTTTACACCATATTTACACTCACTATATCTCTTTAATGAAATATGTGGTTTGTACCAAATGTAGTAATTCTACACCTTTGTATAGAAGAAAAAACACAAACAGTGTTTTTTGTTTGTTTGTTTGTTTTGTTTTGTTTTTAAACTCTCTGGAGACGGCAATCACTGCAGACTGCAGGCAAAGAATTTTGGAAAGAAACTTTAACTTTTAATAGGAAGTATCTTTCCAGCATTGAATTCAACTAAAATTAAATTTAAATTAAAATGTAATAATACAAAATAACAGCAGCTGTGATGCTTTATATATATATATATATATTTATTTATTTTACTTCCTTCTGAAGAAGCATTTATAAAGATCCTAGTCTTGAAGTATGTGATATTTTTTAAAGAGTGCCCAAAGTGACACTTCTAACTAATTTTTAATTAGTTCCTTTTGCTCACCAACAGGTGCTAGAAAATCTATTTTACATGTTATTGGATCCCAGCAGCTTTAACTTTGGGACTGACAATTGAGAAAACAATCAAAAAACATTAAAAGTTTCCTATATGCCAAAATTTTGCATTTAACATGGAGAAGATTTTTTTTTGGTGTAACCAGGCTAACAGTAGGTAAAGCACTGCTCAGTTACCATTAAAAGCTCGTACCATATTCTTTCTGTGAAAGCACAGTCCTCTGAAAAACCTCAGCAATGATGGCTGGCAATCTCAGTTGGTGACACAGTCACATGGTTTCTACCATGTCTCAACCCACACTTCACAGCACAGATAAAACCAGGATTCAGCACAGCAGTTCTTTTAGTGTTTCACTTTACTCTCTGGGTAGAATGCAAGACATACGTTCTTCCATTCCCTTGTATAGTAGCAGAACAGTTTGTATTTTAACAAATTTAATCTAATTTCAAAACAGTTTCTAAATAATTTATATATCTGTACCTTACCTATACACTGTTTTTTTGTTTGTTTGCTTGTTTGTTTTAAAAAAGGAAAATCTACCTCTAGCAACTCTGTTGAAGTCAGTGAGAATGGGATTGTGAACCTTAGTAAGTTATCTGTAAGCCTACAAAATGCTTTGCTAAGGTGTGTAGAATTACAAAACAATGAGTAATAACAAAGGTGAAAGGAAAAAATAGCATAATTGAAGTAGTACACCAGAACTATGTCAGCATGTGAAGATATTACTGAAACTAAGAGTGTGAAAATATCTCTAGATTTTTATAAGAATGAATAGATATTTAGCTGTATTAGTTGTATTGTAGTAAGAGATCTGAATGTGTAACGTATCTGTAGTTTCTCTCAAAATGTTGTTCTCCTGTTTGACATCACTGCATTTCTTTCTTCTGTCACACTGTTGTGCTTTAACCCAGATGTCAGCTAAGCACCACACAGCTGTTTGCTCACTCTCACCCCTCCCTCTCTGGGACAGGGGAGAGAAACAGGAAAATGAAGGCTGTGGGTTGAGATAGAGACAGTTCATTAAGACAGAAATATGTCTTAAATGAGACATACATATATATATATATATCTATGTATGTATATACATAGATATATATATATATATATATATAAGATAATATATATAAGTAGTGTACTACTTATAATAATGTGTACCAAACAGGTGATGCACAATGCAATTGCTCACCACCTGCTGACCGATGCCCAGCCTATCCCCAAGCAGCCCTCCCCTCCACCCCAGCTAGCCACTCCTATATATTGCTTGGCATAACACCAGATGGCATGGAATACCACTTTGGCCAGTTTGGGTCAGCTGTCCTGAGTCTGCACCCCCAGTATGCCCACTGGCAGGACAGAGCGAGAAGCTGAAAAGTCCTAGGCTTACTGTATGCACTGCTCTGCAACAATTAAAACATCGGCATGTTATCAACACTCTGCTCATCCTAATCCAAAACATAGCATGCTAACAGCTGCTAGGAGGAAAATTAACTCTATCCTAGCTGAAACCAGGACACATACATATGTGTCCTGCAGGGTATATGCCTGCAGGATATTTTTAATTTCGTATAATTGTAGATTGTAAACATCACCAATAACCTCTCCCTTAAAGATAATCTTGTATACAATTTTTAAAAAGCAGATGTGGCATGACTCCAATGAGTCATATAGGCCTATTGAGTTATATATATGGAGTCATATATATATATATATGACTCCAATGAGTTATATAGGCCTATTCTGTACATGAACTGTGGAATCTTTTACTTGGTATTCCAGGATACTAGTGAAATCTAGAATATACCTATGTAGGGTAGCCACCAAGATACAAAAATCTGTAAGAAAGACATTAGAAGGTCTTCTAAAAGAGGTTTCTGATGATTTGTTCATCTCCTAAAGGTTACTTTGCACACTTGCAAGGGCAGAGAACAAAGATGGAGAATTAATTGTTCGATGTGGAGTGCATGTCCATGGAATTAAGTTTTTCCTCCTAAATTTCTGCTGCATGATCCAAGCCACAAGAACATTAAAGCAGCTGAATATAGATGGACTGAATTACAGATCAATTATAGATTTTTTTTTTTAATTAAGTCTCACCCTCCACTGGAGCACAGATGATGCTTTTAAAGCAAGAACTGACATTACTTAAGTCTGTAAGTGGTGACAGGTGCTCAAATTCTCAATTTACTTTTTTTTTTTTACTTTTTTTTTTTTTTTTTTAGTTTACATTTTTCAGTGGTACACTACCACACAACTGCCAATCAACTCTTTGTGTTAATCTTAAATTAATTTCAGGATAGAAGTGTTTATCTTTTAACCATACTTTTTGTAACTATGTTAAAAAGGAAGAAATATATATAATAAAAAAGAGAATGGGTCTTTGTCCCACACATCTCTCATCCTTAATTTACAGTGCAAGTCTTTCATATTTTTATCTTTTTTTTTCTCCTTAAGAAGTAATGATGTCTTATGAATCCATTTATACCATTACTTCAGTCAGTTTTGTTCCCTGATTACACAGTCAGTGTTTTCTTTGCAATAAGTAGTTCTTAATTCTCTAATTTTCCTCTGTTCTTAATTTTAGCTTTTAACCAGGAAGGCACTTTAACATGGGCTTATTTGCCTGACTTTGATGAAACTACTTATGTACTAAAATTTAGAGGGTATATAAGTTCCTTGCTGGAATAAGACTGTCTGGATAACAAACTTTCATTTCTGAGCCTGCCACATTTTTGAATAATTTATTTAATTTGTCCTTCACTTTTGGGACTCTAAAATGCAAAGTACTTCACAGACTCTTGTCTATCTGAGAATAAACACAAGTTGATTCTTCCTTTTTTTACAAAACAGATTTATTATCTATACAAAACCAGTACAAAGTGTCATTTTTCTTGAATTATTTAATAATGACATAAATATATAAAGGAAAACTTTTTTCTTTGATCATCAAGGGGTTAGACAGCTCCAGAAACTCAAAACAGACAAGCACAGATTTGAGTATGACACATGATGTACTGACAGCAGTTTGTTATCGTCTCAATACCGTCCTCATTACTATCTTGGCTACTTGACATAACTATGAAGAAAACAGGTGGCCTTTATCCAATTCACAGAGTACCTTAATATGAAAAATACACCAATACCTCTTGAACTGATTATCCCGGAAATTGGTCTTTTTAGGTCCAAAACTTATTTTTCTATTTTGCATTCACTGTTTCTGAGTGCAGACAATGTTTATAAATTGAGATGAAACAAAGAAGGGTGGCAAAAAGCAATAGCCAATATTTACTTGTATAATCAGAAACACCTTGAAGATATTTGTAGAAGTACATATCTGAATATATCTTTGAATGAAAATTTTAAAACTTTTTTTTTACCCCTATTTCTAAGAAATTACATGCCTTACTCAGTAATATGTAAGTAATGTGACTTACTTGGAATATATATGTTACATTATAAGTAAATGATTTAGTCACATTATAAAAGTTTTATTGATTTCTTTATATATATTTATATATATATATTTAGATATATTTAGATGTTTCATGTTCCTCTCACAGACGCAAGATAAATAAGGGGCATCAGAGTATCTGCTGTCTTTTTTAGGCCCCAAGATTATGCTGAAATAAGATTATGCTGAAATAAATAAATAAATTGGAAGAAACACAACCCACCTCAGTGTTATATGCCCAGCGACCATGATGGGCAACTGCTTATTTCTGAAACACCAGGTCTGTAATCCCTCATTGAACTTCCTGTATTGTTCAATGTCTTTGTGAAATCTACTGGAAACAAATGCATACCTAAATAGAAAATTTAAGATATGATAATGTCATCCTATAAAAGTATATAAACAGCTGAGCAGGATTATCAAGACCTGTATGTTTTCTCTGAGGAATTTTCTACTACTTGAGTTGAACTTAGGGGCGGACTCACTGCATAATTCTAGCTCGCAGAAGTATTCACATGGACATCTTTGTAGGGATCTAGCTGGTTGCAACAGCAATGAGAAACACATTAGCACACAGTTCAGCATCGAGTACTTGTCACATGGATGACAGGTTCAATATTGTGTGTCAGACCTGAAATATATACCATTTACCTTTCAAAAAATGTGCCTTGCTCGTATGTTATTGCACTGATTTGTACTGCTGACAGACATAACATTCTTTGATTATTGTTGTTCTTAAGTTCCTGCAAAATCACCTCCTACGGGGACAGAGTGAATTTAGATTTTCCCCAAAGCTGTTGTTCGTGTTGTTATATGCTATGTACAAGACTTAAATTAGAATTATTAATTTCAGCAACATTCTAAGGACATTGACTTACTTTTCTTTCCAGTTCTTTCTAATGTCCTTGAATTGTCTGTTTATTTCATATCTTCTGTAAAATTCCTAAATGAGGAACTTTTAGAATCATAGAATTATTGAATAGTTTGATCTAGATCAGATTGCTCAAAGCCCCATCCAACCTGGCCTTGAACACTTTCAGGGAGGGGACATCCACAACTTTTCTGGGCAACCTATTCAGTACCTCACCAACCTCATTGTAAATAATTTTTCCTAATATTTAATCTAAAGCTGACCTCTTTCAGTTTAAAACCATTACTCCTCATCCTATCACTTCACTCCCTGATAAAGAGTCCCTTCCTATCTTTCTTGTAAGCCTCCTTCAAGTACTGGATGGTTGCAATGAGGTCTCCTGAGAACCTTCTCTTCTCTAGACTGGAAAAGTCTCTCAGCCTCTTTTCAAATCTTTTCAAAACAGAGGTGCTCTGAATATCTATTCATCTTTGTGTCTCCCCTCTGGATTCACTTCAACAGATCCATGTCTTTCATGACCTCTGGGGAAAAAAAAAGAAATGTTCTAAATTCTTATAAATTTGTGGAATAGCTGTGTAGTGTACGTAGAATAATTACCTGAGGGGTGACGTGGAAATTAAACTGATATTCACATTTTAAAGAAAAAGTACAACATTGAAGAAGCTTCCAGGATGGAGTGTAGCTGTACTACATAGAAGTTACCTAGGTCTCCAACGTGAGATGTTAATCACACTGGGGTAACCAGGTGTGCTGAGTCTAAAAGGAGTATGATGGTGTGTGGAGTGGAGACACTGTGGCTAGGCTCTGTGATAAAATGGAAACTTTATTGTCCTTGTGCACACCAAAACTGATAAACTACACATTTGTTACCTTGAGCCAATGGCCTGTCATGGTTTTGACAAAATGCTGTACTCTAGTGAACTTTGCTCATTATAATACCAAAACAGAACTCCAATCCCAAAAGCTATCCACCTCCAAGGCGTTACCACTCCTCATTGAGCATATGCTCTGAATTCTCTGTGCCTACAACTTTAAATTTAAGTGAGAAAACTTTGCACCAATCATAACCATGACATGCATGACTAGAGTCATTGAAGCTCCACTAAATGATAGGAAATAATATAAATTGCTTTAAGAGAGAAGGGATGATAAGGAAGATACTATTGTGACTTCTGGGATCAGTCAATGGGCTGAGCCTCTCTTCTGCTCTCATTAGTATTACTTTGGTTAAAATTTGAATGCTTGGTTATATCAAGTGACTTAGAAAACTCTCTAGAGTAGCTTTATATATTTTAATGCATTTATAGCCAGGATAAATTACTCATACTTTTGGTATTTGTATGCGTTCTGCAGACAGAGAATTTATCACCAGCAATCCAAAGAACTTGTGTACCTTTTTCTTTCATAAAATGCACTACTCTTTAAATCTAACCATGTGTAGTGGTTTAGCCCAGCCAGAAGCTAAACACCACACAGCCATTTGCTCACCCTCCCCCCTCCCTCTCTGAGATGGGGTAGAGAAATGGGAAAGTAAAGCCCATGAGTTGAGATAAAGACAGTTTATTAAGACAGGAAAATAATAATAACAATAATAATATTAACAACAAAGATGATAATAGTACTACTACTAATAATGTGTACAAACATTACAATTGCACAATGCAATTGCTCACAACCCGCTGACCCATGCCCAGCCTAACCCTGAGCAGCCACCCCTATATATTATTTAGCATGACGTCAGATGGTATGGAATACCCCTTTGGCTAGTTTGGGTCACCTGTCCTGGGTCTGTTCCCTCCCAGCTCTCGCTGCACCCCCAGCCTGCCTGTTGGCAGGACAGAGCAAGAAGCTGAGATGTCCTTGGCTTAGTATAAGCACTGCTCTGCAACAATTAAAACATTGGGGTGTTATCAGCACTCTTCTCATCCTAAGCCAAAACATAGCATTCTACCAGCTACTAGGAAGAAAATTAACTCTGTTCTAACTGAAACCGGGACACCATGATAGTTCTCACTGAATGCAACCAAACTCTTTAACTGTGGTTGTGGTAGTTCATGGAATATGATCAGACTGAGGACGTATTATGTTATTTTTGAATCCATAATCATGAGAGTTGAGTACCCTGAACTTGACTGACTTATAACAGCTAATTGGATATCACTCCCAATTATTTTAATCTTTAAAACAACAGTGTAATAAATGGAGGAAAATTGCTTACATTATAGACATCTAATTTAATGTAGTAAAACCGAATGTTGTCAATTTATTGACCTTTTATTGACCTCATTAAAACACCAACCTAACAATTCATGATTAATTAAAAATTTAACAAAACATATCACTTCACACAATATATATGTACTTCTAATTAAGATAATTTTTAGAGTAGATCTCTTCTAATCAAAGGGTAAAAAATTACAATCCTGAAATTCTTAGAATAAGTTTATAAAAAATGGTTAAATAGTGCAAGTATAGATATAAAATGAAGATACAAAATGAGAAAATGTTGTCTCCTCCAGCCCCAAGAACAGTGTGCTAACATTTAGAGTTACTGACTATGGAGTTTTAAATTAAAACTACTGGATTTAAGTAATTTTAGAATTTTTAAAATCTAAATCTATGTCACCTGCTGGTACTTGCAAGACTAATTTCACATGGAATTAGATGATTAGTCATGTAAATTTAAAAATTCAAAAATTGTTAATTAATGTATCATAAAAAAGTTGTCATTAGGAACAGTGATATTACTGAACTGGATTTTTCATATCATTTTAGAGCAACTACATGACACATGGTAAATCAGTCCTTTAAAGATAGAAGTGGGTGTTCCATCACTCAGAGAAGTTAAAGATTTCAGTCTGGTCTTAGGGTGGGGATTTGTTCCAGATCTATAATCTAAATGAAAAGGTTAATATATATAGAATTCATAAGATATGATTTATTTCCTCTGAAAGATAATTTGCATATCTCATGTAATCAGGATTTTTGGAAACATCCTTTTATCAGATAGTTCATAAAGTCATAAAGTGTGTCTTGAAAGAGAAATCATCTTTTTGTAACAGATATTTCAGTTTATTATGCATTATTTGTGAATAAAGAGAACTCTGGAAATTAAGATTCTCTTGTACTTTAAAGACTTTAAAAATAGCAAGAAATTCTTTGAAAATTTATTGTTCCGTCTAGGTAACTTTCATAAGAGAAAACTAAAGCTTTTGGGGGCTATTTATAAATCTGCTTGGCTAGGCATTTTTGTCTTTTCAACAAATTCAAAAAGCTAAATTATTCTTCCACTAGAAAAGAAAATATATATATATATATATACACATATATTGTATTAATATATATATAATATATATATATATATTAATATATAATATATATATATATTAAGTTTCTCATTTTTTATTATATTTTCTCTCATTTGTAATACACATGTAAGCTTTCAAAAAGTTAGGCCTTCCTGTAACCTTGGTTTCAGAGTAAATACAAAATCACATGACATTATATTTCAAATTTTACATGAGTCGTTCTCACTCTGTGTTAGCAGCAGTTGAAGTATGCAAATTTTATTCAGTGACAAATAATTAACCTGGTGTTTTCAAATCTCATTGTCTATTACGAATTTTTATAAATTTTAATGTAGACTATGGGAAAGTTCTTCAGAGAATGAAGAAATTATTCAAAGAGATATTTGAATCTGTGTAAGCCTTTGGACAGGTTTGGTCTTAGAAATATGCAGTGCAAAATGAGAGGATGTTATGAGTAACAATGTAAGAATAAGATGGAGGCTTTATTTTTTTCCACAGATGCCTCCTGATAACTTGATATGTTTTCTGATTTGATCTGCTGAGATGACTAAACACATGCACTGGCTAGAGGTGACAAGATCCACTTTGCTGAATGTATGCATTCAGTAGGTAGAAGAGATGCATAAGCTGTTTAAAGCTGATAAAGTACTCTTATTCGGTAATTGGTTATTTGAGAACCTCTGAGAACCTGTATCCTGACATTATAGTATATTCCATTATTTTCTCAACAGAAGCAGAGTATTCCTACTTTTCAAGGAAGGCAGAGACAACAAAAACTAGTTTCAAGTTCTTCTAAGTAAACGGATGTTGTCTGCCTCATTCTTAAACTGTTCTCACAGAACACTTCTCTAGTTGCTCTACAGCACTAATGTGATACTGAACATAAGGGCATGTACTTCCATTATTAAATATCTGTCTTTCCACACAGCTCTTTGTGTTCTACATGCTATACCCTGCAGCCACTTACTTCCCCAAGTACCCTCAAAAAAAAAAAACAAAAAAAAAAAAAAAAAGAGAGAAAAGATATCAGTGTCTACTGATTTCATAGGAGTAGGGTTGTAGGGTTCTCTGCCTGCTCTATAAATTCCAGTGAACTCTGAGCTGATGGACACATCAAAAGCATTGGTGAATTCAAGAACTGTTTAGTACCTCCTGGATTCATTTGATTCCATTCTGACTTTTGGAAACAAGTTTCATTCTCTTCCGATTGTATTTTCTGTGTTTCACCAATCCTAATATTTCCATTTATCTACAATTACAGTCCAAATCAATTCTGCATTTGCATAACTGGCAACTGATATGGGCACAGCTCTCATCATCGAGTTGGAAGTCATTCATAATTCCAAAGCCTGCCTGGTTTCCTTTCCTGGCAGTGATGAGCTCAGGAGTTGTAGCTGATGGCAGCAGTAGTGAAATGAAACACAATGTGAAAGCACTGCCTATTCTTTCTTCCACTCTTCCCTTTTCTCTCTTTGTCTATCTAAACAATGCTCAAAAATAGATGGAGAAATTGACTTCTCCTATGCAACCCCCACCCTGTCACAACAGTTTAACTGAGATGTTGACTTCTGGATTGTAAGATTGTTCAGTGTTGTTTAAATGTATTAATTCTCATAGTGATGAACACTGAAACAATCCTTCCTTTCTCCTCACCTCACAGATATATATATACATTATTTTTTCTATGTGTCTTACAAAGAGGTTGTTTTTGTAACTATGTTTTTATTTCCTTCTTCACTTTACTCTAAAATTAGCAAAAAAATGTCAAGTTTCTTCATTTAAAGAACATGTTTAAGAGATAGTTTTTTTTCTTACTGATTTGCTACTGGCATATGCCATAAATATTTATTTTTCCTTTGCAGTCTGTTTTATTTCACTTTATGGCTGAAGACCTGCTCAACATCAAAAACCCAAAATAAACTCCATCACAAGACTGGATTATCTTTGAATCAGTATGCTGAGCCAGAAAGGAAAATATAAACTTTATCAATGAAAGAAATACAATATTATATTAAATAGAAGTGGAATTTTCCTAAATGATTCTAATTTGAAAAAGTCAGGACTTTTGAGGGTCACTTCAAGTTTGGGGAAATCTATTTAGATTCACAAATATCCTCAATTTCCAATTAAAACTAATCTTTTTTTTTTTTTTTTTTTTTTTTTTTTTTTTTCTCTCTGAAACCCACTTGAAGTTTTACTGTCTTTGGCAAAAGAATAATTCATTTATCTTTCTGTGCCATCAATAGAGTAAGACCTCTTAATGTTCTTAGGTAACTGACAGGTACTTTCTTTTATATTTTCAATATTATGTACAGTCATGTATAAAAGACCACAACTTAATGAACCTTAAAATCAGGAATATATCGACATAAATACATAAGAAATTTAGGTTTGAGCAGAAATTTTGTGTTTGTTTCAAGGATTATGAAATTCAAAATGAGTTTCAAACTCTCATTCTCTTGTTTGTATTGTAGGTTTTCTTTGTTTGATTTATAAAGTCTATAAAACAGTATAAGCTGTTTTGACTAATTTCAACAAAGGTACAAAATCATTTTTGCACATACAGTTTTCACTATTTCCTACACTTGTGCACTGGAGTCAGAGTTTTCATTACCAGAGCTTCATCTTTACACTGTGGTTTAAATAAAATCCCAAAAAACAACCAAATTTCTGATTGAATCCCAAGACTCTTTGTATACATTTTTCAAAAAAATGTGATTCAGCTTAATATTTATTGTCTGGTTTGTCTCACTTTGTCAAGATGCTTAGGTGATTACACATAACCTGTGTGTAGGATGTTCTCAAATAATACCACAGATGAAGAAATAATCATTATTTTTCTCCTTTATATCACTGTTTTCTTAAAAGTAGGTAGATGAAGAACATTACAAAACACTGCTGAGTATCATTATGATACTCATTGCTGAGTATCAAAACATGTTGATTTCCCTGCTCGACATCGCAGGCGATGCCCTCCCCTTCCGGCCCCGCCTTCCCAGGTGCCCTTACACAACAGGTTTGAGGCCCTGGAGCTCGACAGACCAGTAGCTGAGGAAGAGGTAGCAAGTGTTCCCAGGAGGATGCCTAGGGCGAGGAGGTCGACTCCACGCCTCAGGACTGCCTCCATCAAGAAAGACAGGAGGGTTATTGTTGTTGGAGACTCTATTCTTAGGGGAACAGAGGGACCTATTTGTTGGCCTGACCCTACCCGTAGGGAAGTCTGCTGCCTCCCTGAGGTCAGGGTCAGGGACGTTGCCAGAAAGCTTCCCAACCTGGTGCGCCCCTCTGATTATTATCCTCTTTTGATAGTCCAGGCGGGCAGTGACAACATTGAAGAGAGAAGCCTGAAGGCTATCAAACAAGACTTTAGGGGGCTGGGTCGGTTAGTGGATGGAGCGGGAGTGCAGGTGGTGTTTTCATCCATCCCTACGGTGGCAGGGAGGGGTACAGAGAGGACACGGAAAGCCGACCTGTTAAACACGTGGCTCTGGGGCTGGTGCCAATGCAGAAATCTTGGGTTTTTCGATCATGGGGAACTTTACTCAGCACCTGGCCTGATGGCCGCAGACGGGTCCCTATCTTTTAGGGGAAAAAGGATTCTGGGCCAGGAGCTGGCAGGGCTCATTGAGAGGGCTTTAAACTAGGTAGGAAGGGGGATGGGGCTGAAGCTAGGATTGTTGGGGCTGTGCCAGGGGGAACAACAGCAAGGCCGGAGGATAAGGCAATGACCCAGCTGAAGTGCATCTACACCAATGCACGCAGCATGGGTAACAAACAGGAGGAGCTGGAAGCCATCATGCAGCAGGCAGGCTACGACTTGGTTGCCATCACGGAGACGTGGTGGGACCAGTCTCATGACTGGAGTGCTGCAATGCCTGGCTATAAGCTCTTCAGAAGGGACAGGCAGCATGGAAGGGGTGGTGGTGTGGCTCTCTATATTAGAGAGTCTTTCGAGGTTGTAGAACTCGAGGCTGGGAACGACAAGGTCGAGTCCCTTTGGGTTAGGATAGGCAGGGACAACAAGGCTAGCGTCCTGGTCAGGGTCTGCTATAGACCGCTGAACCAGGATGAGGAGACGGATGAGGAATTCTACAGGCAGCTGACAGAAGTTGCGAAATCTTCAGCGCTTGTTCTCGTGGGGGACTTCAACTTCCCTGACATATCCTGGAAGCACAACACAGCCCAGAGGAAGCAGTCTAGGAGGTTTCTGGAGAGCATGGAAGATAGCTTCCTGACGCAGCTGGTTAGTGAGCCTACCAGGGGTGGCACCCCGCTAGACCTTCTCTTCACAAACAGAGAAGGAATGGTGGAGGATGTGATTGTCGGGAGCTGTCTTGAGCAGAGTGACCATGAAATGGTGGAGTTCACTATTCTTGGCGAGGCCAGGAAGGGGACCAGTAAAACCACTGTATTGGACTTTCGGAGGGCTGACTTTGAGTTGCTCAGGACACTAGTTGGTGGAGTCCCTTGGGAGGTGGTTCTGAAGGGCAGAGGGGTCCAGGAAGGCTGGGTGCTCTTCAAGAGGGAAATTTTAATGGTGCAGGAATGTTCTGTCCCCACGTGCCCAAAGACGAGCTGGCGGGGAAGAAGACCAGCCTGGCTCAACAGAGAATTGTGGCTTGATCTTAGGAGAAAAAAGAAGGTTTATAATCTTTGGAAAAGTGGGCAGGCCACTAGGGAGGACTTTAAGGATGTTGTGAGGCTGTGCAGGGACAAAATTAGGAAGGCCAAAGCTCATCTGGAGCTCAATCTGGCTACTGCCATTAAAGATAACAAAAAACGTTTCTATAAATACATCAACACAAAAAGGAGGACTAAGGAGAATCTCCATCCTTTACTGGATGTGGGGGGAAACTTAGTTACAAGAGATGAGGAAAAGGCGGAGGTGCTCAATGCCTTCTTTGCCTCAGTCTTTAGCAGCAATACCAGTTGTTCTCTGGATACTCAGTACCCTGAGCTGGTGGAAGGGGATGGGGAGCAGGATGTGGCCCTCACTATCCATGAAGAACTGGTTGGTGACCTGCTACGGCACTTGGATGTGCACAAGTCGATGGGGCCGGATGGGATCCACCTGAGGGTACTGAGAGAACTGGCAGAGGAGCTGGCCAAGCCACTGTCCATCATTTATCAGCAGTCCTGGCGATCGGGGGAGGTCCCAATTGACTGGCGGCTAGTAAATGTGACGCCCATCTACAAGAAGGGCCGGAGGGCAGACCCGGGAAACTACAGGCCTGTCAGTTTGACCCCAGTGCCAGGGAAGCTCATGGAGCAGATCCTCCTGAGAGTCATCACGCAGCATTTGCAGGGCAAGCAGGCGATCAGGCCCACTCAGCATGGGTTTATGAAAGGCAGGTCCTGCTTGATGAACCTGATCTCCTTCTATGACCAAGTGACGCGCTGGGTGGATGAGGGAAAGGCTGTGGATGTGGTCTACCTTGACTTCAGCAAGGCTTTTGACACCGTCTCCCACAGCATTCTCCTCGAGAAACTGGCTGCTCTTGGCTTGGACTGGCGCACGCTTCGTTGGGTTAGAAACTGGCTGGATAGCCGGGCCCAAAGAGTCGTGGTGAATGGAGTGAAGTCCAGTTGGAGGCCAGTCACTAGTGGCGTCCCCCAGGGCTCGGTGCTGGGGCCGGTCCTCTTTAATATCTTCATCGATGACCTGGACGAGGGCATTGAGTGCACCCTCAGTAAGTTCGCAGATGACACCAAGTTAGGTGTGTGTGTTGATCTGCTTGAGGGTAGAAAAGCTCTGCAGGAGGATCTGGATAGGCTGCACCAGTGGGCTGAGGTCAACTGCATGAAGTTCAACAAGGCCAAGTGCCGGGTCCTGCACCTGGGGCGCAATAACCCCAAGCAGAGCTACAGGCTGGGAGATGAGTGGTTGGAGAGCTGCCAGGCAGAGAAGGACCTGAGAGTGATGGTTGATAGTCAGCTGAATATGAGCCAGCAGTGTGCTCAGGTGGCCAAAAAGGCCAAGAGCATCCTGGCTTGTATCAGAAACAGTGTGGCCAGCAGGGCTAGGAAGGTTATCGTCCCCCTGTACTCGGCTCTGGTGAGGCCGCACCTTGAGTACTGTGTTCAGTTTTGGGGCCCTCGCTACAAGAAGGACATCAAGGTGCTTGAGCGGGTGCAGAGAAGGGCGACGAAGCTGGTGAGGGGTCTGGAGAACAAGTCCTACGAGGAGTGGCTGAGGGAGCTGGGCTTGTTCAGCCTGGAGAAGAGGAGGCTCAGGGGCGACCTTATCGCTCTCTATAGGTACCTCAAGGGAGGCTGTAGCAAGGTGGGGGTTGGTCTGTTCTCCCACGTGCCTGGTGACAGGACGAGGGGGAATGGGCTTAAGTTGAGCCAGGGGAGTTTTAGGTTAGATGTTAGGAAGAACTTCTTCACTGAAAGGGTTGTGAGGCATTGGAACAGGCTGCCCAGGGAAGTGGTGGAGTCACCATCCCTGGAAGTCTTCAAAAGACATTTAGATGTAGAGCTTAGGGATATGGTTTAATGGGGACTGTTAGCGTTAGGTCAGAGATTGGACTCGATGATCTTGAGGTCTCTTCCAACCTAGAAATTCTGTCTGTAATAATTTATTTAGAATTTATTAGAATTTATTTATTTAGAATTTATTTAGAATTTAATTTAAGAATTAAAACTATCTTCCTACTCAATGTGATGCAAAGAACATGACATATGAGACAAAATATTTGTTTTTAACCTTAAGACAAAATTCATAATTAACTTAATTCATATGTGTCTTGTTTTCAGCTAAGATATAGTTAAATTTCCTCCTAGTAGCAAATCCTACTAGAATTTCCTCCTAGTAGGATATTGCTACCTAGTAGGTAGGGTGTTGTGTTTTTGATTTAAGATGAGAATAAAGTAGATAACACACTGATATTTTAATTGTTGCAGAGCAGTACTTACACTAATCCAAGAACTTTTCAGCTTCTTGCTCTATCCCGCCAGTGGGCAGGCTGGAAGGGGTGCAGCAGGAGCTGGAAGAGGACAGCACCAGGAAAGCTGACTCAAATTGGTCAAAGGGTCATACCATGAGATGTCATGCTGAACAATTAATTTAGGTGGCTGATAGGGGTAGGGAGACCAACTGCTCAGGGATAAGCGGGACATTGTTCAGCGGGCGGTGAGCAATTGCATTGTGCATCATTTTCTTTGTACACATTATTATTTTTAGTAGTATCATCATCATCATCATCATCATCATCATTATTATTATTATTATTATTATTATCTTCCTTTCTTTTCTGTCCTAACAAACTGCCTTTATCTGAACACGCAGGCTTTTTTTTTTTTTTTTTCCGATTCTCTCCCCCATCCCAGAGAGGGAAGAGGGAAGTGGGGCGGGAGGGTGAAAAAATGGCTGTATGGTGCTTAGCTGCTGTCTGGGTTAAACCGCAAGAAGCTAGGTCTGAAAATGCAGAAAACATAGCTTAAAAGCTAATATATATATCATAGAATAAGTATGGTGACCAATTTCACCATACCAATAAAAATATATACTTCTATTTCAAAGCTATGGATTAATAGCATGTAGAATTGATGTAAAAGCTTACTTAAAGAAAAAAAAAAAAAAAGTTATCTTCCTTTAGTATATGACTGAGACAGTCATATAACAGTCATAGATAGACATATATAGAATAAAATATCACATAAAACATTATGTGATTACATCTTCTGTTTAGAAAGCTATGTTTATATCAAAAAGTGTAAACACAAAAAGAACAGAAATGGAACTCAAGCATGAATTTCACAGTAGAAAGCATGGAAGTATTTTTCTTTCTTTGGGGAGGTCGATCTCATTCTCTTACTTTTGCTTTCACTCTCACTTCTGTTTGAGCCAAATAGTGTCCTTGAATGCAATATGTTTCTGAGGTTCATTAAAATAACATTTGTGTGAGCCAATAACTTAGCAGCCTGTAACATACAACAAGCACTTCTCTGTACCTCTGATTATTTATGTCCATCTAAACTAGTATGTTTTTCACCTTTAAATTTTATCAAGTTAAGTAGCTAATCTATTTCCTTAGAACTTCTTTCTAAGGTGCTAGAATTAGCACCTTAAAATTAAATTAAGTTAAATTAAATTAAATTAATAAATGTCATGATATAATTGAACTCTGTAAAAACTTTAGTTCCTTGTGTGTGTGTGTGTGTGTGTTTTGTTCTTCCTATTTAAACTTTGATTTCATTTCTTGCTTATGGTTACATTTTTTCTCTTTGAGAACTTGATATAATGAGAAATAGACAGAGAAAAATGTTTATTTTTAAACTTTATTTACACTTAAGTTTAATTCAATAAAGTTAGATAGATTTAACACAAATATAAATATAGCTGCTAGATAAAAGATGCAGTTTTTGGAAGCTAATTCTACAGTGGAATTTCAAGATCCTCTGACTGAAACAAAGATATAAATTGCCTGAAATTTTGTCTCAAGCAAGACTAGCAAAGAAAAATATGATGTCATAAACTTATGATTTAATTTTAACCCTCTCAGAACATTGTAACCAATTATCAGAGGGAAACATATCTTTAATAGCAAGGAAATGGCAAAGAAATTTGCAAAAATATTAATTACTTATTCAGATGAAGATGTGAGTGAATGTAGCATTACTGTCAGAATATTAGGGAGGAAGAGATACATCAATTCCAGAACTAGATCTATTAATCTATCTTGAAACTGAGTGTTTTACTAAAGTGAAGCTGCCTGAAACATAAAATCAGTTGTGAACATATGACAAATCTATATGTGTAAAGGAATGCCCACCTGAATTCTACGGAGTATCATAAAAGCTATAATAAATTCTACGGAGTATCATAAAAGCTATAATTGTTAACCATCACCTTCTGAGTATTCTACATAATAACACTTGACCTTCCTACTGTTGCTAATAATGCATGAAAGTAATTGTAATACAAATTGCAATAGCCTCCCAGTAGTATTAAACAAGAAAGTAAAAGGTAAAAAAAGTATGCTAATGTTAAGTGATCCTCTATGAGAAGCCCCCCCCTCCACTCCCCTAATAAATAAATAAATAAATAAATAAATAAATAAATAAATAAATAAATAAATTGGAAACTAGTGATCAAAAATAACTTGGAAAGGAAAAGTCTGGTTTTAACTAGTTAAACATAATAATGTCATGGACAGTTTATTTCTCTAAAGAAGTAAGAAACGGTTAAGACTGTATATCACCTACTGTGACTGTGCAAGAATAAAACCACACCTTCGCAAATAAACATTTTCAGTATTCTACTCTCTCTATATAGAATGGCTCAGGTTGTAATGGATATCAAAGATCATCTATTTCCAATCCCCCTGCCAAAGGTAGGTATGCCACCCACTAGATCAGGTTGCCCAGGGCCTAATATAAGCTGGTCTTGAACACTTCCAAGAGTGGGACATCCACAACCTCTCTGGGCAACCTCTTTCATTGCCTCACCCTAACCTCCAATGTAAATCTCCCTTTTTTTAGTTAAAAAATATTCCCTGATGTCCTGTTAACTGATTGAGTAGAGAGTCACTCTCCATCTTTCTTGTATAAGCCCCCTTTAAGTACTGAAAAGCTGCAAGGTTGCTGAGGGTGCACTTGATCCCACTGTCTATATCACTGATAAAGATATTAAATAGTATTGTTCCTAGGACAGACACCTGACGGACACCACTTGTCACTGGCCTCCACTTGGACATAGAGACATTGACCACCATTTTCTACATGTGACCTTCAAACCAACTCCTTCTCCACTGAATCCATCTCTTTCCAGTTTGGAGGTTAGGATGTCATGTAGGACAATGTCAAAGTCCTTGCAGAAGTGCAGGTAGATGACATCGGTCAGTCTTCCCTTGTCAACTGATGCAGTCACTCTATCATAGAAGGCCACCAGACTGTTCAGGCAAAATTTACCCTTTGTGAAGCCATGCTGGCTGTCTTGGGTAAATTCTTTGTCTTGCATTGCCTTGACATTGCTTCCAGGAGTATACTTTCCAAGATCTTGCCAGGTACAGAGGTGAGGCTCACCAATCCATAGTTCCCTGGTTCCTTTTTTCTACCCTTTTTCAAAAATGAAGTGATGTTTCCCTTTTTCTGGTCACCAGGAACTTTACTGCCAGGACTTTTTTTTTTTTTTTTTTTTTTTTTTTTTTTTTTTTTTTTTCAGATGTGATAGAGAGAGGCTTGGCAACTACATCAGCCATTTCCTTCAGGACCCTTGGATACATCATCGGGCCCCATAGTCTTCAGAGAATCAGAGAATCAGAGAATATCCTGAATTGGATGAGATCCAGAAGGATCATCAAATCCAACTCCTGGCACTGCACAGGTCTACCCAAAATTTTAGACTATGTGACTAAGTGCACAGTCTAATCGCTTCTTAAATTCAGACAGGCTTGGTGCAGTGACTACTTCACTGGGGAGCCTGTTCCAGTGTGCAACCACCCTCTCAGTGAAGAACCTCTTCCTGAAGTCAAGCCTAAACTTTCCCTGCCTCAGTTTAAAACCATTCCCATGGGTCCTGTCACTGGTGATTATGGAGCATAGGTCACCTGCCTCTCCACTCCCCCTCGTGAGAAAGTTGTAGACTGTGATGAGGTCCCCTGGCAGCCTCCTCTTCTCCAGGCTGAACAGGCCAAGTGACCTCACCTGCTCCTCATATGTCTTCCTCTCTAGGCCCTTCAATGTCTTTGTTGCCCTCCTCTGGACACTCTCTAATGATTTAATATCCTTTTTGTACTGTGGTGCCCAGAACTGCACACAGTGCTTGAGGCGAGGCCGCACCAGCATGGAGTAGAGTTGGACAATGACTTACCTCAACTGACTATCAATGCCATGCATGATGCACCCCACAATACGGTTGGCCCTTGTGGCTGCCAGGGCACACTTGTATATGTGTTGTTTCATCAGGTGGTCTCAAATCTTCTCTTCACTTACAGTGGGTGGGACTTTGCTCCCCCAGCTTCCATCTCAAGGTTCAGTGAAACAAAAGGCTTAGGAATCCTGACCGACAGTGAAAACTGTAGCAAAGAAGTTGTTGAGCACCTCAGTCTTCTCCATGTTTGTCATTGTCAGTTCACCTTTCTCATCAATCAGAGGGGGAAATTCTCCTTGGCCTTTCTTTTCTGGCCAATGTACCTATAGGATTCCTTCCTCTTATTCTTTGCATCCTTTACCAAGCTCAGTTCCATCCATGCCTTTGCTTTCCTGATCCAATCCTCGCACATCTGGGCTTCATCCCTGTACCCAGGCCACATGTCCCTGCTTCCACTGCCTGTGCATTTCTTTCTGGCACCTCAGTTTGACCATCAGGTCCCTGTTGGAGTTGGTAAGCATCAGATCAAGTAACATTTCTCCTCTGGTTGATTTGTCTAATACCTGGATGAGGAAGTTATCTTCAGCATACTCTTGGAATCTCCTGGATTGCTTACAGCCTGTTACGTCGTTTTACCAGCAGACATCCAGGTGGTTGAAATCTCCTATCAAGATGACAACATGTGAGCACAATGCTTCTTGTAGTTGAAGCAAGAATGCCTCATAGACCGGGTCCCCTTGATTGGGTAGACTCTGGTAGACCCCAACCACAAAATCCCCTTTATGAGTGTAGTCCTTAACTTTCACCCACAAGCTTTCAATCTGTCCATGGCTGTTTCTCAGAGGTATCTCTTCACAATCAACCCCTTCTCTAATGTACAGAGCAACACTCTCTTCCTTCCTTCCCTGCCTATCCTTTCTGAAGAGCTTGCAGTCCTCTTTTCCAGTGATGTGATCCATCCCACCATATTTCCATGATAACAATCATATTTATCTATTTGTGCCATGGTTTCTAACCCCTCCTGCTTGTTTCCCATGCTGCATGTGTTGGTGTAGAAGCATTTCAGATGGGCTATTGGTCATATCATGTTTCCAGAACCCTTCCTAATTGCACTGGGACAGTTCACAAGTATTTCCCTGTTACTACTTAGAGTGATAATTTTCTCAGGTATGCTTTCTTCAGTTGGAGGTGCATCCCCTTCTCCCACACATCTAGTTTAAAGCCATCCTGATGAGCCCAAATAGCTTGCTGCCCAGAACATTCTTGCCTGGCCAGTGTCAGTACGCTTAGCCTCTCAGAAGTGTCCAAGATCATAGAACCCCAAACCTGTGGGTTCTGTGTTTTGTTGTTATTGTTGTTGTTGGTGGTTTTGGTTGGTTGGTTGGTTTCTTTTTTTCCTTTTGCATAAACAATCCTACAGCAAATGTGGTTAATAAAAAGCACAGTACAAACAAGAACAGACCAATCAAAATATTAACATTTTTGTTGTTCAAGTTCAGAAGATTAATAAAGCACATTTATTGGAAAAGATGCATCATTTTACCTGACAGCACGCAGCCTTTAAGCTTACACATCTCCTCCCAGCAAAAATAAAATATAGAAAAAACAAAATCCAGAATTCTTCAACGTCCACACGGTGATTGCTGTTTAAAATCTGTTCAGTTTTTAGGGTATGAAAACATCCTTAAGATTTCACACATGTTGATTTTCATCCAAATTCTGGTCCTAACCATGTCAAAGAAAAGGTTTACAGTCAAGAACACAAAGAAAAAGTCAGTCTGCACCTGTCCCTCATAAAGTAATTAAAACATTATAATACATTATAATAATAGTGTGATAATATAGAATATTTGCTGTTTGGTGGTGTTTATTTTTTGTTGTTATTTTGTCTGTTTGTTTTTGTATGTGTGTTTTATTGTTTTTTGTTTGTTTGTTTGTTTCCCCACTTTTTTCATTGCTGGATTTCAAGAGCTCATGCAGTTATGATTCTGTTGTGTCTTCAGGGATTATTTAGCCTGAAAACATAAAGTTTTAATATTTATTATTTTTCTTTATTTACTATTTTTCTTTAATTAAAATTTACTATTTTTCTTTAATTAAAATTAAAATTGACTTCATAGGCCATTTGTTATAGTGACACTAAAAAAAGATACAACAGATAAGTATGAGTATTACAGCCACTGCGTTGTGAGGGACAAATTTAAAAATATTATAAGAAAATGATATATACTAGAAATTTAACGTGATATTGAACTGTTACAAGTATAGATTTATTTATTTTTAATGAATCAAATATAGCATTTATTTTCATTGCTTCTAAATACTATAACTGAATCAAATCAACCATTTTTTTATTTTTAGATTCAAACGACCAGCATTTGCTTCAGCAAAATGATTTATGGATAAATGTTTCTAACATCTTTAGTTGTTTATAGGAAATTTTATCTATCAATTTATGTGTTTGGATCTCAGTCAATAAAAATGAGACTATGCCCTTAAAGAAATGCTGTAAGGTAGACACTGGTAGACCAATACTGTAGAAACATAAAGTAAAAGAGTCAGGAGACCAGCTCACCTACCAGACAGCAAATCCAGCCATGGTCTCTACCAGGCAGACAGCTCTTGTCAAAAGAGACTGTGGCAACCCAGACTGAGTATGTGCCCAAAAATGCAGCTGTTCAAGTATCTGGCTGCAGGGAGTGTCTGACCCTGTTACCAACAGAGGGTGACAGAGATACTGCCTGCTTGAGGTGCAAGCAGGTGGAGGATCTGATCATCCTGCCATGCCTACAAGAAAGGTACTGGGGTGATACACCCCAAATAGTGATGGATCTCCTGCCCTGTAACTGTCAGGTAGAGGGAGGGGACCTAAGAGATGGAGAGGAATGGAAACAGGTTCCTGCTTGGTGTCACAGGCAAGACCCTTCCCTAACTGTCTCACCTTTCCAGATGCCTTACACAATAGGTTTGTGACTCTGGAGCTTGAGGTTGGTGAGGATGTGGTGGAAGGTCCACACAGGAGGTTGTCTAGGGCAAGGAAGTTAACTTGATGCCACAAGACTTCCTCCACCAAGAAGGAAAGAATGGTAATTGTCATAGGCAACTCACTTCTGAGGGGAACAGAGAGCCCCATATGTTGGTCAGACCCTACCAGCAGGGAAGTCTGCTGACTACCTGGGGTTCAGGTCAGGGACGTTACCAGGAAACTCCCTGGCCTGGTTCACCCTTCTGATTATTATCCCTTATTCAGGCTGGCAGCGATGAAATCAGTGAGAGAAGCCTGAAGGTTTTCAAAAGGGACTTCAGTGGTTAGTTGTCGCGTTAAGGGGTGTAGCTGATTAACCATTATGGGCCCGGTCAGATTCAGGGTACTGAACCAGTTGGACATTCACCAACAACGCGTTAACTGTCTGGGAGTCTGTTCAGACATTCACCAACAACACATTAATCGTCTGGGGGTCTGGTGGCATTCAGAACACTGAACTGTCATGGATAACCACTCTTACCCTAGTTGCACTTAATGAGAGCTATCACAATGCAATCAAGTATGGCTTATTACAGCAACAGATAATCAGGTTCTTTTGGATTGCCAGTGATAGTGACTGTCTGCAAAGCAAGCTAGCATGCATGAAATACACAGGTGTTACAGGTGTTACAGGTGCACAGCCTAGAAATAAAAGTGTTAAAAAGATCAAAGACTCTAGAGAGATTTATAAGCAAGTATTCAGATCTCACCCAAAGGCGTCCCAATGTGGGGGGAAGAGAGGCTCAGCCCGTCGACTGATCCCAGGAGTCAGGAGGTCCTAAGGATGTTGTATTTCCTCAGAATGGTATCTCCCTTGATGGTGGTGTCATCCCTGACATCCCCTCTCTCTTGGTCCCATTTATATTATTTTCTATCTTTTAGGTGGAGCTTGAGTGACTCTAGTCAAGCATATCTTAGTTGTGATTGGTGAAAAGTTCTCCCGTCTCTGTTTAAAGTAATAGGCTCCGAGAAATTCAGAACGCATGCTCAGTGAGGGGTGGTCGCACCTTGGAGGTGGGTAGCTTTTGGGATGGAAGTGTGTTTTGGTATTATAATGATATTATAATGAGCAAAAAGTACACTAGGGTACAGCATTTGTCAAAACATGACAGGTCCTTGGCTCAGGGTGGCAAAAGTGCAGCTTATCGGTCTCAGTGTGCACAAGAACAATAGAGTCCCCACCTGGTTACAGATCCTAGCCATGGTGTCTCCACTCCACTCTATGCTCCGTACTGTTCCTTAGGGCTAGCATACCAAGTTTCCCCAGCACAGTAGCATCTAAGGTTGGAAGCCCAGGGAACGCTCAGGTAATACAGCTATGCCCTACCCTGAAAGCCTCTTCAATACTGTACATTTTCTTTAAAATGAGAATGTTAGTTTTATTTCCCTAGTTACCTCAGGCAATTACACCACATTAGTGTATAGAGAGGTTGTTTTCCTCTGTCCCTTCAGTGGCAGGGAGAGATTCTGAGCAAACCTGGAAAGCCCAGCTGATAAATACGTAGCTGAGAGGCTGGTGACATTGCAGGATTTTTGTTTTGTTTTGTTTTGGTTTGGTTTGGTTTGGTTTGTTTTTTTTTTTTTTTTTTTTTCTTTTTTTGGCCATAGGGATATTTACTCTCTCAAAGGAGGAAGAGAATGAGAACCTAGCTCAGGAGCTGTCAGGGCTCATTAAGAGAACTTTAAACTAGGTACAGAGGGGCAGGGATGAAATAGAGTTCAATAGAGATGAGTATGGGGTGAGCAATGCACGGGTTGGGGGTGAGGGTGATGTCACAAGTGAAGTGCATCTACACTAATGCATGCAGCATTGGCAACAAACAGGAGCTGGAAGCCATTGTGCGGCAGGCAAACTATGACCTAGTTGCCATCACTGAAACATGGTGGGACCACTCCCACAACTGGAGTGCTGCAATGGATGTCTATAAGTTCTTCAGAATGGACAGGCAACAAAGGAGGGGCTGTGGTGTAAGTCTTCATATTAATGTTTTAATGTTGTTGAGCTCAGGGTTGGGAATGATGAGGTAGAGTCCCTATGGATAAGGATTAGGGGGATAACCAACAAGGCAGACATCCTGGTGGTATATGTTATAGACCACCAAACCAGATGAACAGGTGGATGAGGTGTTCTACAAGCAGCTAGCAGAAGTCCCGCATTCATCATTGCTTGTTCTTATGGGGGATTTTAACTTCCCATACATATGCTGGAAATACAATACAGCACTGAGGAAGCAGTCTAGGAGGTTCCTGGAGTGTGTGGAAGACAGCTTCCTTACTCAGTGCTTAATGAGCCTAGGAGGGTGGGAGCACTCGTAGACCTACTGTTCAAGAACAGAGAAGGACTAATGGGAGATGTGGTGGTCAGGAGCTGTCTTGGGCAGAGTAACCATAAAATTGTAGTGTTCTCTATTCTTGGTGAAGCTGGGGGAGGGGGGGAAGAGGAAGGAGTAAAATCTTGAACTTCCAGAGGGCAGACTTTGAATTGTTCAGGACACTGGTAGGGAGGGTCCCCTGGAAGTCAGTCCTTAAGAGCAGAAGTGTCCAGGAAGGCTGGATGCTCCTCAAAAATAAGATCTTAAAAGTTCAGGAGCAGGATGTCTCCATGTGTTGTAAGATAAACTGGCAGGGAAGAAGACTGGCATGGCTGAATAGGGAATTTTTGCTTAGTGTCCAGAAGAAAAAGTTTATGTCTGATGGAAGAAGGGACAGGCAATTCAGGGAGAGTACAAGAAAGTTGCCAACATATGCAGAGAAAAGGTAGGTAGGCTTAAACCCAACACAAGCTCAACCTGGCCATCATGCTTAAGGGTAAAACATTTTCATAAATGCATTAACGGTAAAAGGACGGCCAAGGAGAATCTTTATCCTTTATTGGACACAGTGGGCAACATGTCTACTGAGGATAAAGAAAAGGCAGAGCTTCTTAATGCCTTATTTACATCTGTCTTTACTAACTAGACCACTTATCTCAGTGTACTCAGCCTCCCAGTCTGGAAGTCTGACATGGGGAGCAGAAGAACCCCCCCACAGTACAGGTGGAAAAAGTTAGAGTGTTGCTGCTCCACCTGGACTGTTACAGGTCTTTGAGGCCAGATGGGATTCACCCAAGGATGCTGAGGGAGTTGACAGATGACCTGGGCTGCTTTTCATCATCTATAAGCAGTCATGGTCATCTGGACTAAGGAGAATCTCCATCTTATACTGGATGCAGGGGGAAACTTAATGACAAGAGATGAGGAAAGGCTGAGGTGCTTAATGACTTCTTTGCCTCAGTCTTTAACAGCAAGACCAGTTGTTCTCTGGATACACAGTACCCTGAGCTGGTTGAAGGGGATGGGGAGCAGAACGTGGCCTGCATAATCCACGAAGTAATGGTTGGAGACCTACTACTGCACACAGATATATGCAAGTCAATGGGGCCAGATAGGATGCACTCAAGGGTACCGGGAGAACTGGCAGAAGAACTGACCAAGCCCCTTACCATCATTTATCAGCAGTCCCAGCTATCAGTGGAAGTCCCAGTCAACTGGCGCCTAGCAAATGTGACAGAAGGTTGACCTGGGAAACTATAGGCCTGTTAGTTTGACCTCAGTGCCAGGGAAACTCATGGAGCAGATTATCTTGAGTGTTATCATGCGGCATTTGCAGGTGATCAGGCCCAGTCAGCATGGGTTTATGAAAGGCAGGTCCTACTTGATGAACCTGATCTCCCTCTATGACAAAGTGACACGCTTAGTGGATGAGGGAAAGGCTGTGGATGTGGTCTACCTTGACTTCAGCAAGGCTTTTGACACCGTTTCCCACAGCATTCTTCTCAAGAAACTGGCTGCTTGTGGCTTGGACTGGCGTACACTACATTGAGTTAAAAACTGGCTGGATAGCTGGGCTCAAAGAGTTGTGGTGAATAGAGTTAAATCCAGTTGGAGGCCGGTCACTAGTGGCATCCCCCAGGGCTCAGTACTGGGGCCAGTTCTCTTTAGTGTCTTTATTGATGATCTGGATGAGGGGATCAGATGAACCCTCAGAAAGTTCACAGATGACACCAAGTTAGGCGCCAAATTAGGTGCATGTGTTGATCTGCTTCAGGATAGGAAGTGTCTGCAGGATGATCTGGATAGGCTGCACCGATGGGCTGAGGTTAACTGTATGAAGTTCAACAAGGCCAAGTGCCGGGTCCTGCACTTGGGGCACAACAACCCCAAGCAGAGCTACAGGCTGGGAGATGAGTGGTTGGAAAGCTGCCTGGTGGAGAAGGACCTGAGAGTATTGGTTGATAGTCGGCTGAATATGAGCCAGCAGTGAGCTCAAGTGGCCAAGAAGGCCAACAGCATCCTGGCTTGTATAAGAAACAGGGTAGCCATCAGGTTTAGGGAAGTGATTGTCCCCCTGTACTCGGCTCTGGTGAAGCCACACCTCAAGTACTGTGTTCAGTTTTGGGCCCCTCACTACAAGAAAGACATCGAGGTGCTGGAGTGTGTCTAGAGATGGGCAATGAAGCTGGTGAGGGGCCTGGAGAACAAGTCTTACGAGGAGCGGCTGTGGGAGCTGGGATTGTTCAGCCTGGAGAAAAGGAGGCTCAGGGACAACCTTATCGCACTCTACAGGTTCCTTAAAGAAGGTTGTAGCGAGGTGGGGGTTTGTCTATTCTCCCACGTGCCTGGTGACAAGATGAGGGGGAATGGGCTAAAGTTGTGCCAGGGAAGGTTTAGGTTGGATATTAGGAAGAATATCTTTACCAAAACTGTTGTTAGGCATTGGAATGGGCTGCCCAGGGACGTGGTTGAGTAACCATTCCTGAAGGCTTTAAAAAACATTTAGATGTAGCACTTTGTGATATGGTTTAGTGGAGGACTTACTAGTGTAAGTCAGAGGTTGGACTAGGTGATCTTGGAGGTCTCTTCCAACCTAGATGATTCTGAGATTCTGTAACATGTGCAGGACAACCTGGGGATCAGGCCAAGTCAGCATGGGTTCATGAAATGCAAGTCCTGCCTGACCAATCTCATTTCCTTCTATAACAAAGTGACCCATCTGGTGGAAGAAGGAAAGGCTTTTGATGTAGTCTATCTAGACTTCAGCAAAGCCTTTGACACAGTCTTCCCAAAGTATTCTCCTGGAGAAGCAGTAATCCCATGGCTTGGATGTGTACATTCTTTAATGGGTTAAAGACTGGGTAGATGGCTTGTGTTAGGACTAAATACTGTTAAGTTGGTCCAATGTGAAACAGGCATTGTTGTAAGACTAGTAAGGCAAAACTCTGACCTTGCAATGATACATATTTCTTGTTTAGTGATTTGGCACCACGCTGTAAGTCATCTGACATGAGACAATCATTAGACATCTGGCACTCCCAGACAATTTGCTTTCACTTGAGATCTGGTGCTTTGAATGCATGCTGTTGTTTATTCAAACTAAGTGGGATTGGTGGAGAGGTGCATAGCTGCCAGGAGTGGCATGGTGTGAGTATATAAGTGGAACTGGTGGTGGAGTGCACAGATGCCAGGGATGCCACTGCATGAGTGTATGGGTGGAATGATGGAACTGGTGCAAGAGAGTGTGCTGTGCCGAGCTCCTGTGTGTATGTTTGTTTGCTCCTCTTGTCACTCTTGTCCTCTTTTTGTTGCTGTATATCCTATTAATATTAACACACTGCCAGTAACCTTTGTGGTGTGTGTTAGACAGAGAGATCCCCCACACACCCAGCATTATAATAAAGAATACTTGCTTAATAACTTTGGTTATTGAATTTTCACCACATCGGTTTGGTGATTGACTGAGACCCTCTCTGTCTGGCTTTAGGAGCTGCTGAGATGTGTCACTCCTCACCTCAGCTGGCTAACTGCAGGACCATCTTTTGCAAAGGTATTCTTTTTTTGGAACTTGTTTTGGTAACTTTCTTTCAGTTTTGGATTTGTTCTGGCACACTGACTCTGAATTTGTTCTTCACATTGAATAGTGGAATATGCTTATCATGATTTTATGCTGTGAAACATGACTTTAGTTAGTTGTAACAAGTGTGTTACTATTTATTGTGGTGATTATTGTTTTGTGTTGCTTGAGTGAAAAGCGTAAAGTGCCTCTATGTGTGATTGTATGATTGTGCTGTGTGAGAGACATAGCATCGTTGTGAAGCGAGTGTGGAGTCTCAATATGCAGTTCCACTATTCTATGAGGAATACATCTGGAGACAAAGTGTAAGAGATTGAGAAAAGACATTGATCTAATGTTGAGGGAGATGATGAAACCAAAAAAAAAAAAACCACAAACAAACAAACAAAAAAGACAAACGGCTAATTCTAAGAGCTCACTTGCTTTATATAGAGAGAGCTTTTCTTGCTTGGCTGAACTGATCAGCTTCAGCCCCCTGAATCTAATTACAACACAGCTCAGCCCAGAGAGTGGTGGTGAATGGAGTGAAATCCAGCTGGTGACCAGTCACCAATGGTGTTCCCCAGTGGTCAATGTTGGGGACATTATTTATTTATGATTTGGATAAAGGAATTGAGTACACTCTCAGTAAGTTTGTAGATGACACCATGTTGGGGGGAAGTGTCGATCTGCTGGGGGGTAGGAAGGCCCTGTAGAAGGACCTGGACAAGCTGAGTCAATGGGCAGAGGCCAATGGGATGAGGCTTAACATGGATAAGTGCCGGTTCTTGGGCCTGTACCCCATATGGTGGTACAGGCTTGGGGCAGAGTAGCTGGAAAGCGATTCAAAGGAAAAGGATCTAGGGTCGCTGGTTGATGTTTGCCTGAACACAAGCCAGCAGTGTGCCTATGTGGCCAAGAAGGCCAACAGCATCCTGTCTTGTATCAGGCATGGTGTGGCCAGCAGGATCAGGAAGCTGATCATTCCCCCATATTCTGCTCTGGTGAGGCCACACCTTTTGCTCTGAACACTTAATGTGTTCATTTTTGGGCTCCTCACTACAAGAAAATCATGGAGGCCTTGAAATATGTCCAGAGAAGGGCTGGTGAGGGGCCTGGAACACAAGTCCCGTGAGGAGTGGTTGAAGGAACCGGGGTTGTTTAGTCTGGAGAAGAGGAGGCTCAGGGAAGACTTTATTGCTTGCTACAGCTTCCTGATAGGCTCTGAGGAGATAGGGTTAGACTCTTCTCTCAGGTAAATGGTTATAAGACTAGAGGGAATGACTTCAAGTTGCACCAGAGGAAGTTTAAGTTGTAAGTTAGGAGACATTTCTTCTCAGCCAGAGTAGTCAGGCATTGGAACAGGTTGCCCAGGAAGGTGGGAGTGTTTAAGGAAAGGCTGGATGTGGTTCTTAGGAGCGTTGTTTAGTGGGTGATATTGGTGGCTGGATGATGGTTGGACCAGATGATCTTGGAGGTCTTTTCCAACCTATGATTCTAAAAAGAAAACTAGTACTCAGAATTCTTCTTAGCATACACCAAATGATTTGCTAAACATGTCCATATTTTATGTATAAAGAACTCCAACACTTATACATACCTGACTTAAAAATCATCTCATATGTGGTTTATGACCATTTTTTGGGGGGGAGAGGGAGGGGAAATTACAGAAATTGGGGCCCTCATTTTTTGTATTGGATGTAGATTAGCCTGTAGTAGGAAATCCTTAACAAAACAAGAATTATAACTGAAGCTCTGTACTGACAAAACATAGTAAGATAGGTGAAAGTAAAGATGCTAGAAATAAAGGAACAATATTTCAAATATAACTTGAACTTGGTCTTAGGTTTTGTGATATTGATTCTTATTTTAATAGCTACAGAGATGTTCTTTATTTTAAAGAGAAGAGCAAATCATGGTACAGGGATGCAGACTTACTTTGCATCTCTTATCTATTTGTCCCCAGTAGTGATACATTACCTTTTTATAGTGATTTATTTTCAGGAAAGGTTCATCTTCTTTCTTCTTGCTTTTAGGCTGAACAGTGTCAAATACAGAGCCTTAAAAAGCCTCAGTTGAAATGAATTGAACCCAGGTCTTCCATGTCATGCTTAAGAAATTACCTCCAATATTTTATATCAATGAGTAGATGAAGAACGCAATTAAGAATAAATTTGTAGCTAGCTGTTTAGTGACTTATGTTTAAATATTGTTTTAGACTCTTGTTTTCCTAATTGCTCCAAGTTTCAGTTTAAAACTTTGACTCAGGGAAAGAAAACAATTATCTCCAGAGAGAGCATATTTCAATTTCACAATAACTCAAGTTAAAAGGTAAAATACCACAAATATTGTGTTTACTTTTAAAGGCTAAGGTTATTTAAATAAATAAACAAATGAATAAGTTGGTAATTAACATGCAATTTCAGAAGGACAACTGTAGTTATGTGCAGGTGAAGATCTATTTAGAAACAAAAACAAACAAGCAACAATAACAAAAACCTTCTGTCTATGATAAAGAGTCTGAACTGGCTGTGATCTATGGAACACCCTGCTATGTAACAGCAGTCATTGGACTTTGTGAAACAGGATCATTCTGCAACTCCTTTTCTATCTTCTATGGTTTCACTAGAATCATAGAACCACTAAACCATGTCCCTAATCACCAGGTCCAGCCTTTCCTTGAACACCCCCAGGGACAGTGATGCCACCACTTCCCTGGGCAATCTGTTCCAATGCCTGACTATTCTTTCTAAGAAGAAATGTCTCCTAATTTATAACCTAAACCTCCCCTAGAACAACCTGAGGCCATTCCCTCTAGTACTGTCTCTAGTTACCTGTGAGAAGAGGGGGACCCCTAGCTCCTCACAATTACCTTTCAGGAGAAGCACTGCATTACTTTTCAAAAAGTTTATTTTCCAAAATAAAATTGTGTATGTGAATTTGGAATCCATTAAAAACAAACAAACAAACAAACAAACAAAAGACAAAATATATATATATATGGAATCATCTACTTAAGTAAGTAAGAATTTTTTTTAATGTATTTTATATCAGGCTTAGCTAGCTTTTCATTCACATTTTATTAGTGAACAGACTAATTTAAAGACTGGAAATACTTTTTACTTTCCAGACAGAAGGGTCATTTTTCTAATGTGATTTATATTTCTAATTTCTGAATTGTGGTAATCATTCTTCAGTATCAATGCTAAAGTCATCCTCTTGACTTCTATAATTTGCCCTAGCAAAACCATACTATTCTAAAACACTTCTAATAATGAGTACCAGGGCTTTAAAAGAAGGTTGAATTGACTTAACCCAACTAACAAGGCTGAAGATTCTCTCATTCCATTACTTTTCATGAAACAAAATTTAAGTTCATCATCTTATTAAAGATGGACCTTTCTTGACTCTTTCTTAATGATTTTAAAATGAAATGGTTTATGTAGAACTGAAGCATGGTGGAAGAAGTGAAATTACTAAAAAAATGTGTAAAACAGTACTTGTCAATGCAGCTGAAAAATTAGTGTGTTTGTTACATTATTTACAAGTAACTTAGATCTAAGGAACAGATGTGGCTACTGGCTTAATAAGTGATATATAGCTTAACAAACAGTGTGGAAATTAAGCTATTAAGCTATATAGCTTAATAAGTGGTGTGGTAAAATACCAGTCAACTCACAAAACTTATTTGTTACAGATAGTCTTAATAACTACCTAGATTAGGTATACATTGGAGGAAATATTTTGTCTTTAGTGACGCTTTAGGACCTTTCAGATCCTTTCTAGTTGTTGATTTTCTATCATTTGTGGCTTACATCAATGTCTTCTTGAACTTCTTTTTGAAGAAAATTGTAATATGCATTTTCATTCTACAGCTTTTTTTTTTTTTTTTTTTTTTTCAAAAACACGGTACTGTCTTCTGTCTCATAATTGTCACTTTCAAAAGCCCTGAATCTCTGAATGCAATGTCTAGATTTACAGAAAGTCATGCAAATGAAGAAATATGCCATAGTGAAAACCAATCAAACAGAACACTATAAATAAATAAATAAATAAATACAAGACCAACGTCATTCTTCACCAATCAGACTGTGATGCAGTGACAAAGAAAGTCTGCTGCTCCATGCAGATGGAGCATGACAGTTCTAACTATAGTTAAAGGGGGAGTTCTGGAAAGGTACCAGCCTGAGTTGGGATGGGCTCTGGAAATGGAAAAGGGAGAAAACAATCGGTCACAAATAAGTGTTCAAGACAACAGCAGGAAAATGGTCACTGGTTCATCAGTTTCCCAGCTCTGTGCACAACCTTCCTGGCAAATAAGATGAAGAGGAACCGTTCATTGTGGCTTTCTCCAAGCTGATCTGTGAACAGCCACTTACAACCAATATTTAGTGAGGTATTCATCAACTTGAATATGAATAAATCTCTAATATTTTCAGGCACTGTAACAGATTATGCAAGTCTAATTGCACCAAAAGAGAACATCTCTGTGTTAATTTTCTGATCTTCCCTAGCACCACAGGATACTCTTTAGAAAAAAAAATAAAATAAAATAAAATATCAAAATAGAATAAAATATCAAAAAGATTAGGTTTGATATGCTCAAAGATAAAAATAAAAAACAACAAAAACACAAGCATCTCATTAACATTTAGTGCAAAAGCACTAAAGAAGTAGTGTATTTAAAGAGCTGTGAAGAGTAGTCATATTAGATAACTGGATGAAGGATGATGATGATGTTGCACAGTAAACTTATGTTTTAAAGGATGCATCCTTTAAATGATTTTTGTCAGGATAGACCCAAGACAAGGGAAAAAAGAAATAATAATAATAATAAAAATATGGTTCTAGTAGGAAATAGATCAAAGATGTTGAATTCTGACTCCTGGTCAGTAATAATTAGTCCTGGACAGAAATTGTTACCAAAGATGTAACATTTACAAAACATCTTCCCCTTCAAATGCATACAAGCATAATCTTGACTTTTTTTTTTTTTTTTTTTTTTTTTTTCCTAATTCACTCTGTATTTGCTGGAGTAGACTTACTGTATTATATATGACCACCACCTTTTTCTCTTTTTTTCTCTCACCAATTTTCTTTCCCTTTACAACTCTTAACCTCCTGTTTCAGTTATAATATCTAGTTTGGGGAGTTTATGATATGTTTATCTTACCCATTCTGCTTCATTAGGATTTCTAATGTCAATTTTTGTTTGTTCGTTTATTTATTTATTTATTTATTTATCTTCCTTAGCCTAAGGTCAGATAATTTCTCACAGTTTTAAAAAAGAACTAGTCATCTCCATAGATGTATTAGAATATAGAGCATTAGCTTCTTTATGTATGAGTATAGAGTATTATCTTCTAAGATTTCAGGAAGGTTTTATGTTATTAGTATAACTATATGGTTAGGACAGACATTTGTCCATATATCTAAATTCTCAACTTATTTGATAGCAAAGACTTTCATCAGATATTGGATAAATCTTTTTGAAGAATAGTTGTACAATAACTTGGGCTAAGTGCGGAGTTTGTGGAATTGGTCTCACTGTGAATTTTTCAAGTATTTAAAAATATTTATTTAAACATAATTTTCTTGCTTCCAAAAATAATTTAGTCATTTCATGACTATATATCCTTGATTAGAAACAAAAAGTACAATGTTTCATGCAGAAAAGTATCATTATTTAATTAGCAAGCATTGCATATTTCCTATACATTTTTTTCTTCTTCAGTTCCTTCAAAAATAGATTGAAAACATTTTTTTTCTTTTTTTCTTTTTCTGTAATTATACAAACAGGTATAAGTAATGTTACTTTGACCAAACACTACCATGTTGACAATATATTCAAGCAAAATATCCCATAAAAATATCTACTTACTAAATATGTATAGGATACAAACAGGATGTACATTAGAGTACATGGAAACAATAAGGAAGCAAGCTGTAAAATACACAGATGGTATGCCTTGTTCAGATCACCTTGTTTACTGCTTGTGTCTATAATTTAGTTATCAGAACAGATGTGTCCCTCATAACCCCATTTTCCCTATTTCTATTATTACTGTCACGTGGCCCGATGAATAACAGGTACCTAATTCTAGCACCGATAGAAACTAGAAGAGGGTAACTTACAGATGGTATAACAGAGTCCACTTGTTCAAAGTATGGAAGTACTCAGAACAGTCAAACTGATTTCTACTGAACATACTCTTCAGATTTGCTATCTGGGTTGTACCAGCTGGTAGAGACAAATTCGCTTGGAAATGCTTGTACGTTGTAGTGATGTAAAGTGAGTGGATGGTTCAAAGATTTCAGTTAAAATTGTTTTGACAGAAAACTGGTTTTCAGCAAAGTAATTCTTGTTTGTGTGAGAAATGCTGTTTCCTTATGGAAAAAATAAATAAATAAATAAATAAATAAATATATCATAATTTTGCCTATTAAAAAAGGCTTTCCAAACATGAGGGTACAGAACATTTTTCAGCAGAAATCTACAGGCCAGAACTGTGTGATTTATAGCTCAAATGTTCTGTGTTCTCAACATCCTCTTTAAAACAGGTTTCCCAGATGGATTATATCTTCCATGAGGCAATAAAATTTCACCAATTTGCTGACTGAAAAAGAACAGGTTGTAGAATGTCATGAAATAAAGTAATTAAACTTCAACCTATAGAAAATAATGTATACAAGGGACACTTCAGCAAGTTCCAGAGTTTGATTCAACATACGTGAAGAATCTTTTATTATTATTATTATTATTTATTATTATTATGATTATTTCTATTACTATTACTTTCACAATTTGTTTTATTTCAAATCTTTTTAAAACTGCCCCCCTTCCATGTCTGTAAATCATGACATAGAATAGCTAGTTGAACGGATACATTTCTCCTTTCTACAAAAGAAGTATTTTATCATACCTGTTATAAATATCTCTATTTCCTTTATTTCAAATAATATTACTTATACTTTTATGTAATTTTGTGATTTGTATATAGATGATATAAAGCCTCACTCTAAAAATTTCAATTTTTCATGCTTTTCCTATTCTTTCTCTTTTTATTTTCAACAACCTTTTCTTCTTGTAATGATAAAGACACCAGGTTTGATATTTGAACTAGAGACAAAGGTAAACAGTAATTATTTATTATTTACTTTTAATTTTAAAGAATGCAAGTTTATTTCCAGCTCATATGCATTTAAGCAAATTATTTAAGTCTTTGTTAAGAAAAGATGAGGGAAACATCATCTGGTGGATAATAAATCTTCTCTAAGATGCTTCCTTTCATTTCTGATTTATGTGACTTGTTTCTTATTTTTTGTGATAACACTAATAGAAATTTAAGCTGCAACATTTCAAAACAATATGTGATTGACATTCTACCATACACAGAAAAAAAAAAATCAAGCAATTCAATTTGATAGCTCTAAATAAAATTGTTGAAATAATTAATTGAAATGCATATTTCCTCTAGAACTAAAGAAACAGAGAATATAATATATTCCCAATAAGGGTTTCTGTATGAACTTCCAGTAACCTGTGGAGATGTATTTATGAAATATCTCAGAAAGTTAGCTTAACGTTAAAATCTTATCACAGGTTATCACATTAAGATAAATGCTGTTAACACAGATAAAAATAGAATATAGAATCATAGAATCATAGAATATCCTGAATTGGAAGGGACTCATAAGGATCATTGAGTCCAACTCCTGGCATCACACAGGTCTACCCAAAATTCAGACCATGTGACCAAGTGCACAGTCCAAACACTTCTTAAACTCCTACAGGCTTGGTGTAGTGACTGCTTTGCTGGGGAGCCTGTTCCAGTGTGAGACAACTCTCTCAATGAAGAACCTCTTCCTGATGTCTAGCTTAAACATCCCCTGCCTCAGCTTGACACCATCCTATCAGTCCTATCACTAGTGACTAAAGAGAATAGATTGGTGCCTTTTCCTCCACTCCCCCTAGTAAGGAAGCTGTAGACAGTGATGAGGTCTCCCCTCAGCCACTCTTTTCCAGGCTGAACAGACCAAGTGACCTCAGTTTCTCCTTATATGTCTTCCCCCCAAGGCCCTTCACCATCTCCTCCACCTGGGAAGGAACAACTACACATATCAGTAAAAGCTGGGGGATGACCCGCTGGAGAGGAGCTCTGAGGAGAGGGACCTGGGGGTCCTGGTGGATGACAGGTTGACCATGAGCCAGCAGTGTGCCCTCGTGGCCAAGAGGGACAATGGGATCCTGGCGTGAATTAAAAAAAAGGGTGGCCAGTGGGTCAAGGGAAGTGATCCTCCCTCTCTACTCTGCCTTGGTCAGGCCTCACCTGGAGTACTGTGTCCAGTTCTGGGCTCCCCAACAAGAAAGACAGGGATCTCCTGGAAAGAGTCCAGCGGAGGGCCACAAAGATGATATGGGGCTTGGAGCATCTTCCCTATGAAGATAGGCTGAGAGACCTGGGTCTGTTCAGCCTGGAGAAGAGAAGACTGAGAGGGGATCTCCTCAGTGTATATAAATATCTGAGGAGTGGGGGACAGAAGGATGTAGCCAACCTCTTCTCAGTGGTTTGTGGGGATAGGACAAGGGGCAATGGCTGCAAGTTAGAGCACAGGAAGTTCCGCACTGACATGCGAAAGAACTTCACAGTGAGGGTGACGGAGCATTGGAACAGGCTGCCGAGGGAGATTGTGGAGTCTCCTTCTCTGGAGATATTCAAGGCCTGTCTGGATGCCTATCTGGGCAGCCTGCTCTGAGGAACGTGCTTTGGCGGGGGGGTTGTACCTGATGATCTTTCAAGGTCCCTTCCAACCCCTACAGTTCTGTGTTTCTGTGATCTTTGGACACTCTTTGGACATCCCTTCTCTGGACACCCTCTAACTGTTTAATGTCTTTTTGTACTATGGTGCCCAGAACTGCATACAGTACTTGAGGTGAGGCCTCACCAGTGCAGAGTAGAGAAGGACAATCACTATATTCGCTGATAATCACAACATATTTAGGCTTTTTAAATTTGACTATATATAAAATGAATAGCAATTGTGATTTCATAAATAATATAACTGTTTTACATGTTTGAGTCAAATGTATGTACTTCATAGAATCAGACTCATAGAATGGCTTGGGTTGGAAGGGACCTAAAAGATGATCCAGTTCCAACTCCCTGCCATGGGCACTGACACCTTCCACTAAACCTGATTAATCAAAGCCCCATCCAGCCTGACCTTGAACACTTCCAGGGATGGGGCATCCACAGCTTCTGTTGGCAATCTGCCCCACTGCCACACAAACATTTTGGTAAAAAATCTCTTCCTAATGCCAAATCTAAACCTACCCTTCTTTAACCTAAAACCATTAATCATTTCCCGATAACTACACTCCCTAACAAAGAGTCCTTCTCCTGCTTTCTTTAAGTCCCCTTTAGGGGACCAATAAGGTCTCCACAGAACCTTGTCTTCACCAGGCTTAACAACCCTAACTCCTGCTCCAGCCCTTTGAACTTCATGGTCCTCCTCTGGACTCATTCTAATACATCCATGGCCTTCTGTGTTGGCAGCACCAAAGCTGAATTTATTCTCTAGGTGGGATCTCACAAGAGCAGAGCAAAGAAGAAGAATCATGTCCCTCAACCTGCTGGCCATACTTCTTTTGATTCAGCTCAGGATACGGTTAACTTTCAGGTATGCAAGCACACACTTCTGGCTCATGTCGAGTTTCTCATCAACCAACACCCCCAGATCCTTCTCCTCAGGGCTGTTCTTAATCCATTGTCTACCCAGCCTGTGTTTGTGTTTGGAATTACCCCAACCCAAATACAGGACCTTGCACTTAGCCTTGCGCTTCATGAAGGCCCACCTCTCAACCCTGTCGTGGTCCCTCTGGGTGGTATCCCTTCCATTCAGCATGTCAGCCACACCTCACAGCTTGGTGTCTTTGACAAACTTGCTGAGGGTAAACTCAATCCCACTGTCCCTGTCACAGATAAAGTTGTTAAACAGTGCCAATCCCAATACTGACCTCTGAGGAACACCACTCATTGGTGTTTTCTACTTGAACATTGTCTTGAACATTGTCTTGAGTACTGTGTTCAGTTTTGGGCCCCTCGCTACAAGAAGGACATCGAGGTGCTTGAACAGGTCCAGAGAAGGGCGAAAAGCTGGTGAGGGGTCTGGAGAACAAGTCCTACGAGGAGCGGCTGAGGAAGCTGGGCTTGTTCAGCCTGGAGAAGAGGAGGCTCAGGGGCAACCTTATCGCTCTCTACAGGTACCTTAAAGGAGGCTGTAGCAAGGTGGGGGTTGGTCTGTTCTCTCACGTGCCTGGTGACAGGATGAGGGGGAATGGGCTTAAGTTGTGCCAGGGGAGTTTTACGTTGGATCTTAGGAAGAACTTCTTTACCAAAAGTGTTGTTAGACATTGGAACAGGCTGCCCAGGGAAGTGGTGGAGTCACCATCCCTGGAAGTCTTTAAAAGACGTTTAGATGTAGAGCTTAGGGATATGGTTTAGTGGGGACTGCTAGTGTTAGGTCAGAGGTTGGACTCGATGATCCTGAGATCTCTTCCAACGTAGAAATTCTGTGATGTTGTGATTCTGTGATTGTTGACTGCAACTCTTTGAGTGCCACCAGCCATTCCCTGTACAGCAAGTTGTCCATCCATCAAATCCAAGTCTCTCCAATTAGAGTGAAGGATCTCATGGGGGTGAGTGTCAAATACTTAGGTCCTGGTAGATGATGTATGCTCTCCATCTATGCTGTAACCCTGCCATAGAATGCCACCAGTTTTGTAAGGCATTATTTGCTTTTAGTGAAGCCATGTTGGCTGTCACCAGTCACTTCCTTATTTTCCTCATGCCTTAGCATAGTTTTCAGGAGAATCTGCTCCACAATTTTGTTGGGTTCAAAGGTGAGAAGACTGACTGACCTGTAGCTCCCCAGGTTTTCTATTTTTCCCTTTTAAAAATGTAGGTTACGTTTCCCATCTTCCAGTCAGAGGGAACTTCACCGGAGTGTCACTGCTTCTCAAATATGATATATAGTAGCTTAGCATCTTCATAGACCAGTTCTCTTATGACCCACAGATGTATCTCATCAGGTCCCATTGACTTATGCATCTTTATATTCCTTAGCTGAACATTCAGTCTTAAACCTGATCTTCTCCTGCAGTGTGTGTTTCATTGTTCTCCCAGTCCCTGACTTGGCTATAGTATGCCCAGACTAAGTGGCTAGAGCACTTGCTGGTGAAGAGTGAGTCAAAAAAGTCATTGAGTACCTACGACTTCCCATATTCCAGGTGACCAGATCTCCAATTTCCTCTGGAGAGGGCCAACCATTTCCCTAGTGTTCTTTTTAGCACTGATATACCTATAGAAGCCTTTCTTGTTGCCCTTAATGTCCCTGGCCAAATTTAATTTTATCAGGACTTTGGCTATCCTAACCTGGTCCCTGGTTTTTGGAGCAATTTCTCTGTATTCCTCACAGGCCATCTGTTCTTGCTTCCACCCTTTGCTGGCCTCTTCTTTCTGCTTCAGTTTGGCCAGAAGAATCTTGTTCACCCCTGCAGACCTCCTGGCATTTTTTGCCTGAGTTCTTTGTTGGGATGCATTGCTCCTGAGTTTATAGGAGGTGATCCTTGAATATTAACTAGAATTCTTGGAACCCTCTTCCCTTCAGGGCTTAAGCCCAAGATCGCTGAAGAGGGCAAAGTCTTCTCTCCCAAAGTCCAGGATAGTAAGCCTGCAGTATTCCTTCTTTGCTGCCTTCAGAATCCTAAACTGCAATTTTTCATGGTCACTGAAGCCAAGGTTTCTCTTAAGCTTCACATTCAACACCAGTCCCTTCTTGATGACAACAAGTTCCAGTAGTGAACCTTTCTCCTCATTGGCTCCTCTGTTACTTGGAGAAGGAAGTTATCATCAAGGCATTCCAGAAATCTCTGGGATCACCTATGCATTGCTGTGCTGTTCTTCCAACATATTTTCGGGTGGCTGAAGTCCCCCATTAGGTCCAGGGCTTGTGAAAGTGAGACTGCTTCTATCTGTTGATAGAGGGCCTCATCTGCGTGGTCTTCCTGGTTGGGTGGCCTGTAGCAGACCTTCAATATAATGTCACCTGTCCCTGACTCGTAAGATGTCTCTCAGCTCCTCATCCATCCCCAGGAAGAGATCTGTGCACTTCAGATTTTTTTTTACTTTTTTTATTTTTTTCCCCCGGGGGGAGGAAATGCACCTTTTCCACCTCCCCTTCCTGTCTTTCCTAAAGAGCCTGTATCCTTCAATTTCAACACTCCGGTCATAGGAGCCATCCTATGAAATCAAACCACTTCTCTGTAATACCAGTTAGGCCACAACTAACCCTGTAGGAGTGCATACATCTCTGACTGCTCTTGTTTATTTCCAATGCTATGTATTAGCACAAAGACATTTAAGTTGGGCTCTGATGAAGATGAGACACTGTTTGGAGCAGCTGGAGTTCCTTTCTGCTGCTCTTTAGCTGCTCTCCTGCTGATTCATGACCCTTCTCCAGGCTCTGGGCATCTATTTTTGACACTGGCATCAAACAGGGAGGAGTGGGACAGAATGCCAGTTCCCCTCCCCTAGAAATCTCTCTTCACCAGCTTCGCAAGCCTATAGCCAAAGATTCTCTTTCCCTTCTGTGATAGGCGGACCCCATCAGCCCCCAGAAGACCATACTTCTTAATTATTTTCTCTCAAATATTTAAATAATATGGAAGAAAATGTATTCAACACTAAATGATATGAAAGACAAAAATAAAAAATAAAAAAATAAAATAAAAATCCACACACACATGCACACAGAGAAAAAAAAAAAAAAAAAAAAATAAAAATAAAAATTTTAAAATAAAATAAAAATTAAAATTAATTAAAATTAAAATTAAATGTAGGATGAACCACTCAAGAGTTTTCGACAAACTCACAAGGTGACATTTTTCATCTGTTTTAAAATTATTATTTATTTAATGAACACACAGGTATATGTGAAATTAGACTAGTAATTAAATATTTCACGAATTTAATACAAAATTCTTTATCTGTTTAATAGGATTTATATATTTCTAATATATGTCATGTTGGCACAAAGTCAAAACATGAAATAACATGAATATATTATATGTTAAAACATGAATAAAACATGATTTTCTGCTTCTTCTATATTTCTTTTAATTGAGTTCATTGTGTTAAGAGTATTGTAAAATTTCTTGTTTACCCCATGTAAACTGTTGATACATCTTTTTTGTTAAAGAGCAGTCAAGCCTAACTACATTACAGTTGGACTTCACCATAAGACAAAATAATAATAATAATAATAATAATAATAATAATAATAATAATAATAATAATAATAAACCTACTTCCTTCAGGTTAAATACACTGTTAGGTGGAAGAACAAGAAGGATGAACAAGGCAATTAACTGTCCTTAATTCAGTATAACTAATTTATCACCTTCTGAAATATGAACAGTCAGGATTTAAATTTATATTGTGAGTCCTCAAAGTTTGTGCAGCCTTTATGAAATTCTGAAAATTTAGAATATAAAGCAGATAACAGTAAAATTATATCTTCCCCAATATGGATTAGAATTTCCTAATTATGCTATCATTCTTTAATTTATTTATTTATTTATTTATTTTATATTATTTTTTTATTTTCACAGCTTAGATTTGTAAAGTCCAGCAAACTAGGGCAATAAAATGAGAAGTATGTAAGTAACAGCTTAAACAGTATTGTTTATCTCATCGGAAAGGAAAACTGAATGTATTATATACTGACTTCATGCTCAATTTCCACAGAGGTGTTTCAATTCTGTTTCGATTCCTCTGAAAAAATGAAATTAGAACAGTTTATAATAATGAAAATATTGGCACAAACAATTACTTATTCAATTTAACATGCCTTTGGATATTATCTTACAGATATATTTGTAAACACAGCAATTTCTTCTTCTGTCTAATGCAATTTTGATTAGTCCTAGGAGAAAACAGAACAGACGGAACAGAGTCTCAGGGATTGAATGGGTTGAACAAGTGAGGTCCCTGAGTGGCAAAAATCTTGCCACAAACTACTGCAATGATGAGTCTTGGAGGCCTGCCCACAGTCTATCTGAGGAAGAAAAAGCTCAAGTTTACATGTTTAATCAATCTTCACCAGCAAAAAGAGATGTCAGACAGATAAGTATCTCATGTTTCATTAGAAATGGAATGTCTCGTACCATGAAGTACTTTTTTTGATTTTTTTTTTCTTCCTGAGCTGCATTATACAAAAATGTATATTATTCTAGTTTCTTTTAATTGTTGCATGGCTTTATTTATTAGTCAGTATTCTGTGATGAGTTATCTTCTTTTTTTTTTTTTTTTGTTGGACACACAAAGATATGCCCTGAATTGCCAATGTAAAATATAGACTTCTACTTCATAGACTTCTACAGACTACATTTCAGATGTGGCTGAAAACAGAAAGACTGTGGTATAATTACCGTCTTGCAGTAGTAGTTCCTTTTGTCTCATGTGTTGCCTCGTATAGGACCAGTCAAAAAGTCAGAAATACCCTTTTGCGGACTGAGACCAAGATGTAAATTTAAATCTTTTCTTTTATTTTTTTTTTCTCATAGAGAAGAGAATAAAAATAAATAAATAAATAGAAAGAGGGTAAGCCCTTCTTAAATTCTCCAAGGCCCATTTGAGCCAAGAAGAAGGACTGCAGATAAATATCCATGTTATTTTGTTTGTTTGCTTGTTTTTAAATAAATGCTCTTTAAATTCTTTATTAGAAAATTCTGTATGAAAGATGTACAAAAAACAATGGTAAAGTCTAGTCATTATCAATCTAATATTTACGGATTATGTGTCTTGCTACCTGCCCTTCTCCCCTGCCAGTGTGTCATTGATATTTTGACCATAAAACATCTCACAATCTGAGGCAAGACAGGGTGAAGAAAACCACATCCTTTTAAAGTTGCCTCTCTGATTGTGCAGGGTATAATCTGTGTCTCATTTTGTGGCAGCTAAAAATTCAATTATATTTATTTTAAATCATTTTTTAAGAAGTAAAGGAAAACAGATCTGAAAAACAATTCCTCTGTGAGAAGGTGTGGTAGTTTTACTCAGCTGGGAAGCTGACCTCTGCCACAACTGCTATCTCACTCCCCTTCCTCAAAGGAAAAGGGGGAGAAGGTATAATGAAAAGGGCTTAGAGGTTGAGAGAAGAAGAGAGACCACTCAATAATTATCGTCATGGGCAAAGCAGACCCACCGTAGGTAGATTATAATATAATAAATATAATATTACATAACATAACATAACATAACATAACATGATCTAATATAACATTACATTACATTACATTACATTACATTATATTATATTATATTATATTATATTATATTATATTATATTATATATATACAATATAATATAAATATATTTATATATAAAATATTATGTAAATATAATTTATATTTTTAAATATAGTATAATAAATATAATTTATTACCTATTACTAACAAGTGAGAGCAGTGAGAAACTCAAAACAAACTGAAAACTGCTTTCCTCTATCGACCATCTTCTATGGGGGTTGTGGTCAGGCCACATATAAATAAATAAATAGCAATTTTGATTGCACCTGACAATTTGTTATAATTGCGGTGTTTTTAATTGAAAAATAACATTTCTATGAAATGTTTTTGATAACATTTCTTACAGCTTACTTGTCATTATATCAGCATCAACTTCATTTAATGAGTTCACTGCCTCTAGAACCAGCCAAGAACTAAGGAGGAATAGCCACAGTTTGATTATTTCCTTTTAAAATTTCATTTCAGAAGATTTTATAATGAAATTTCAAAAGATTTTTAAATTTTTTGAAATTTCATTATTAGGTAGTGATTCTTATAGCTTACTGAAAGTTATCACAAATTGTCTGAAACCACAAACCAATTGTAAATAAAATTTTTACCTAGCCAAATATTCTCTTGCATGTAAAAAGAGTACTGGAATTACAGAAGTGTCATAGACTATCCTGTCATGTGTATCTGTCCTACCAAGTCAGTACTGTGTTTTCATTCACAGTCACAAAGCTTTGTAAAGCACAGATGTGCCTGTGTGAGGCACAGACAGGTGGGGCTTCCCATCCCATGCAGAATTCTAAGCAAGCCTTCATCTCCTTAGTCAGAGACTTAATGACAGTAGGCATTTAATCTGAAAGGAGATGTTTCTCTCCTAGATCCCATAAACAGAACAGACAGTTCATTCCTGTATTAAGCTTTCAAGAACATGATCTCTGTGAAAGCTTGAGAGGGTGGTCATTGATTACTGCAGAGTAAATTATTAGCTCCTCAAACAACTGAGACTCTAACTAGTAAATTGGAGAAATGTAAAAATTTCAGCTGATTTCAATGAAGCCCTGAAGTTTAGACTTACTTTATTCAAATTGTCAAAAAAGTATGTTGTACAATTAATGTCATAGTACCTTTCTTTTCTTAAGTTCTGACATACTCTCATTAGAAAATAATTGGGATTTAAAATTGTATGATTATTTAATTATTCTTCTCTGATGAATAGTTAGGCACTAGCATTTCCAAGTAACTGAGGGAGATCTGAAGTAAGTCTAAATATCCTTGAAAGCAAAGATTTTCATAGGTCCTAAGTGACTGGAACTGGACCAGGGGGCGGAAAAAAAAAAAAAAAAAGCTTCTTTTTCTTCACTTCATAACTGTTTACAAAACTCCGTGCAGGACTTAGTATTTGTCCTTACACATTGAAATATTTCAAAAGATCTAGGTCCAACGTGTCTCTCATTTTTTTTTTATTTTTTATTTTTTACATGTGAAATTTATGGAAGAAAACAGTCTGTAACTTTAGTCATTCCTACTCTACATCCATTTATTACTTACGGTCTTTGGCTGATCCTTTCTTTCAGGTCAGCATTCCATCCTGCTTCTCCAGACTGCACAACAGTTTACTGATTAATCATTTGAAAACATAATCATTCAAAATCAAATTCTTAATCCTTATAAGACTGGAGCCTTACTGTAGATTTTGCTGCATATGGAGAAGTCAAAAACCTTATATATGGAATAATAACTATACTATTGAAAGAGGAAGAAAAGAAGAAAGGAATAAAAGACAAGAAAGGAAAAAAGAGAAAAAGAGAAATAGAAAGGGAGAGAAAGATAGAAAGAGAGAAAGGGAGAAAAAAAGAAAAGAAATAGAGGAAGGGAAAATGGAAGGGGAAGGGGAAGGGGAAGGGGAAGGGGAAGGGGAAGGGGAAGGGGAAGGGGAAGGGGAAGGGGAAGGGGAAGGGGAAGGGGAAGGGGAAGGGGAAGGGGAAGGGGAAGGGGAAGGGGAAGGGGAAGAAAGAAACGGAACAAGAGAAGGAAGGGAGGAAGGGAGGAAGGGAGGAAGGGAGGAAGGGAGGGAGGAAGGGAGGAAGGGAGGAAGGGAGGAAGGGAGGAAGGAAGGAAGGAAGGAAGGAAGGAAGGAAGGAAGGAAGGAAGGAAGGAAGGAAGGAAGGAAGGAAGGAAGGAAGGAAGGAAGGAAGGAAGGAAGGAAGGAAGGAAGGAAGGAAGGAAGGAAGGAAGGAAAATAAATCTTGTGGGTCAACAGTATTCAATAAAGAGAATAATAAGCATCATATTAAGCATTATGTGGATTTGAAAATCAGTGATAATTTTCCAAAAAGAATAAAAATTTCAGTAAGTAATTTCAAGTAATTTCAGTCTAAAATATTTTATGAATAAACAAATATGAAAGTCAAAGAAAAATGAGTCTGAAAATGAGCATTAGCTTGCTGTACTTTGAGGATCTAGTATGTGTTCACCTTTAAATATTGCATTATTATAGAACCATAGAATCAGAGTCATAGAATTGTAGGAGTTGGAAGGGACCTCAAGAGATCATTGGGTCCAACAACCCTGCCAAAACAGGTTCCCTAGAGAAAATTGAACAGGTAGGTGTCCACACGGGTCTTGAATATCTCCAGAGAAGGAGATTCCACAACCTCCCTGGGCAGCGTGTTCCAGTTCTCTGTCACCCTCACCATGAAAAAGTTCTTTCATATGTTGTTGCGGAACTTCCTGTGCTCCATTTTGTGGCCATTGCCCCTTGTCCTGTCCCCACAAACCACTGAAGAGAGGTTGGCCAAATCTCTCAGTCTCCCACACTTAAGGTATTTGTGAACATTGATAAGATCTCCTCTCAGTCTTCTTAAGGCTCAACAGACCAAGTCTCTCAGTCTTTCCTCATAGGGAAGATGCTCCAGGCCCCATGTCATCTTTGTGGCCTTCTGATGGAAGAAGACCACAGCATCCAGAACAAGCTGTTCCAACACCTTTCCAAGGACAGAGGTGAGACAGACTGGCCTGTAGTTTCCCAGATCCTCCTTCTTGCCCTTCTTGAAGGCCAGGGTGACATTGGCTATGCTCCCATCTTCAGCTAACTCTGCTGTTCTCCAAGACCTGTCAAAGATGGTAGGGAGTGGTTCAGGGATCACCTCCGGTAACTCCCTCAGCACACATGAATGCATTGCATCAGGACCCATGGGTTTGTGTGCATTGATCCCACTCAGATGCTCCTGAACCACCCTCTCCTCAACCAGGGGGAGATCTCCACCTCCCTGACTCTTTCTCCTCCCTCCAGGGTTCACGAGTCCCAGGCAGGAGCATTTGAAGCAAAGACTGAAGCAAAGAAAGCATTCAGTATCTCTGCTCTCTCAGCATCCCCTGTTACCAGGACAACCGCCTTGTTCAGCAGGGGACCCACGTTATCTGTAGTCTTTCTTTTATTGTTTGCATACTTAAAAAAAATAAAAACAAATATTATCCTTTATCTCTTTTGCAAGCTTCATCTCCAGGTGGGCTTTAGCCATCCTCGTTGTGCCCCTGCAGACCCTGAAAACACTCCTATAATCCTCCCAAGAGGACAGGACATTTTTCCACATTTCTTAGACCTTCCTCTTTCTTTTGATCTTGTCGATGAGCTCCTTGCTCATCCACACATGTCTCCTGCCCCCATTCCCCAATTTCCTACTCTTAGAGATGCACCAATCCTGAGCTTGGAAGAAGTGCTGATTAAATATTGCCCAGCTCCCACAAGCACCCTTGCCTTCTAGCAATCTAGTCCAAGAGATACCCCCAAGTAGGTCCCAGAAGATGTTGAAGTTGTCTCTGCAAAAATCTGGGATGGCAATCCTACTTTTTGCCTTGCTTCTTCCACTAAGTTCCATCATCTCACAGTCGTTACATCCCAAGCTGCCCTCAACCTTCACTTCCCCAACAAGAACAAGGTCCAGAAGCATCCCCTGCCTCGTCTGCTCCTCCACCACCTATGTCAGAAAATTATCTTCAATGTACTAAATGAACTGTTTGGACTGCACATGCCTGGCCAAGTCATAATACGGCTTGAGTTGGAAAGGACCCTAAAGTTCATCCATTTCCAACTCCCCAGACATGGGCAGAGACAGACCACTAGACCAGGTTGCCCAAGGCCCCATTCAGCCCGGTCTTAAACACTTTCAGGGATGGAGCACCCACAACTTCCCTGCGCAATCTGTCCCACTGCCACATCACTCTCAGAGTAAATAATTTCTTCCTAATATCTGATTTTACTATCTTAATATCTACTCTTTTTTTTTTTTCTTACCAAAGTAGCATCAGTAAATTTTCTTCTGTTTCTTCATTCTGTGTCTAACAGTCTTGACTTCTGATGACAATTATTCCTAAACATAATTTATATAAACACATATATGTTTGCATGCATGTATGCATTATATATAAAGTGCACATTTATTTCTTTTAGCAAATTTTAGTAAACTTCTGACCTCTGAAATACTCTTTCCAGATGACAAGAGTATTTTATTCTTAGATAACCAACATGAGAGTCTATTCTTTTCATTTCCTTCATATTACAATGAAGTTATTTAAAAGCATAGTATTAATTGAACAGAAAATCTCTTTCTCCAACTCTTATGTCTGTCTAAGAGGTCACATAATTGTTAAACATAGTGGAAATGAAGGCTGGAATGAAAAGTGAAGAATAAACATTGGCAATGGCTTATGGAAAAGGATGAACAGGAATGTAATAAAAGTTATCCTTAACTTGTGTGTGAGACCTGTTCAGCTTTGAACTATCAAACTTTATTTTTCACCTCAGAAAATGTAGAAAGTAAAAAAACATTAACTGAGGCAAATGCTGGGAAAGGAGAATGTATCTTAATTTTCATTAATATTCCTGCTGGAATATTCTGAAAGGGACAAATGCTGTTTTTTTAAAGAAGAGGTTTAGTGCAATGGCTATTCTAAACTGTTATCAAATTTTGGATTTGTTTTTATTATTTTTTTTTTCCTTTTCTTTCTATTACCTAGCATAGGACAGCTTCTGGACTCATCTTACAAAGGCCACCCTGGCAGCCCTCTGCTACAAAAACCTTGTCGCTTAACCCCAATACAAAAAAAGAAAGCTGAGTCCTTGAGCTTACTGCGAGAATAGTTCATAAATTGCAGAATTTCCTTTGTTTCATGTTCTTTTTGTATTTTCCACCCTACCTTAATGAAAAATACAGTGCCGTGTTTGTGTTTCCAAAGAATCATAAACATAAGTATGAGGAGCCGACTACCTGAAAGCAAAGTGGCTAATGTTAGTCTATAGAGTCATAGTCATCTAAATCAGAAAAGGTCTTCAAGATTATGAACTGCAACCATCAACTTGTCCTACCAATTCTATCACTAACTCATGTCCCTTAGTGCCAGTTCCACATTAAATTCAGGGATGGAGCATGATGAAATTCTGCCAAATGACCAATCTAAAACTCCCATGGTGTAACTTGAGACTGCTTCCTTGTGTCCTGTCGCTTTTTACCTGAAAAAAGAGACTGAACCTCCTTGCTACCATCTCCTCTCAGGTGGTTATAGGGAGTGATGAGGTCTCCCTTAAGCCTCATCTTCTCCAGACTAAGCAACCCCAATTCCCTTAAACTTCTACTCCTAAATCTTGTTCTCTAATCCCTTCACCAGTTGTGTTTCTCCCCTCTGCACATGCTTGAGTCCTTTTTGTAGTGAGGGGCTCCTACCTGATCACAGGATTCAACGTGTGGTCTCACCAGTGCCATGTGCAATCACATCCTGCTGGACATGTTATTTCTGATGCAGGCACAGATGTCGTTGGCTTTCATGGCCATCTGAGCACACTGCTGGCTCATATTCACCTGACTGTTGATCAGCACCCTCGGGTCTTTTTTCTGCTAGACAATTTTCCAGACACTCTTCCCCAAGCCTATACTGCTTCATGGGGTTGTTATGACTGAAGAGCAGAAAACAAAAGTAAGCTTTGCTGAATTGATTAGACTTGAGCCATTTACCTAGCCTATCCAGATCCCTCTGTAAAGCCTTTCTACACTCAAGCAGATCAACTACAACTATGGCTGTATAAAACACACATTTCTCAGTATTAAATTAGTGAACAATGTTTTATGTTATATTTTTATTTTATTTTTGTTTTGATATGCTTTATTTTGTTTTATTATTCAGGGTTTCATTTAGATTTTAATTTATCTTACATCATTTTCTTTTCCAAGATTATTTGAATTTAGTTTCTTTCAGGGAACAGTTTCAGCTCTGTCATCTTGGGTAATCTACAGGCGGTTTATCTATTCCTATGTGACATCTGAAAAAAATCTTTTACTCTAAAAACCATATAACACTTCTTCATCTGCTATTGCAATGACAGTCCCAAATAAAATTTCTCCATATATCAATTTACATAAATGTGCAAAATAATGATAATACTTTAAAGGAAAAGATATGTCTTATTGCTGTCACTGGCATATTACTAACTGATATTACTTAACAGAATAGTAATCAGCAATTCTGGAGAAATAAGCTCTTTGAGATGTTTAAACCATCGTGCTTTTATGGACCCAAAAAGTACACAAAATGAAGTTTGATGAATAAAAATTTCCCCACTGAAGTAATATCTAAGTTAGCTCAGCCCGGAGGATGAAGAAAGAGAACCTTAAAATCTTCTTAAGAATCTTCTTAAGATTTCTCTTTACCAGAATTTTTGTGAATATATTTATATAAATTAAAATCAAATTAAAGCCTCCAAATATCAAGCAGATTCCACAACCAGAAAACAAATAAACAAACAAAACAAAACAAAACAAAAAAAGCAAAAAACAAACAAGCAAAACAAAACAAAACAAAAAACAAACAACAAAAAAAACCACTTCCATATAAGATAATAACATACTTCTGTAAAATGGATAATAATCTTCCATATTTCCTCTTGACAACTAGGCCAGGAAAGATCTGAAGGTAATGGAAGGTAACTTGTGCTCCCTTGAATTCTTCCTAATTCTCTCTCTCCCTCCACACTCCTTGTTGGACAAAGATCAGCACAAAAACTGAAGGCATCAAATATTGTATGGAGATAAATTATGTGATACCAAAACAAACAAACAAATAAATGACTATCAGTTTCTGGAAATATTTTTCAAACTCTTCCAATTCAATCAAAGCAATATCAGTCTCTGCCCTTGGATACTTTGTTGAGGGCTTGATGGTACTGTGCACTTTAAGAGTTGGATGTAGTTTAACTTCAGCAGATGCTATGTGACAGAATGAGATGTCAATATTTGCATAGAGCCCTCTTGCTCGCATTGAGCCTGATATATAGCCTCTGAATTTTACATCAATTTTTATTTCGTAGTGGCAGACATGAAGCAACCTATACAAAATGCCAAGTGAAATTTTACTAAGAGAGAAGGAAAAAAAGAGAGAAAGAGAAAGAGAGGTTAGAGAGAGAGAAAGAGAGAGAGAAAGAGAGAAAGAGAGAGAAAAAAAAAAAAGAAAAAAAAAAAAGAGAGAGAGAGAAGAAAGAAGGAAAGAAAGAAAGAAGGAAGGAGGGAAGGAAGGAAGGAAGGAAGGAAGGAAGGAAGGAAGGAAGGAAGGAAGGAAGGAAGGAAGGAAGGAAGGAAGGAAGGAAGGAAGGAAGGAAGGAAGGAAGGAAGGAAGGAAGGAAGGAAGGAAGGAAGGAAGGAAGGAAGGAAGGAAGGAAGGAAGAAAAAGTAGAATAGGTGGAACTTCTGTTAAAATAGATTTTAAGAATTTATTAACAATGAAAATTCCAAATTCCTTGCACAGAGTTTAGCTGATCTAATAATTGTATAGTACATATATAATGCATGATTAGTTCTACTTTTCTCATCTAAAATGCATTACAATATACAGTAAGACTAAGCAAATTGTCAGCTTCAAGATTATGCTTACTTTAATGCATCCTTCATCTTACATTTTAAATTAACCAGTAACAGAATCTATAAGTTCTATCTATGCTTACTTTTCAAAGTGCCATAGATTTAAATGAGCAACATTTTTGAGTAGTGGTCATGTGTAGATAAGACTTGTTAAATGACTTTAAGAAAAGGCATACAAGCTAAAACTGGTACAAATCTTTCAAAAAGAAAAATAATCTTTATTTATATCAACATTACTTTATCCAGCACAATATGCAATTTAGCTATGTTAGGTTGTGCTGTCAATCAAATGTCAAGATAAATTCATCTAGTGAAAACACCAGGGACTACAATATGCAGTTGCCTCTTTAAATGAGCTTGAATTCTCTGGTTTCTTTCACAACAAAAGCTGCAAGATTTCTTTTAACTTGGATCACTTCCCATATAAAATAAAATTTTGGCTCAGTTTTGCTGGAAGCTCAAAAATTCTAAGTCATCTAAGAGAAAACTGCATTAAATATTTTTAATTGAAGCAATGTAATAACACAAACCTAAAGGTAATCACCACTCAGTAAAAAGTACTGCTCAGTGAGTTTTGGTTGCTCCTTGTGCTCTTAATGATTCATTTTTGAGTCACTTGATAGAGAGTAGAAATTCAGTGACACTGCAACAAGAGGTCATTTTCTGCCTCAAGAAGCTCCTCATTAAGTTTCAATTATTTTGCCAGTGTGTACAACAGTCTTTCAGTCTTCCTTATATTCCTAACACATGTAGGTGGCTAATGTCTCTTCACATATGTTTCACAGCAGGTTCTGAACTATTAGAGCACTTACAACTAAAAGTTCTTTTCCAGTAGAGCATGTAAATGTGACCCCTGTTGGTTGATGCGCCTATAGTACATGATAAGAATCACCGAATTAAGCGTTGCATGGAAGAGGTGAATAGCAAAGGAAACTATTTTTATCAAGTCACATTACAAACTATAATAACAAAGCAAAAGTGAATCGCAGTGTAGATGCATTTCAATTAAAGTTCCTTATTAGGACAGGCTAGAAAACCTTTTTTTTTTTTTTTTTTGCAATAAGCCTTAAAAATGTGATTTATTTATATATTTTTTTTAACTAGGACACTTTAATAATAATAACAATAACAATAACAATCATTATTATTGTTGTTGTTATTGTTGCTTGTTGTCATAAACAGCAACGTCAACAACAATAACAACAACCAAACCAACCAAAACCAACCAAACAAACAAAAAACACTATTGTTTTATATGTATGCTGAGAGCCAGGGGACCAGGGACAATAACATAGTAGATATGCCTCCAGCCTGGTTGGAACTTATCTGGGATGTGGAACATCCACATTGAAAGCTCTGCTTGTGTCACCACAGTGACTATTTTTTCCATATCTGAAATAATTAGGCAAACCACTAGTCTAAAGAGCCTTAGAGTGTCGTTACTTCTGGATTGTACTTGAAAGATCGGTACATTCTTGTCAGACATTATGACAATAATTTTTCAAAATGGTGCAGATGAAAAGTTCTTAGTTTTCTATTATGTGCATCATATATTAACTTCAGTGATTGCTATAGATCTGGTAAGTATTTGAAAGCTTTAACTGCATACATGCCCATCTATCCTTTCATGAATTTGTCTATCTTTCTACAAAACAAAACAAAACAAAACAAACAAACAAACAAACAAAAAAAACACTCAATTTTTCAGGAGTTTTAGTTCTGTTTTTCTTGTATTAAACAATGATTTGTTGTTTGCAAAAGCAGAATTAAAAGGGTGCTTTAGTACCTGTAAGAGGCTCTCATAAACAAGGTCTAATGTCATATGTTTAAGCCACATGTTAAAGCCTTTCTGAAAGCACACATTAAAACCCTTCTGAAAGGAAGGAAGAAAACAACAACAACAACAAACAACCACCACCACCACCAACAAAAAAATAATGATAACTTAACACCATCACTTAAGTGATATCATAAATAAAAGGACACAGAATACAATACGATACGATGTGGTCAGAGATCCATATTTAATAAAACAAACAAACAAGAAAAAAAAATAGAATAACAAAACCACAACAAAGGACATGAAGAGGCAGTTTCCCCCAAAAAATCAGGGTGACAGGGTGACACAGTTGCACCTTTCATATACTTGTAAAAATTTTCATTATCAAAGGACCAGTACTCTATCTTAAGATTTCTGCACTGTTCTTTAGGTGTTCTACATCATACAACGGTTTAGAGATACAAATCTACTATTTAGTAGGTTTTCCTGTCCTAGTTTTACTTTTATTTGTACCCATATAAATAACAAATCCTGCTTTGTAAGTTCTAGAAAGTGTCAAAAGCAAAAGTTGTGTTTCTTCTCTGTATGATAGAATCAGAAAATCAGAGAATCAAAGTATCAAAGTATCAAAGGACTGTCAAAGAATCAAAGTATCAGAGGACTGCCAAAGTTGGACTTCAAAAGATCATATACAACCTCTTATGGAAAAAGGGAGCCTAGATGGAATTATCTTACACCCTGTCCAATTGCATCTTGAAACTTCCAGTGATGGGGATTCTACTATATCCCTGGAGAAATTATTCCAGTGATCAATTGTTCTTACTGTAAAAATAAATAAATAAATAAATAAATTTAATTTAATTTAATTTAATAAATAAAATAAAATAAAATAAAATAAAATAAAATAAAATAAAATAAAATAAAATAAAATAAAATAAAATATTTTTTATAACATTACAAAAACTCTGGCAAGCAACTTGTCTTCTATTTGTAGCTCCTTGTGTAGAGAAAGCTTCTGTATGTTTTTTAACCACCCTTTAAGTACTGGAATACTGTGATGAGTTTCCTTTTCTTCAGGATTAAAAGACTTAACTTTCTGTCTTTCCTCATCTTTCCTCATAGAGCAGATTCTTCAACATCTTTGGACATCTTTGTGGCCCTCTTTTCCAGTCTGTCTACATGTTTTCTTTGAATTATGGGGACCAGACCAGAACATAGTATTCCAGGTGCTGACAAGCACCTAGTAGAATGAGATGATCACATCATTATCTTTGCTAGTAATGCTCTCGTGGATGCAGCCCTGGATCCAATTTCACAGAATCACAGAGTCATAGAATATCCTGAGTTGTAATGGACCCACAAGGACCATAAACTTCTTTGCTGTAGTGGTAGACTGCTGACACATGGTCAACTTCCTGTCCACCAGAACTTCCAGGTCCTTTACATTGAGCCACAGGTCCTTTACTCCCAGCCACGCAGATCCTAGCCTGTACTGAGCTTTGTAGTTCTGTTTTTCCAGATGCTAGACATTGCACTCATCTTTGTTAAACTTCAGGATGTTCTTGCTCGCTCAACTTTCCAGCCTCTTCAGGTGTCTCTGTAAAGTGGCTTTTCCTTCTGACGTGTTCACCTCAGCAATCAGTTTAGTGTCATCTGCAAACTTGGTGAGGGTGCTTTCAATCTTATTGCCTAGTTCATTTATTAAGATACTGAACAGTGTGGGGCCCGGTATCGATCTCTGGAGGATGCTCCCTGCCCCCTCTCCAGCCTCGTGATGTTCTGGCAGCCTGAGTAAAGATCACTAATCGCGATCCTCTGAATGTGTCCTGTTAACCAGTTTTCTCCCCATCTTGCAGACCCCCCATACAGTCTGTATCTTGTCTAGAAGAAAGCTGTAGGAAACAGAAGCATTAAGTATTTGCCAAAGTCCAGATAAACAATATTGACTGCTCTATCCACATGTTGACAGAAAGTAATATTTTACTGTAGAAGGTGACCAAATTAAACTGACATGATTTGTTGTCAGTAAATCTGTTTTGTCTTTTCCCAATCACCTGCTTCATTTGACTTGTAATAGTTTCCAGAAGGACTTCATCCATCACTTTCCCAAAGACTGAAGTAAGACTAATGGGCTTGTAACTTTCTGGGTCCTCTTTTGTACTCTTCTTGTGGATAAGTATAGTATTTTCCATCTTCAAGTCACCAGGTGCATCCTCTTATCTCCATTTTTCAAAGACATAGGCCTTAAAACAATGTCAGCCACTTCTTTTAGCACGCTGGGGTAGACTTCATTTGGGCCTATATTTTTAAGTGGCCTAAGCCCTTGCAAAATGTCCCTTTCCTCTACTGCTGGTGGGTCAACACATGCATTGTTGTAGCTCCTGTGATCTGGGGTCCAGCCACATCAGTAAAGACAACAAAGGTATTGAGAACCTCTGTCTTGTCAACATTATTAGTAACTAGTAATTAATATTTACTTGCCTTGTTCATCAATGGGCCAATGTACTTCTGCTTACTGCTCACATATCTGAAGAACCTTTTCTAGTAATTCTTGACATCTTTGGCCAGTTACAGCCCTAGTAGAACCTTAGCCTTCCCGATTCTGTCTCTGCATGCTTCAATTTTTTGCTTTCAACCACTCCCAAAAGCCCTGTTAGGCCAAAGGTGTTCTTTGTTCTGCCTTCTTCCTTTCCAGGTGTAGAGGGTAGACTGTTCTTGTGTTTCCAGGAAGCTCTTTAAACCTCTTTTTCCCTCTGTGCTTTCCAGCTGGATCCTGATCATACTGAAGTTGGTTCTTCTAAAATCCAAGGGAGTTGTCTTATTACTGGTCTTTAGTATGCTCAGCGAGAACTTAAACTCCACAATTCTATGATCACCATATCCAAGGCTACCATCTGTAGTCATTACATTTGTAATCTGAAGAACACAACTAAATCCTTCATTTATCTCAGCTGGAGTTGCTTCTATTAACCTGTATACAAACTAGTATGTTCATGTAAAAGTACTAATGGATCTTTCTTCTTTTTATTACTCTTCAATTAAATTGTAGAATTATACATAAAATTCTGTATAGAGTTTGACCTTACCCTGAAAAATAATTTTATTTTTTTTGTATAAATGTCTTCTAACTATCTCATATAAATGCAAAATATATTTCCATAGATGTACTAATAGTGGAATAACATTTGAAATTATTAGCAAATTTTAACCTGACTTTAGAAGAATGGGAATCTCATGCTGTGTTAGCATTTCTCAATCTCATAACACTGTGCTAAACAGTGTGCTTCTCTAAGGAAAAAAAAAAAAAAAAAAAAAAAAAAAAAAAAAGAGCTGATCCCTGAACATTAATATCTCCTAAAATAAATAAATAAATAGATAAATAAATAGATAGATAAATCCTAATTTTCCCTGACTTCTGTATAAATGGAAAGGGAATTAAAATATTCAGATTAAACATTTGTTTTATACTTTCAAACTACAATACATTTTAACCATATTTTCATCAAGATTTTTACATCAAAAACAAAAACACACTTTTTTGCAGTTCTTACTTCATGCTTCAAAACCTGTGATCTGTAAAAGTTTACTGTTGCAAATCCAAAATGTCTTGATAATACTATACTTAACAAGACAAAATGTCTTGATAATACTATAATACTTTGAGCCTTGCTGACTCAAAGTCACCTTATTTTATGTTCAGTTCAAGTCATTCACTTTTTTAGGCTATGTAAAGAATCACTTTCTCCAGTAATCCTAACTTTTTTCTACCTTTTTATATTTGACTCAACTTTGACTATGTTCAATATTAAAAGTAAGGACTATTAAGGTTATGGACTAGTAAGGTTAGAAACACTCTGAAAATTATTTCTTATTCCTTATACTGACAGTGTATCTATTGAGACCACTGCTATTGGTCTCAAGAGTGACTCTGGAACAGCTAAATATTTTGTCTATTGCTGTTTTAGGGTTTATTTACTTGTTTGCTTGCTTTCTTTCCTTTCAGTATTCGCTATGGATGTGTTGATCGTAGGGCCCCTGCAGGGCTGCAGGGTACAACTGCTAAAGAATCACAGAATTGTCTAGGTTGGAAGAGACCTCAAGATCATCGAGTCCAACCTCTGACCTAACACTAACAAGTCCTCCACTATACCACTAAGCTCTACATCTAAACCTCCAGGATGGTGACTCCACCACTTCCCTGGGCAGCCCATTCCAATGCCTAACAACCCTCTCAGTAAAGTGAGTTGTTCTTATTATCCAACCTAAACCTCTCTTGGTGCAACTTTAGCCTGTTCCCCCTCACCCTGTTACCAGGCACGTGGGAGAATAGACCAACCCCCTCACTACAGCTTCCTTTAATATACTTATAAGAGAGTGATGAGGTCACCCCTGAGCCTCCTTTTCTCCAGGCTGAACAAACTCAGCTCCCTCAGCCGCTCCTCGTAGGACTTGTTCTCCAGACCCCTCACCTGCTTCGTCGCCCTTCTCTGGACTCGTTTGAGCACCTCGATGTCCTTCTTGTAGCGAGGGGCCCAAAACTGAACACAGTACTCGAGGTGCGGCCTCACCAGAGCCAAGTACAGGGGGACGATCACCTCCCTAGCCCTGCTGGCCACAGTTTCTTATGCAAGCCAGGATGCTGTTGGCCTTCTTGGCCGCTAGAGCATACTGCTGGCTCATATTCTGATCTTAATCTTGAATAAGTCAGAGCGTTAACCTCCAGTGTACACATATCTTAACAAATTTTTCAAAAAGTGAGTTCAAAAAAAAAAAAAAGGAGGAAAAAAAGGAGGAAAAAAAAAAGGAGGAAAACAGGAAAACATACTAAGCTTTTTAACCTGTTAATTAACTTGTATATTTATTCTGCCAATGCAGCATTATGTCTTTTAATTGAAAAATGCATAAATTATAAAATATTCTTCCAGTCCATCAACAGGATATATATGAATTAAGCATTCATTAGAAATAAGATTCTATGTAGGAATAATAGTCATTCTAACAACAAGCCACTGAACAGTGTTTCTATAAGGACATTAATAGATGGTTTTGGAAAAGCTGAGCAGCAATCTATAACCTTTCAAATAAGTAAATTATGCTTTAGATATATAATGGTAAAATAATTATTTTTCATTCTGAAGTGCACAGCAACAGAGATGCAGAATACTTTTGAAACAATATAGATAGAAAATATCTATAGAATATAAAAAACAGGAGAAATAGAAAAGGGAAGATTATTAAATATTTCATTGTAAATTTCCCCAAAATAGGACACATCATTTTCCTATTATGGCCAACACAGCACAGTAAAATTACAACATCCAACTGGCAAGAATATAATGGCCAAGAGTTAGTCATTACAGTAAAAGAAAGAAGACAGAATGGAAATAATGAAGTTTCAAGCAATTGAGTTCAAAAGAAACTCAGAAGACTAGCAAGACGGAGAAACATCAGGTGAAGTACACTGCATGTAAGTGAAGGATTGTGTTGAAACTTGTACAAAGGACTATATACATATATGTATATATATAAATGACTGTAATGTCTTTATATATATAATGCCTTTATATCTAATACCTTTGTATATATATATACATATATCTGTAGTATAATGCAATGTAAATAAATGCAATGCAAATATAATGCAATATAATGTAATGTCTTTACATATATAAAATAACTGCCTGTAAATTATGGTAGCCCAACAGCCACAAATCTAACACTCTTCAAAGTGAATTGGCCTATTTGACTTATTGCAGAAGACTCTGCTTAAGTTAGTGTCTTAGTGATACACAGCACACGAAAACAGAAGGGATTTTATATTTTTCTGGTCATCAAATGAAAAACAAAAACAAAAATAAAGCCTCTTATAAAACGCTAAATTAGACCTCCACATTTACAAAAATCCTTATCGTTGTGCCACAAGGCAATAATGTACAAGTGTATATGAAGGGTTACCAGTTATCTAAGCAGAGTAAAGTAAAAGAACACAGAAGGTATGCTTATGTAAATCAAATTTCATAGAGTCTTTTCACTGTAAATTATATTTTAATGAAATAATATTGTTGTTGTTGTGGCAAAGTGTTTTCTCATCAAAACATTTTTGTGCTTCTTTGTTTAGTTGTTTTCTTGTTTGTTCTTGTCTTTATTTTGTTTTGGTTTTGTTCCTCTTAGAAAGCAAACAAGCTAGCCCAGTAGTCTGTTTTCCTGGTTTTGATTCTATCTAGGAGAAAAGCAAGGAGACCAGACATCTGCAATCTTCTTTTCCTACTCTGTATTACTGTAGGGTCTACAACACACAAACACATGCCTTTTCTGATGTTGAAACATAAATTTTGGACCAAGTTCATCATTTGCAAAAATGACTTTTTTTCTTCCCCTTTTCATTTCTGTGGGGAACAAATACTTATTTCAATATCTTGTAAATCTCCATGAATCAGACTTGTTGAAACCAAAAAACTTCAAAGGGTTTAATATCAAATCAGAATATATGTAAATAATGGTATAATGTCAGCCTGGAAAAATGAGCTGCAACTACATAGTGAGGAATAAAAACTTATTAATGTACTAGGGAAAGGAAAACTTCTTTAGTAAGTTCAGATTTGCTATCAGTGACTTTAAAGTTACAACTTATTTATAAATGAGCCCCACCGCTCCTTACCCTACTAGACTGCTGCTCCTTCTGCTGATTATTAGTAGGTTTAAATCTATTGAAACCCTAAAGAAAATGCCTAAAGGTCACTCAAAGCTGTGGTATGGAATTTGTCCTGAATGAAGAGGCAGCCCATTTTAACCTACAGGGTTAAATTCAGCATAAATTTATGCTGAAATCAGAGGAGGACTTTGGCACTGATTTTGAGGGGCAAATTGAATGCAAACCTCTTCAATTCATGGTTTATCATTGTCTTTGCCTTCTAATAACTGTTGGTTTTGTTTAACACAAAACATTTTTTGTTAAACACACACACACATTAAAAAAAAAAAAAAAAAAAAAAGAAAAAGATTATATTATCAACTATTACCAAGGTTTGTTGCTGTTGATGGCAAGTAGAAAAATGTATATTTCTAAAGAATCTATTAACAAAATAAATGACACATAAGGAGGCTTGCTAGGGGAAAGTGGATTTTTTATTTCTGAGATACTTATTGAAGTATATCTTTTAAATTTATTTATGTGGGATTATCCATGTGGGATTCCTTTTTTTTTTTTTTTTTTTTTTCTCTTCAATATGAGTGCACTGCATTCACTCACCTCACCAATATTTAAAATGCAACTATATTATGTTTTATAAAGCTAAATTATCAGTAATTGATTTGACACGTACTCAAGATGTATATTTTTATTCATTATTTTCTGTAATGATCTGTGACAGTTGAATCAGCAGATGCACGAAAGAAAGTGCGATCAAAACTCAAAATGCCTAAAGGTCACTCAAAGCTTGAAATGTCTTCCCTCTTTACTATGCTGTAGTTTAACTCAGAAGACTAACACATGCTGGCTTCACTTTTGTATTTAAACTCCATATAAACTATAGTTATATTTTTTTATTATGTTTTATATTTTCCTGTCTCATACATGGATTTTGTTTGAGAAAGTGTGTATCACAACTTTTCTATGAATCTATTCTCATGTACCAATCATTGCAGTTACTCTGCAAAGCACTGAAGTACATTTATTTGATGAAAAATGTAAGTAACTCATGAGACTACTCACAGACATAAAATTAAACATTTATTTTACTTCTTTCCTGAATTGGAAATCTGGTGTGCAAAGGGCTGATGAAATGTGTTAATAGCTTACATTATTTAAATTATGTAAGAAATTCACTATTGTGTATGTGGTTAGACTGTAAAGTTTTATTTAAAGTGCATTGTAATAAAATATAGTTACTATTCCCACAAAATGTTTTCTGCTGGTTTGCTTTTCTTCACCAGCTATCATATAGTCTCACCCATCTTGTTATTATTATATGCTAATTGCAATCAAGCTTTTTGGAGTTGTATGGGAAAGACAGTGTGTTTGCATTAGAGAAAGATTTTATGATAAATTGCATTTGCATATTTTACATTCTCAGGTTTTCAAAAAGTGGGGTTTATAACACATACAACATGATAAGTTGTATGTAACGCATACAACATGATAAGGGGAAGTGACATCTTCCCCTCCTAGGCCCTTCACTATCTTTGTAACCCTCTCTGCATGCTCTCCAACAGACTCTCATCCTTTTTGTATTTTGGTGCCCCAACCTGCACACAGTACTCAAGGTACACCAGTGCAGAGCAGAGTGCGACAGTCACTTCCCTCAACTGACTAGCAATGCCATGCTTGATGCACTCCAGGATACGGTTGACCCTCCTGGCTGCCAGGGCTCAATGCTGTCTCATATTCAGTTTGCTATCAACCAAAACCCTAAAATCCCTCTCTGCGGGGTTGTTCTCCATTGTCTCATCCCTCAGTCTGTATGTCTCATTCCCGTCAGTCCCCCAGCCAGGGTTTCCCCTTCCCATGTGTGGGACTTGTCTCTTGCTCTTGTTAAACTTCATATGGTTGGTGATTGCCCAGCTCTCCAATCTGTCTGAATCTCTCTGCAAGGCTTTTCTATATGCAACAGAGTCAACAACTTCTCCCAGTTTAGTATCATCAGTAAAGTTACTCAAAACACCTTCTCGTCCTACATCCAAATTAATTTATGGAAACATTAACAAGAACTGGCCCTAAAATGAAGGCCAGGGGGACCCCACTTGTGACTGGTCACCAGCCTGATGAAAACCATTTACTGTAATCCTTAAAGCCCAACCTGTCAGCCAATTGTTCACCCATCATATGATGTTTTTATCTGACCGTATGCTGGACATTTTGTCCAGTATAGGAAACAAGAAGAGAAAAGAAACAAACAAAAAAACAAACAAAACATAATCTCTTAAATCAAAGAACAGAAGCAAAATCCCTCACAATTCTTAAGATCTGATGGCAATGTTCATTTAATCAAGAAATATGTATTGAATTCATGCGTGGAAAGGAAAAAGGACAGAGTTTTGTGTCTATCATGCTTGCAGAAAGAACTGAAAATCATAAATCCTAAGAAAAGGCTGTGAATATATGGTTATTACACAAACGACTAATTTAAAGCTCACTTTTTTTTTTTTTTTTTTTTTTTCTATTTTTGCTGAGGCTTTGTATTTAACTATTTTAGGTGATTAGTCCTCCAGATATTCATATTTTAAGATGGGTGTTTTTAGCTCCATTTTCCATCCCTGACAGTTGTCACAGGGAAACACTGTTCAGTACCTGTAGTTTGAACCAAATCAGGATCAGGGTGGTTATTAGCTTACTTACAACATGTAATTAAGCACCAATTAGTAAACTATACATTCAGGATATACATTCGATATCAGTAACGCAGCAGATAAACCACATTACTAGACTTATAAAATTGAAAGTACACATATAAATTTCTGAATACTCATTTATCCTACTGGTCCTAATACGGTCTAATTGTTCACACACATACAGACACATAGGGTTAGGTGACCATATGGTCCTCCACCCCCTCCCCAATATCCAGAATTTTTGGAAGGATCAAACCAAGTGTTAGTATAGGTCTTATAATCCTAATGTTTTTCTCTGCTGTAATAAACGTCCCCTGATATTGGTTTGTAAACAAAGTCTCTCTTTAAAATTCCTCACTTACTGTTCATTCTACGTGATGGTGATCTTTCTCCCTAATACAATCACCTTGGTCAAACCTGTAAAACAATTTTGGTTGTTTGATTCGTGCTTGCTTGATGCATACATCCTGACAGCAATGGCTAAACACTGATGAAGTTTTGAAATCTGACATTTAAATTGGAGTTAGAAAATATGTATTAGAATTTATTTTGGATTTTAGAAGTCCTCTTTTAATCTTTATCTTGTTAACATGAGGATTAATCTTCACAATTTTACTTTTTAAAAGTTTCTTTACCCTCATTGGACTCTAAAATGCTTTCATATATAACTTTACAGACAATCAAGTGAACTTGAAAATATGTTACTTTATTATTATTGTTGTTGTTGTTATTATTCTATAGATAAACTATGTGTCTTTGGAGAAAGGGGTACTTAGAATCCTAAAGCAATGACAAAGTAGCATAATAAATCTATGTCTAATCCATTTTTGCAGAATCGTTGTGTAAAATTATCTGGGGGATATAAATATGATAATAGCAATAATAGGTATATCCACTATTTAATGTTGGTATTTTTATCATAGTTCAAAAAAAATTAGCAGTGTATGTTTTTTTGGAAACAAAAATATTGGGACTTGTTTTAATTGTTTGCAACAATTAATTTATTAAATTAATTATTATTATTTATAAAATATAAATAATATATATAAATATAAAATTATAAATTATATTTATAATTTATAATATATTATATTATAAATATATAAATATATAAATATATATAAATAAATAAATAAATAAATAAATAAATATTTATATAAATAATTATAAAATTATTTATATGAAATATATAAATAATTATTATTATTTATAAAAAATTTATTTTTATTTTAAAAATAAATCCATGACATTTCTGCACATAAAAGTGAGCATATTTGAACATATTTTTTCTGCAGATAAAAAACAAACCAGACATATGGAAGGGTTTGATCATGACTATATTTTTTTTTATTTTTCTCAGAAAAAATGCACTAAAATTAAACTAATTTGAGTTTGCAAGTGAATATGAAATGCATACACCTTTGTAATTTTTTTTCTTTTTCAATGGAGTTTTCATTTTTCTACACAGGTAGATCAAAATATATATTATTATTTATTATTTTTTTAATTTAATATAGTTACAAATACAAATGGAATTATTATTACATGTAACCATGTACTTTGTAGTGAGACTGAGTAGTTTAAAACTGGTGTAAAAGGTACAAGCAATTCCCTTGTGGGTGTTCAGGTTATTCAGTACCCAGCTGTACTGATACACCTCATAAAACAAGATGTTTATAATTTCACGCAGAAGTTAACTATTTTGTTCATAAATTTACTTTAATTTTTTCATCCATTTTGGTATTTTTGGGAAAAAAATGTATTTCTAGAAAATAAAAATAAATTTAAATTAGCCCTTTTGACAGATATGTGACATGGATGGTACTACAAGGATAGCTGATAATGTTCACAGATAATGTTCGTTTGTGTCGTTAGAAGAGATAATTAAAATGTAAATGAATGTGTGGGATACTAGTCAATAAAGGTTAATAAGGGTCAGCACAGTTTATATACATTGCAAAAAGAAACATGGTTCCATTAGACCATAATAGAATCATTTAAATTACTTTTAAAACAAACTAATATATATATATAAATTATTTACAAATGGTTATTGATATCACAATATGTACATATATTACTATGTATATATCCATACAAATGGATTTTTCAAATATACACACTTTTACACAGCTAAACAAAAGTGTTCAGAATCTCTGAAACACACCCTTCAGAGAAGTATGAAGAGGAAAATACTATTATTTCTCTTTATTAATATAATCTTGAATATTTCACAGATCACCAACAAGATAACATCAACAATGATCACAACAAAAACTTCCAAATAAACACAGTAGTTTTGAATAACTGCCTCTTCCCTGTCTAGAATACAGAAGTGTTTGGAGGTCTCATTTCCCACATTCTTTGTACAAAAATTTTCTTTGGGTCCCATCCTTGTGAGTTTGCTGTTGCTGAAGTTAGATTTGAAGTACATATATGAATGGACCTAAAAGTCACAACTTAACCCCAATTCCAATTTAAGCTTTATTTTTACCACTCCACTCATCCACTGCTGAGTTAGATATGAAGTTGTTCCTTCTTTGTTATCCCAAGTTTTCAGTTCTACCTGTTCTTCACAAAGGCAGTCTTCACCTAAGAATAATATTTCTCACTTTTTCTTTGCATCTCATCTTTTCTTCCTTTTTGTGTATAGAACCTGAGCCAGAAATGTATTTTCTAACTATGTCAGTTAGATTAATAAAAGTCATTCTTGCCTACATGTAAAATGTTACTTCCTCTATATTACCTTGATTTAATGAAAAATTCTAGTTATACCAAACATACATGTACAGTAAGATTACAAAGTTGTAAAGTAATAGTATGAAGTTCCAATTTCATTTATTTAAATTAGTCAAAAAATCCGTACAATAAGTTGTCTGTTCTCTTTCATTTATTTTCATGACTTTGTAATGGCAGTTGTCAGTACTGTCAATCTTTCATACTTGTTGACAAGAAAAAATTATTGGATGATGTCATCCTCCCCTATAGTAAGAACTGCACAGTGGAAGTGGAATACAACTTTTTTTGCTGTGTCAAATCCTAAAAGTGAGATGTCTGTTAGAAGGTGAACTCATCAACTTGTGACATAGTTTACTTACTGGACACCTAGATCCTTCCACAACCTATTTATCTACACAAATATTTCAGATGATGTTAAACAAGTATTTCTAAAAACTTTAAAACAAGGGAAAAGACTAATACTGAAGAAGGTCAGAGCAATGCCCACAACACACCTTAATATATCTGTTCTAACTAGATCATATTTGCCATTCAGAAATGACAATGTTCTCTGTCAGACAGGCAAGTTCAGGTGATAGTCCCTCTCAGACAGTGGGAGACCTTTAGGGAGCCACAATATATATTTGCTTTGGGTGTAATAGTCCCTCTGCCATTTCGGGGACTGTGTGATTACACCCAGATAGGAAGACCAGAGCAGGAGAAAATTAATTGCATTAATATGTCACTTTTAGGAAAGATCTTCCAGTTTTAGCGGCTGGAAATATCCCATTAGATAACTTGTTGCAGTTATTTCAGTTGTTGACCTTATATCTGTGTTACAGGTAAGTGGTTTCAAGTCAGTTCTCTCTTTTCCCAGCATGCACATACACATGTGCATACACATGCACATACAAACACAAATGCCTGTAACTCCTGACTGTCCCAATCCAAAAACAACTGGAACCTTACAATAACATACTGTTTTGACCAAAGCTGAGGATCCCAGTTCAGTCATAAACTTCCTTTTTCTAAGTAAATTAAAAATAAATAAATAAATAATAAAATAAAATAAAATAAAATGTGGTGGTTTGGAGCTTCTTTTGCAAGTTTGTTTATATGTTTTTAAACAAGTCTCCATTAATTCCTTTGGATGGTTGTTTCTTGGCTATAAATGACTATGAGTACAACATCAGCTAGTACCTGGTTATGGTTTTCCTGATCCATCTTATGAAATAGGGCAGCTGTAAACTGCTAGAATTGTTTACAGAAATTTAAATTTAAACAAATTAATTTGAGGTTATGGAATTCTTGCAGCTATGTGAACATTTTTTATTTTCCATTCTATGTCCAAATTATATTTTCATCAACACCAGGAGATATTAGGAAACGCCAGTCCTTAACATGAAAAGATACAGTTATATCTCAATCAGAAAACTATATTTTTATTATTTTAACCTGTTGAAGACAATTTTTTATGGTCAATGCTGGTCTGGGGGCTTTCATTTTTCATTCTATTTTCTTATATTGATCTATGTAAAAAAGGTTAAACCAGATATAAAAGCTAGATATGTATTGAATTTCCATTTGGTATAAATGTGCTAAAAAGACATACTTTTTCATAGCTTACTGGGCTAAACTTACTCAGGAAATAGAAAAATATGTATATTTGACAGCTTGAATAATCAAAACACTAGTGAGGAATAAAAAAAAATCAAACTCATAATGGAAATATTTGAAGCTAAGTTCCTAAGTCATAGAGTTAACTTTTTGAAACAGAATTTGTCACCTCTACCATATTCATAAATACTTGTTCTTTATTGACAGTGTCAGCATTGAGGCACTGTGAATTCCTTTTTTATTGTTAAGTGTTGCCTCATGGGCTGTTTTTTGTTTTGTAAATCCTCTTCTTTGAGAGAGTCTCCAAGCTGCTGTGCACAAGAACATCCTGTCTACCAACTGTAGACAAGACTGTCAACCAAACTGTAACTTCTGAAGTTAAGTAATCTGAATCACCTCTTATTACCTGTCTGAAGTAATCTCAAGTTGATATGAATGCACACCCATAAAGACTTTAAGAAACCACACTGATAATGTCATATAAACATATAAAGGTGTGTCTGCTGTTTTCACTTACATTTCTTGGTTTATCTGTGCTTTAAGTATATCATATGCAACTCTTTCTTGAGGACCTATTACCTTCAAATCTAGAAATAAAATGAAGAATAAAGAGGACAATAATTGATTAAAGTTTAGCTCCAGGTATGTTTTCACTTGATTCTTATTTCTGCTTAAATGCATTTGTTAGCCTGCTGTTCTGAGTTATTAGACACGGATTTTTGAGGAGTTTTCTCTCCTCAACTGCTTCACACAAGGAATTTATGTATTCCCGTACTCTGCCAGAAGTCCTTCAATGAATGTGCTTCCATTCACAGCCAGTGATGAATCAGCATGCCTCCTGATGGTGGCATGGAGCCAGAGAACAGCTTCACAGCAGTGAGATGTCAGGCAGCCAGTGAGGCTGGCTGCCTGTAGAGGCTGAAAGCTGGAAAGTGTTACTCTCCACTCTGTCCAAAAAGAGTTCTTCCTTAACTTTTGACTGCTAACCTTGCTCAGAAAGATCTATCTAATCAGTTTTCCCTTTGGTGCATTCATACACTGTTAAACTCTAAACAAATTAAGCATCAACTCTCAATAAATATTTTATTAATAAATATTTTCCTTATTAGTAACTTTGATTTGGTTATGAACAAGGTATTTTTTAAACTTTATTCACTGATTTTTAAGATAAACTCATCAAAATAAAGGTGTTTCATTCAAGATATTTTTTTTTCAAAGCTAACTACAAATTAAAAAAAAATGATAAAAATATATACTGTCTATTATGAACTCACATTTTTCTTTACAATAAAATAGACAAATGTAAATATCAGAGATGAAGTCTATTAAAGAGGTCTTTTCACATCTAACTCACCAGTCTTGATGATTCTTTGGAAATATACTGCTTTGTTCTGTTGTGGAATTAAAAACATTGCTAGTATTCTTCAGAAATATAAAAATGGAAAATAAGAATTTGTGGCATTTGGCAATGAATCATAAAGCCAGGATGTTTCTGTTGCTGGGAATACAAAACAAACTCCATCATATATTTAGGGCAGAGTAAGGAACACAATTTGAGAAAAGAGAAAAAAAAAAAAAAGGAAGGGAGGGAAAGAAGAGGGCCAGCAAGAGGGCCTAATCTTATCAGATTATCTATTTTAACATCCTAAATAGCAATAATTTATAAGGACAAAGTACATGTGAACATAAGAAATGCCATATTGGAATAAATAGATGTTCTGTCTCATCCAATAATGTTCTCTGTATGACAGCAGATGCCAGATGCTTGAAAGAAAGGCACAAAACCCCTACAAGGAAACTAATTTTGAAAAATGATTTTGTGGTGTATGTAGCCTCAGAATGTATATTGTTTTTCATGTACTCCATCTTTAATTTTTTTTTCTGTACCGAGACAGCAGTCATACTGTTTTGAATACTGCTGCAGTTTGTTACAGAATGTTCATATTATTCTCCTGTTATGTCTTGCTGTTTTTTTCAATAACTGTTTAAATTCAAATTATAGCTTTTGTGTGAATTTTTCTGTGAATAGAGCTTCATGTGTGAAACATACTTATGGGAATGTGCATACCCATGGGAATATTTGCCAGATCCTTGAGAATGATGTTAAATTGAGACAGTGGGGATTTATATTATGTGGAAAAAGATTAAATATTTGCCATTTTCATTCTTCAGAATTAGTAACTATATTCAAGAGAAAAATACAATTCTTGCAGAAGTCAAATGAAATGAAAAGTGCTTACCTTGATGGGAGAAAGAATTTTAAATTCTGTAAATGAAGCTGATGTATACATATATTTGAGGTCAAAAATATAAACATTAAAAAAAAAATCATAAAAATATAAATTTCTCCTTCTAAATCCATCTTGCAGTTGTCTTCCAGTAAAAAGAACTTCATTCCATTCACAGATAAATGGGATTTTCAAAATTGCCTGTAGGATTTTATGAGGACCATTTCTACTGAGAGTTCAAAATAATGTTCTGATTTACTTTCCTGTTTCTTGTACAACATTCTTAAGGCAGTTCTATGGGAATTTCTTTAAGCTTGGAGCAGCTGGAAAGTAGAACAGGCTGGTAGTAACTGAAAAGATATACATTAATATAAATCAGCTGAACAGGAACTGGTAATTCCTTTCTAACCTGACAGCCTAAGTATGCTGCCAGTTGCTACATTAGTGAATTCATATGCACACAAGTATATTTTTGGATTTATTCCTTTATTTATTAATACTACCTATAGAAAAAGACAATTGAGACAAGACTGATTTGCAAAAATGAACTCACAACCCTTCTCCTTCCTGAACTACAGAATAAGACTGTACAAGGGCATTCCACTGACATTGAGGTTTACTGGTATTCAACAGCTATTATTCTGCTATAAAAAATCCAAAATATGTGAATCAATTTAGAAAGTTCCTGCTTGCAGTTGCATTGTTTGAAGTCATGTTGTCCAACCTGATCACAGAGAGATACAAGAAGCAGTATCTGAATAGAGGCTAACCAGTACACTTTTGAGCATGGAAACATTTCTTCAAGTGGAATGATGATAATGAAAAGTCCTTGGGCGTATTTAGTACCTATTAATAAAGTACCTATATGAACGATTCACTTTGTTTACCTTACAAAACTTGTTTCCCTGCACTGAATTGCTTTTTTTTTTTTTCACAAACATACTGAGGTGAAATGAAATAACAGTCTTCACACAGATTGTCAGTGGATTTCTTCTAGCAGGCTAAAAATATTTTTTCCCCTATTTTTTTGTCCACTGTGTGTGGGATAACAAATAATGGTCTCAAACTGAAGTGAAGGAGATTTAGACCAGACATGAAGAAATGCTTTGTAATGGCAGAATAGGTAAGTAATGAACAAGATTGCCTTGGGAGATTGTGTAGGTTTTCTAGTTTTCAGTCATGAGACAAACCTCTCATAGGCTTGTTTTAGCCAAGCACATGGTCGATAGGTTTTTCCTTTGCTCTCTGACATTGCTCCCCAAACTGTTTTTCCATTGTCAATTTTTTAATAAATATGTCAAAAAAAAAAAAAAAAAAAAAAAAGTAATCTTGGAAATAAAGGTATTATATAAAATCAACAGGTGTTGATTTTATGGCAGGCTTTGTTTAATCTGGAAGGCAGCTAACAGTGAGCCATTTGCTCATCACACCTCTATCCAACCCCACCCTACCACCGCCACCACCAGTGGTATTTTTAAAAATAAAGGAAAATAAAAGGTTAAAGCTAGTGAGTTGAGATAAAGACAGATTAGTAGAACAGAAAAGGGAGGATAAATAATAATAATTATCATGATTATAAAACAATATTATTAATAATTAAAAATACAAAGCATGTGATGCACACATGCAAGTTCTCATGTGATGCACACAAGTTCTCATCAACGGATGTGCAGCCTGAGTACTGGTGTCCGCCACACTGGCCAACCAACCAGTTATTCAGCATGAACAATATGATATGGAATACCCTTTTGGACAGTCTGGGCAAGCTATCTGTGCCCCTCCCAGCTCCTTTTTCACTCCCAGCCTCCTCCCTATGAGGGCAGCATGAGAAGCGGAGAAGTCTTTGCCTTAGTGTAAGCACTCTTCTGCAACAGCTAAAACATCAGCATGTCATCAGCATTACTCTCCTCATAACTCCAAAACACAACACCACAGCAATTACTAGGAGGGAAATTAACTCTATCACAACCAAAACCAGAACAGCGTTATATGAATTGTGATGTTATTACACTAAAGAGTATTTGCTTGCTATTTTTTGCAGGAGTATGTTTGTAAATATATATATACACAAGTGTTATATACACTTGTATACACTATACAAGTGTTATATACAAGTGTTATACAGAATGACAAAATATATAGTAGGTTAAAAAAACATGGCAACATGGAAAGGTTAGAAAAAAAAGTGTATTCAGCGATGTTACAGAATAGATGTAAGTTTTTAGGGAACTCTGGGTATGAATAAAGCAGGGGGTGGGGTGGAAGAAGAAGATAACAGAAATTAAAACTTTCAATGTTGGTATTAATTAGGTAAGAAAAAGATATTTTAAAATGTGATAAGCTAACACTCTTTCCATGTTTCCAAATTGGTTACATCTCAAGACCTAGAATTCATCCTTTAGAACCCTTGAGAAAATACAAATAAAGTTTTAATGACATGTTTCATGAGCTTTCAAATTATTTTTTTCCCATGATAGAAATAATACACTTGTTAATGTAGAAAAATAAAGTAACAGAACAAAGTAAGACAAAAAGTATTCCTCAAATCATATGGTTGGGGAAATACGGAAAGTGAATTTGAAAAAAATGAAATATTAAGATATAATGAGTAAGGAATTAAGAAGCATACATAGACATAATTAAGAAATTTCAGGAAAATGAAAAACATTATAGTTTATTTTTGTTTGATTAAAAATAATATAAGTTTAGAGTAGAATATAAAATGTGGGAAAAAAAATGAAAAAGTATTCATACGTTTAATGTAGTTTCAAATTTAAATAAATAAATAAATAACCCATACATTTTGCTTTGTTACACATTATTTTCATTATAGGTAGGCCACAGATATATAACATCTCCATTTCTGCCCCCACTGTAAAACTACTAGGGTCTGAATCAACTACTATACTAGAAGTAAACCCAGATTACAACCTTTGAATTTATAATTTTACAGTCCCTAAAACTATGAACTATAAACATGTAAACATAATTTTAATTAAACTCTGAACTCTGCTGTGTTCACTGTAACTGGGCTTTAAGAGTGCAGAATACAAAGTGTTTTTTTTATTTAATCTTTTATCCTGATAGCTCTATCTTACTCAGCTGATACTCAGCAAAGCAAAACAAAACAAAATAAAACAAACCTACAATCTTACAATTTTTTTATTATTATTTGTTTGTTTGTTTTTAAGTAACAGTAATGAACAAGTCTTGCCTTAAAACAGTTATATTTCATACCTGTACTGTAAAATATGTTTGTCCTAGTCTCCTGATGTTACAATCCAAGAATGACTACCTCATTCTCCACTTCCATCCAGACAACCTCATCTTAGCATACTGATTTGCTGTCAAAAACAAACAAACAACAACAACAAAACAGTGATGATACCATTCAGATTTCTATGTCACCTTCAACTGTTAAAGTTTTGAAAGCAAGTTTATACCATATTTAACACTGATTTTCTCTGATTATTTTTCAGGACACAAAACAAAAGAAAAAAAAAAGAAAAAAAAAAAACACATACACAAAAAAATGAAAAAGATCTTAATTCAGAAAAACTAGGAAAAGCAAAGACAGAGTGGGGATATGATTGCTTGCTATAAATAAACTAAGGGGTAAACACTAGCAAGAGAAACATATAAAAAAAAATCCAAAGGACAATGTTGGCACAAGAGCACATGCATATAAAAATGTCATGAATAAATTTAGATTTGAAATCAGATCAAAAATTTTAGTCATTAAAACACTGAGATTAAGGATCAGCCTTAAAATTAGAAAAATAATAATAAAGAAAAAAAAAAGAAAAAAAAAAAAAAAAGAAAGAAAAAAGACTAGCTAGCTTTAAAATGGAGATAAACACTGCCTAGTAGACTGCAATAACAGAAGGTTAAGTTCAGTGTTCAAATAATCTTCTCCCGGTAATTTTCTCCTAGTAATATATCTGTAAATTTTCTAGAACATCAATATTCACTCAGTTCATCAGTTTGTAACAGTTTGAAAGGATTGTTGCATTAAAGGGAATGCAACAAAGGATTGTTGCATTCAATTAACTGTTATGGATCTGGTCAGATTCAGGGTACTGAACTATTACAGTCACCGATTCACCACTGATGTGGACCTGGTTGGATTAGAATGCTGAACTATCACGATCACGGATTGTCCAACAACTTAACATATCCTTACTATTGTCATGCTCAATGAGAACTATCATGGCTAGGAACAATGCAATTAAATGCAATTTATTACAGCAACAGGTACACAAATTCTTTGGATTGCCAGTGATAATTTACTATCTGCAAAAACAAGGTAGCATGCATGAAATACTCAGGTGCACAACATGGCTATTAAAATGCTAAAAGGCACAAAGACTCACCCAAAGTCATCCCGTTGTGTGGAGGAAGAGAGGCTCAGCCCATCAACTGATCCAGGAGTCAGGATGGTATCATGATGGTAGATTTCACAACAATAATATCTTCCCCAACATCCCCTCTCCCTTAAGCCAGTTTATCCTATTTTCTATCCTTAAGGTGGAGCTTGAGTGACTCTAGTCAAACATATCTTAATATGCTTGACTATGCTTGGTGGAAAGTTTACCCCTCTCCATTTAAATGTTACCCACTAAACCATGTCCCTAACACCGTGTCCAACCTTTCCTTAAACACCACCAGGGATGGTCAACCATGGTATAGGGCAATTCACATTTAGTTTAAAGATTTGAAATCACAATATACTTTTACAAAATTGCTGATCAACTTGTATCACTTGAATAATAAATAAATCCACAACCCTTCTTTCATAGGCCTCTTTCTGTAGTCATAGTAAGACCTGTATGTCTTTCCATGCATTCAGGATCAGAGCACACATAGCTCTGATGAACAGCAATTCAAAGCCCTGGTTGTGTAGCCCTTAGTTTAGTAAGGCCCACCAAATGCAATGCAATACATCTCAGTAAAGGCACTGTCAACATTGTGCCATAAAAAGCCCACAATAGCTTCTGACTTTAATGCCATTAAAAGGTTTGACTCAATTGAAAGGAATAATCTAAATAGAGACTTACGGTGCTCTTGATCTAAATTTACCATAAGAAGTTGAAGTAGCCTTTTTTTTTTTCTTCTTCTTTCTTTGATGTAATAGAGTAGCTCTCTAGAGTAGCTGTCTGTCACTTTCAAGTCTCCTGTAAATTATAGTCAACAATACTTCCCTCCAAATCCTATTTGGAAGTCTGCAATACTTCCCTCCAAATTCCAATTGGAAGTCTGTTTTCTGTGATGTAACAGGTCACAGAGTAACATCAGATTTGTAACCATAGTTTTTTCTTTAAAACAGAAACATATCTAAGTCATCATTAATACTTTGTGGAAAGAAGATGCAAAGTACTGAGACAAAACAATTGGAACTACGTTTCCAAATATATCAGCATGTCACAGAGACCAAGAAAAATGAAACAAGCTCCCAGCTGGGAAAACTTGTAATTGAAACCAGCCAGAACATTGAAACTGAGCTAGCAAAACCACTAACAAGGGAAAAAGAAATTTTGAGACAAATAAAGGAAGTATTCTCATATGTAAGACATGAGCTCCAGTAAATATGACAAAAATGTTCATCAGTAGCAGAACATTAAACTGGCATGAGGAAAATATAAAAGTGATTATTACAATGGCAATTAAAACAGATGTCATGATAACACAAAAATCTGCTCTTTCTATATATATATTTAAAATAAAATAAAATAAAATAAAATAAAATAAAATAAAATAAAATAAAATAAAATAAAATAAAATAAAAATAAAATAAAATAAAATAAAATAAAATAAAATAAAATAAAATAAAATAAAATAAAATAAAATAAAATAAAATAAAATAAAATAAAGGACAAAAATATGAGGGAACCTGTAAATCAGCAAACAAAAATGCCCAAAACAATATGTTACTAGAATCTCACCCTCAGAAAATGCAATCAAGACTAATGGTAACATTATCACAACAGAAGAATTCACATTACTCTAGGGATTCCATCAATATTGCTAACCTCAGCATGTGTGGCATCAAGAAAATGCAATCTAAAAAAAAATAAAATAAAATAGAATGAAATTAAAATAAAATAGTCTATGCAGTAAATTAATTTCTGAACAAGCCTGAAATAGTTTATATTCTGATACTCTTTTTATACTCTTCGCTCAACCAGAAATATCGTATGTCCTGATATTAATTTCTCATCTATGTTTATTATGATGGTTAATTTAAGATTGAGCTAATGCTATAAAATGTTTGCTCACAAAAACTGTAGAACCAGGTTTATTACACTTCACTTCTCAAAAAAAATAATATTTATTTATTTATTTATTTATTTATTTATTTATTTATTTATTTTCTCTAAAAGGCCCTCAGACAAAAATTTGTGTAGGATAACTTTATAATTGCATGATCTAAGAAAATATGTTTATATATATAATAATAAAGGTTAAAAATTCATTTTAAATAAGCATTATGAATAATTTCTAAAACAATATCTCAGTCAGTCTGAGAAATTATGCACAGAGAGGTCACAAACACAATGAAAATCAACATTATTATTGTTATTATTATTATTATTATTATTAATTATTTTAGATTCATAGTATATGAACCAACTATACAATATGAGTCCAACTGCTGGCACCACACAGGTATACCTCAAAATTCAGACCATATGACTAAGTGTATAAATGCTTCTTAAACTCTGACAGGCTTGGTGCCATGACTACAGGCATTACTAGGAAGCCTCTTCCTATGTGCAATCACCCTCTCCGGGAAGAACCTTTTCCTGCTATCCAGCCTGAACCTCCCCCATTGCAGCTTGACAACATTTCCTCAGGTCACTACAGAGAATAGATCAATGCCTGTCCCTCATGAGAAAGCTGTAGACTGAGATGAGGTCTCCCCTCAGCCTCCTCTTTTCCAGATGAACAGACCAAGCCTCTCCCTAGAGGGGAAATGACATCTTCCCCTCCTAGGCCCTTCACTATCTTTGTAACCCTCTCTGCATGCTCTCCAACAGACTCTCATCCTTTTTGTATTTTGGTGCCCCAACCTGCACACAGTACTCAAGGTACACCAGTGCAGAGCAGAGTGCGACAGTCACTTCCCTCAACTGACTAGTAATGCTATGCTTGATACACTCCAGGATACGGTTGGCCCTCCTGGCTGCCAGGGCTCAATGCTGTCTCATATTCAGTTTGCTATCAACCAAAACCCTAAAATCCCTCTCTGCGGGGTTGTTCTCCACTGTCTCATCCCTCAGTCTGTATGTTCCTCAGTCTGTGTCTTGTCCCCCAGTTGTATTTTTATTATGTAATAAAAATAATAGAACATAAAGGATGAATTTCACATTCATATTTGGATGAAGTGGTAGTAGTAAAGCCATCCCATGGGAAGAAGAATGTGTATCATGGGTCATTCATGTCTAAACACACATTATCAACAATGTCCAATAAATTGAAACAATGTAAGTTCATAATTTATATTATGTATGTTTAGATCATAAACCTTAATAAAAAATATAAGAAAGTAACTCAGACAATTTTAGCAAAGAGATTGTCATTGCTAATTGTGGATCAAAGTTCTGAACATGGATCAAAGTCTACTTATTTATTACCACTTACCTAGATCAACTTAATTTGTATAGTTCATATAAGAGCCTTCATAGCATTAAAACATATATATATTCTACTGAAATGACCTACAAAAGGATAATATACTATGTATGAATTACGAATTCTTCGTTATAAGAATTTATCTGTTGAAGACTCGTGTTCATTCTTTCAAGAAGCAATAGTACATGTTACAGCACAAAAAGAAAGATAAAAATAAATGCTTTAAAGAATGTTCAGAGGTTAACTTTATATTTGATCAAGCAAAACACAAATACAAAATAAAGACAAAGACAAAATAATGGCAACACTTTTAAAGCAATATTATGAAAAAAAAAATGGTCTAAGTCATGGAAAATGTTCTGCTGCAACATATTATTTTTCATCTATAATAGAATAATGTCAATTAAAAAAAACAAAAACAAAAACAAAAACAAAAAAACCCTGAAACAGAGTATTAAATATTATCTCTTCGGCTATTGTTAAGATTGAAATTCTCAAATGAATCATTTTACTGAAATAAAAACGTGAGTTTTATTTTTCAAGTTAAAAGACATTGAAAATGCATTTTTCCTTGCCTGTAAACACCTTCCAAATGACTCGTACCTGTTGATTTCTGAAAGACAGGAGCTGAAATGTTTGCCAGAAAATTATTCTTGTGCTTTCTTTGCTTCCAGAAATGTGGTGAAATAACCAGTACAGTCTTAAATACTTTTGAAACAAAATGAGATAAATAACATTTTACTGGTTATTTCACCACTTCATAAAACAGCCTCTTGACCCCAGACAACAATGAAAAAGTAGATTTTTGCTGACCTCTGTAATAACTGTCTCTCCAGAGGGCACTCTGTTCACTACATCATCCAAGAGGTATTGCTGCTGCAATGATGACTTGAAGCAGGGGAGCTCTAAATAATGGATTAACATGAGAAGCAACAAAAATACATCTTCCTGTTGGACTTGTGTTTTCCCATATTGTATTGGAACCCCACTCTGTCCTTTGAATGTCTTTCAAAACTACAGTAGAGTGTTTCATCAGATATCCATAGTGCTGATTTGGGACCAGCTCTGAAGTCATTCAATGAAGGCATTTAGTGTCTTTCTCACTTGAAAAATATGATGGTTTTGACTATTTATAATAATAAAAATATTTATTTACTTGCAAGTTTTGCACCTCTGTATCTTGTGGTGATGATTCATTAGATTCCACAGTAAAAAGAATGTTAAATGTTTTCTAACTTTTAAAAGTTCTTTTAAAAGTAAGAGTGAAAACGATAAGAACATTTCAATTTTCCTTGTATTAAGGAAGAATAAAAATGGACTTAAACAAAACAAACAAACAAACAAATAAATGACAATCAACACCACCAGCAACAACAACAACATAACGTAATTGGGAAAGTCTACAGTGTAAACTGTGAGACTTGAAAAGTGTGAAGATATTTTTTGTATGTATATTAATTGAATCAAGGCACACAGTGCAATTTCCCCATTCATAACTGTATTTAGAATAAGTAAACATTCTTGCATTTTCGCTCCATTAAAAACACATTGCATGTTATAATACCAGATACAGATGCTGAATATCTCCAAGAAGGTCATTATGTGAATTTTCATGCTATGCAAAATATAGCCTCAGTAGAAAAAAACTGACTTTTTATACAGACATTTGCATTTTGTTTTTGTAGCATAGACATGTGTAAGTGAGTGTAGATGACACATGGCAGGGCCTTGGAGCTGGAGGACTTTAAGGTCCTTTATCCAAACGATTCTTATTTATTTATATTTTATTTATATTTATTTATTTCATATATTTATTAATGACAGCAAACAAGGAATCAGTTGTGCTGCCTTTGGCTATTTACAAGAAAATCTACCAGCCCTCAATAACATGAAAATCTTCTTGAGAGAAGTAGTGCCACAGTGGTCACTCAAGCAGAAAAATTCAATTTGCCTACTGTAAAGTCTGCTTTGTCTGTCACTGAAACTAATTCAATCCAAAATGACTCTCCAGATTCATCCACACTAGTAAGGAAAGTGTGTTCAGTCCCTGACAGAAGAGTGGGATCATAGATAGGAACAGCCGAAAGCACTCAATGTTGTTACTCTATCCAGAGACTAGTCTTTTCTTCAGAATGGATTTGGAGTTTATGGACTCTAAATTCCAGAGATTACTCCCTCCACACTTTCTGAATTTTCTGATTATCTGATTGTCTGAGCTCTGTCAAAGATTTTCTGAGCTCTGTCAAAACAGCACAGACTCAAACTGATTTTTTTATGTTTAAAAAGATTTCCATTAATATCATCAATATATAAGAAGGAAGAACATAAATGAAAAACTAATAATGTGTAGTTGTGGGTTAGGAAGTGGGTTAGGAAGTCTTGCTGCATTCAGCAGGGCTAAATTTGCAGACAAAAGTAAGCCACAAGAGCACTACAATATGTGTATATTCTTTGTATAGTGTTTCTGGAAAAGTCTGACATATCTTTATAAAGATAAAACATTAATCTTCAATCTTTTTCTCCTCTTTCATAACATGGAGTAAAAAAAATAAATAAAAATAATCTTATTTCTTTGAACTTACTCTTTATACTGTTTATTTAAGCAGCTAAGAATAGAAATTCTTTTTTGTTCTCCAACGGCAGTCCAGGTCAGGTAAAATAAAAACTCACATGAGTTTCTTCCAAAATTTATATTCAACTTTAATGGTTGTATTTTTTGAGGTGTAATTAAATATTGTTGGCTTCGAACTTACTAGCATCTGAACTGAAAAAAAAATAAATAAATAAATAAAAAATCTCTCACCTATAACTGTTCAAAACTCAGCAATTTCACTTCCAATTCAGTGAACATTTTTCTTTGATTTTCATTCCAAATTTATGTTCACTTTGTTTTGAAAGTGTCTTTGTTTGAAACTTGAAGCAAATCCTCCCTTAAAAATGTTATGTTTTATTTCTGGTTTTGTTTGTTTGTTTATCTGTGAGTTCTGTATAAACCATACGACACTAGCTGGTTGTCTTTGGATGGTTGCCAGACATCAAACCTTCTGCTTTCTCACTCCCACTCACCAGGGCTCAGGTGAGAAAATAAAATGGAAAAGCTTGTGGGTACAGATAAAGAGCCTTACCAATCACCATTACAGGCAAAACAGACTTGACTTGGGTAAAAACAATTTATTTATTGCCAATTAAAGTAGGGTTGTGAAAAACAAAGACAAAACCTTCCTCCAGCCTGACCCCATTACTGCCAAGGCTCAGCATACTCTACTTCTTGACTTCTACTTCACCCTGCTCCACCACTGCTGAGTGGCAAAAAGGGCATGGAGTGTTGTAGACAGTAGTAGTTCATCTGCTGATCCTTCTTCCTCACATTTTTCCTCTGCTTCAGTATGGGTCCTTCCTATTTACTGCAGTTTCATCAAGAAAAAAAAAAAAATGATTCAGTATGGGCTGCAGCATCCTTCACGATTTATTCAGATGATCCAGAATGTCCTCAATGAGCTTCAGTGGGGATATCTGCTTCAGCTTGGTTCTCTCCATGGACTGCTGAGGAATTCCTGCTCAACTATGGTCTCTTTCATGGACAGTAAGGGATTTTCTGCTTCAGCACGTGGAGCATCTTCTTATTCCCTGACCTAGGTATTCACAGGACTGTCTTTCACAATTTTTTTCCTCAACCCTCACCGCCTGTGCACCATTTTGCTTTTTCTTAAATGTGTTCTTCCTGAGGTGACAGCAGCATAGCTGCTGGTCTCAGCTGTGGCCTGAGATGGGGCTGTTGGACTGGAACTAGCTGTGTCTGTCACAGGGAAACCCCTGAAGTCTACTTGTAAGAGAGACTCCTACTGCCAATGCCTTGGATCTACAGCAGGTATAAATATTTCAGAGTTTGGCTGCAATAAGTGGACTTAATGCTCATTGGAAATCAGGCTCTTCTGTCTTTGACAAGATTGCGAATCAGAAAGAACCTTCCAAAAAATCTTGGATTGAGTTCTGAGTTCATAAATAATATAAAATAAAGCCAGATAAATTTGAGATTGCAAATAAAATATTTCACAGAAAAATGTGTATTTTCAACCCAGCTGAAACTAGAGGGTCATCTGGGAAAGTACGCTCTCATGTGATTGCAACTGGATTTTTGTGTCAGAGTAGCTAGCATAATTTTGGATGAATCTAATTCTGACTTTGATAAACAAGTTAAAAGTCCTACTCTCACCTAGTTTGTTATTCATATATGGCCAGAAAGATAACATTTTGGCTCTGAACTTTATGTATTTCTCTACTGCAAGAGTTTATTTTGCTATTTAAGTCACCTGGTACTGTTTTTTCCTCCTTTGTGATTGATACATATCAAAATACAGCCCTACTTGTCCATCCTCAATTTAACACCAAATGTGTGCTTCAAGAGCTTTTTGTTCTTGTTTAATTATATATATATATATATTTTAGGGGTTGGAATTCCTTGATCTTTAAGGTTCCTTCCAACCCAAATTATTCTATGATTCTATAAAAATATTTTTCTTAGTGTAATGGAATAAGTAGAAAAATTGCAGTTATTTTAATCTGTGAGCTTTGTATTCTATTCAGGTTTAGAAAATAAATAAAGTTTTATCATTATTATTTACTATTTATTTATTATTTATTATTTATTTATGCATTTGTTTTATAGTATTTTGCAATGTGTTTATTTCATTTTGTTATCAAAATAACTCTGAGATTTCAGAGGTCCCTAAACCCTATTCTAAAGTTGCAAAATTAAAGATATAAAACACATATCTTACTGTGATCTAGGTGATCATTACCCTCTTCTACTTAACATTACAATGTGTTGGTAGTGACTGTTTTGAAAAATGCCTTTTTTTGTTTGATTGTTTTTGTTTTGTGTTTTCATACAATAAAACATTTTATACTTTATGACTTCAGAAAGGTCAACTGAGATGAGGGGAGACCCCCGCTCTCTTTTTCTCCCTCATTCTCTCACTCTCTTTCTTCCCCCATCCTCTCTTTCTCTTCCCTTTCTCTTTTTCTTCTGGCACCTTGTATTGTGTATTTTATTATTCCTGCAGGATAATGCAGAAATGTGTTTAGTGTTTTGTTTGTTTGTTTGTTTTTGTTTTGTTTTGTTTCTCTTTATTGTCTTTTTTTTTTTTTTAAAGTAAACATACTCTCACTATGGTAGAATTTGTTGGAGTTTACCTTGTGCTAGAAATTATCTTCAAAAATATTATCTTCTCTTCATAAAGTACATACTCAGTTTGTCAATACTGAAAGAGAAGTTTTGACTGTACCTTTTCATGTTTGATTATTTACTACTGTGTATTAAAAACGACTAGGATCTGAATATAGGATCAAACAGGTGACAGTGAATAATCTTGTATTTGTCTTTGTACTAATCTTATCCTAAATGTCAGAACATGGTCACAACATGTGTAGTTAGCAAAAAAATCTGAGACCTTCCATACTTTTCCAACCACTTGAAAAAAATTACATTTGTTAAGTTTCCAATTGTTTCTATTCTGTGAATGCTTTCATATGTGAAAGGAAAGTAAGTAAGTAAGTAAGTAAATAAATAAATAAATAAATAAATAAATAAAATGATGCCTTTCTCAAACACCCACAATTATTGATACTACATATTTCCACTTTATGTAATATACAAGGTTAAAAGCAGAAAAAGTGTTATACAGCCTTCTTACTAAATTCATAAAATTCAATTATTGTATAACATGAAAGACAGGCAAGTCATATGAGTTTGTAGGATGAAAATCTGATCAAAGAGGAGACTGTGACACTAGGAATTTCAATATTACGCTTTCTGCATACTTGTATCATGTTATCACACTTTACAACAAACAAGAGAAAAGGCTGAAACCATTTTTTAAACTAGAACTTAAATGATGATTTTTCTTATAAGCCTTCTTCACACGGTATGATTAAAAGATCCTAAGAAAACTAATCTCTCTGAGACTGAGTTTACATATGTGTTTAAAAAATGAAAAAAAAAAAACAAACAAAAAAAAACAAACAAAAAAACAAAGAATGGGAACAACAGAGCAGAATTTCATCACATGAAAAAATAAGTAACAAATAGAAGGAGACAATGCTCTTTCAACAAATAGTAAATTAAAAAAATAAAATAAAATTTGAAGGTTCAGGAACAGAAAAACAGAAAGACATTGGTAAGAAATCAAATATTTTGACAGATTTTAGATTAAGTACTTTTTGGAAACGGCTAACCTTTTGATTTGACAATTTCTAAAAGTAATATATCTCTTCTTTATTTCAAAATTCTGTTGGTGTTGTGTGTTTTTTTTTTTTTTTGTTTTTGTTTTTGTTTTTGTTTTCTCACAGTAATAAAAATATAGTTTATAAAAGAAAATAATTTTAATTAATTTATTGAGAAGAATTTAGGGGCAAGGAAAATTATGAGAAAACAAACAAACAAACAAACAAAACAAACAAACAAACAAACAAAAACACATTCTAGCTCAGGTTTTGATACTGAAACAAAGTGCTATTGTTCACCTACATTTATATTAAAGAGAAACTTCTGGTAATGTAATCAAAATATTGCATAAATACTAACATGTCCCCAGAGCAAAGCTAAGGTACCTAGAAACAGTGCCATGATGACAAGTCTAAAGTAAGAGACAGATTCATTGACATAAATTAAAGCATCTCTGTATAAAAGCAGTAAAGGACACAAAAAATTGATATAGTGACTTCCTATTATTGAGCATGGTAGTTGTAAGGTCATAAATGAAGTTTCATTACCTTAGGTTTTATTTCGCTATATCTTACAATTAGATGACACTCATTTCAAATTTTTAGGGAAAATCAAGACAATATCTTTTGTCAATTTAAAAGAAAAACAGCAAAAATTAGGCTTTTGATTCCAAGAATTATTTTTTTATTTTTTCTAGCATGCCCCTGGATTCTCATTTACAAATTATTTCAGAGAGATTATAATGAAGGGTATTGTATATATTTTTATATATCACATGTATTGCACTATGTGATTAAAGCCTAACACAACTAAATTCTGTTTTAGCTAGCAAAGAAACAAAATAAATGTACTAGGGAATATGTTTGGATAGGCTCTTCTTTTCCCTAAACATTTTTTCTGGGTTGGATTTGGTTGGGTTAAGATTTTTATTTTTATTTATTTATTTTTGTTACTTAATCATCATGTTTGAGAGCTTTTATTCCAAATATTAATATTCCAAAAGAATATTAAAGATTGTTTCGCTCATGTCTTCTTTTGCTAACATTGTAAAGTGTGGAACATTTGCAGATATAAATCCCATTGTCATGATATGTACGTGAATTTACAATTTGTCTATAGGCAGATTCTAATAAGTCAACCTTTCCAGTTCTTTTATTTTATCATTCTTAATAAATTTTTGTCATGGATTTTTATGAACTCATCCTTAACCATCTGATTACAAAATTTTGATGGAGACTGAGAGTGTTTATCAAACAATTATGCAGCTGGTCTTAAATCAACCGTTTAACCAAAGTTAATTTTTGATTTCAAAACAAAATCCTTCTTGTTGAACTTATTACAATGAATTGAAATAATGATAATAATAATTAAAATAATAATAATAAAATAAAAAAGTTTAATGTTTCTCCCTGGTTGTTTTTATTGGTATTCATTTGCTGGCAAATTGAGCAAGGTTAAAACAAAGAAAATTCCCTGACATTCCATTAATTAACTAATTTTCTGAGGGATATGATGTTTTCTTGATGAAGAAACATCATGTCTGATGTTTCGTTGACCTAAAGCTACACTGAAACCAGACTTTGTCCAGACATACATAAATTTTTCTCATAAAAGGAAAAGGTATAAAAACAGAATTTCACCATGTGATTGTCTATTAGGGATTTGGTGGGATTTGATTTTCTTTTCTCCTGTTCTTCCATCCTTTCACATGTAACTGATTTTTACTGCCTCCTATATAGCTAGTATCAGAAAACTTTGATCAGTAATTTAACATTAAAGAGGAGTATATACATATTTTTGTAACCTAAGGGACAGCAGCCAAACAATTTATTCTAATTTATTTATTTATTTATTTATTTATTTATTTATTTATTTATTTTTGCTGTACTCATAATTCACCACCCGCTTGTTTGTTTTCACATGGTCAGATGCTCTGATAAAACAAATGCTCAGATGTACTTCTCTGATCCTATGTCCTTACTTGTATTTTTGGAGTCCAGTCTCTGTTAACCAGGATTCTCCATTAACATCACAAATGAGAGTCTTTAGGTTGTTTTCTTTCCCCAGTGACAACGTCATTGATAGAAAAAGGGAAACATATAAGTAGTTCTCCCCATAACAGCTAGGAATTCAATCTGACTTTGTGTTTGTTGGATTGTTATTTGCTTCCCTTGTGGACTAGAGACTGTTACCATTAAAGCATCTCAAACTAGATGAAGTGCATTAAGGAGAATACTAAAGAAACTATTTATTTTAACTTGCATTCCCACAGACGTGGTGAATGATGACTTCTGTTCTTTGGTGTATTAAGATGAAGAAATCAAAAGGAAGGCAGATTCTCTGAGGTAAGCCCTCAATTTCTGTTTGTATGTGAAGTTCCCCACAGAATCTGAGTACAAGGACAAAATAAATGCTTCAGGAAGGGAAGATTCTAATTTCCATCCAATGCACCCAATGCTGTCTAATGCTAATAGAGTATTAGAAAGTAAGTAATTTGAACAATCTCAAACTGAAATTCCAGCTGTTACATTTTCTATTATATAGATTAGTCATAAAGTTTTAATGACACCAAATAGATAATAGTATTTATCTTTTTTACTTATTTATATCTTAATATTTTGTGCCAGATGTTAACTAAATGCATCTCTACTTGAAATCTGATGCAATAAAAGATACATCACAAATAATAATTTTAATAAGTTTACATGACAATGAGCCATACATTGAATGTTTTTGTTCTCATCAAAATCCCATATTTATCTAATGTTGTTGCTGTCTTATAATAGATAGTGACTATGTAAATAGTTATGCCTTGCATATAGTCAATACTTATTTTAAATTATTTTTCCATTGTTTTTCTTGGTTTTGAGCACCAGAAAGAGAGTTCTATGAACCTCTATTGTTAGTGAGATTATGAGAGTAACCATGTTATTTTAGCAACTCAATGTAAGTATAGATTGTACAATATAGCACAGGATCATAATGTCTGTCTGTGTACCTTCAGGATTAGTTTTGTTTAAGTTTTGTTTTTTCATTAAAATTATGTTATTTTTTGATCAATGCTCTGTCTTGAAAGGAATAAGAAAAAAATTGTTTATGGAGTAGCATGAGAGAAGGAGGAAGATATGTAGATTTGTTCTGTCTATTAAATAAATGCTATTTGTGCTTATGTACCTAATAGACACATCTCTCTCTCTCTTTCTCTCTTTCTGTCTCTTTTAAGAAGTCATATATTCCTATTTCAAGAATATATATATATATATATGTAATATGTATGTATAATTATATACTGTTCTCCGGTATGTGAAAAAGCAAAGGACCTCATAAAATGAAAAGGGAAAAAAAGAAAAAAAGAAAAAAAAAAAAAAAGGTAAATTTCTCTGGCTAGGCACAAGAGTCTAATTTTAAGGTGGATAATTGTTGTTCCTGCAGGGCATATATTCCAACCTATGCTACAGATGTACTATTCCTTTGCATTAGCTCAGACAAGGATAAAGACTTTCTTTACCAAGTCAACCTTGAAATTACGCTGTTCAGAATTTTCCTGTCTCAGGTGACATACTTTTCGTAAAGAATATCTGATGGCAGCTGCTTTACATCAAACTGTGTCGGACCATCTGCTTAGGAAGCTTTTTCCATGTGCTATGATTCACATCAATAACCCCTGAATTATTTTTGTTTGTTTATTTGTTTGTTTGTTTGGACATTTGGAGAGCCAGGGTATTACTCATCCTGCCTCACTTTTCTCTCTCTCCCCCTCTAGATCTAAATTCTAAATAGTCTTCTTAAATATCTAATATTGAATGCTCCTTTAAAAGTAGTGACATCAAATCCTTCCACAGCTCCACTAACAAGTTAGCATACAAAGTGCTCCATAGGCAAAAGTTGGCAAGAATTAGGGTACCAGAAATCTAGCTAAGTATGAGTACGAGTATCAGTTGTTTTCTTACCACACACATTCTAAGCAATTTTAAAAACTAACTGCTCTGATGAAACAATGAAACTGTTTTTAACCAGAAACCTTTGTCATCCTTGGCTTTTTTTTTTTTTTTTTTTTTTTAATTTACTTAATTTTTTATTAGTAAGCTATGGTAAAGTGAATGTTATGTTTGTTTTCATTATACTTCCATGTTTCAGTTCCAGTTCTCAAAACTTTAATCAAAGTTAATGTCCACTCAGCCTGAAGCTTTCATTTTTATTTTCAGAAAACTTTAGCCTAAAGAAGAAATTTAAATTTTATTAAATCTCTGCCTGTTAATTTGCTCTTAGTCCCTTGACTAAGTAAGGGATTGTCTGCAAGATAACAGCCTCAAAAGTATCTCCAGGTTTATGGAATGATTGCTTATTTGTTTATTTAAAAGCTTACGTGTTTTTTGAATGTTCCACTTAGTTCCACAACTCCCATGATCCTATCAGTTTCTCAAATTCATTTATTCAAAATACAGGTAACCTACCAATTTAAGTCTTCATTCATCTAGGACAGAAATCAGCAGACTACAGTATTTATTGCTTAGGCTTGACATTTTCTTGTAAAAGCAGAAGTGAGAACATCAGTTAGCATGAGTCTCACCACCACTGAGCTGTGTCTCAGTCTTCAGTGAATCAGCTAGGACCTTTGCTTTGTATTACATGAGGACATGCTCATGCACATAGTGGATGCAGGAGTTAATTGGTGATCAGTTGTCTTGAGCTTCCTTACCTGTTGGCTAACTTGGTTTATCAAGGGAATTACTTATGGTCACTTTGCCTCTCAGTACATCACCTGAGGGAGCAGAAATTACATTGACTGGGATGTCCATTTGTGACTGAAAACAGTCCACAAAGAAATAAGAGTCCACCCATCCATAGCATTCTTCCTCAGAATTTGACATACATTACATTGTAAAATCTGGACACGTGTTCCATTCTTGAAACTGGTTTAGTGTCTAGAAATCATACAGATAGTCTGAGGTTTGTTGTAAGGCCATAGAAAAGTGTAATTGCATTTTTTAAAAGCTACACATTTTCATCCTAGGCAAAGGAAGTTTTGTTGTGCAGGTAAGAAGTGAAAGAATGATATTCAGATCCAAGAGCAAATCTGAAAAAAACTGTCATACTCAAGTCATGACAACATGAGCAGTCCAGCTGAAAATTCATTTATCACAGGGATTTTCTGCCAGCACTTTTGAGTTTAATTGTAAAATGTTTCATGGTTTCATTTTAACCCCTTCACTTTAATTCCCCCCTTCTTGCCCTAATAAATTAACCCCTTCTTGCCCTAATAAAAATTAATAAAAATTAACCCCGTCTTGCCCTAATAAAAAGCACTAGGAGAGACAGTTTTCCAACAGTATATACCATAAATGGCAACGAACTATGAGACTATTTCATAATAACATGGCTCACAATTTATTCTTTGATAAACAAATTCAACTATATTGTAAAGTTATAGCAATACATGCAAGCTGTGGAGAAAAGCCTTATCTTAGAATGAAAACTCTTACCCAAACTAAGTTAAATAAGAGAGTCTTGTTAACATTATAATATTACTTTCTGTATTGTGAAACTTGAATTTGTAATCAATTCTAATATTTAAGAATGGATCCACACTACGGAAATTAAAATATAACATATTACAACTTGAAAAGCAAAGATTTTAATGCATTGCCAAAACAAAATATTTTAACTTGCTTTAAAATATATAGAGACTTCTTCAAGTATTATCATGGATAAGTTATTATATGACTTTCAGGTTCATACATCACTGCTTTTTGCTGTCAGTATGAAAAATAGGACATTTTGTTTACTTAAAAAATAGAAATGCCATGATTTTGCTGCTGAAAAATGACGCAGGAATAAAAGAGCATCCTCCCATTTTTTGAAAAATTAGTTGTTTTTTTTATGGAAGCAAAACGGATAGGAGGAGAAAGAGATCACGTACACTCAAAGAAGCAGACTAATCTGTATTTATACAGGAATAAATAAATAAATAGATAGATAAACAAATGAATGAATGAATGAATGAATTAATTAATTAATTAATAAAAATGGGTTGGTCAATGAAGACAGAGTGACCTGAAACAAGTAACAAGCTCATGACAGCAGTAGACAAAAAGGAAGGACTGACCTTTAGCAGACCCACTTTTGAATCACAATAAATACATAATTAATAAAGGCATTGTGAAATAGGATTAATGTTTCATGGTAAAGTGAGACTCCCCAGTCAGAATGCATCTGTTAATAATAATAATAAAAAATCCTTCTGGAATGAGAGTTTAATAGCTCTTATTCATGCTTTAAATAGCAGATCACAGCAATAAATCAGCATTATAATTTTAGGGGGTACAACTTATGAAATCTAATATATTGTTTCTGTCATTTCAATTGCTGTAAAATCATTTCTAAAATATTTTATAATATTAATTCTTGGAGAGAGATTAATCAAATAATCATGCAAATATTACCTGCATTAATCTTATTAATTTTTTATTATTTTTAAAAGCTTATGAAAAATAATTTAGCTGTTGTGATGGGAGAAGATATTTTGATGGATTCTTAAAATCTGTGGAATAGTAAGGCATGAATGTAATGATGGAACCATCATTACAAATGATGTACAAATTTGTACAAATGTACAAAGCATCCATTTTTCCAACACTGTAAAGTTTTGGAACTCCATGCAGTTTCATGGATCCAAATAATGGAATGCAGGGCTTATTTCATGGACAAAAACTTCCTTGCCCAAAGGAAGTGATATAGACACAGTGAGAGCAAAACAGACACAACTAGATGAGTGCAGCAGTATGGTATGCATCATTAATAACAGCATTGAAAATACATTTCATCTACAGCTCATTCTGGGGTGAAATAATTGTTTCATTTGGGGGCAATAATAACTTCAAAGCCCTACAGATACTGGATACGGCTGATCTCCAGGTAAAAAGGTTCTTAAAAAAAAATATCTAAGTCTTAAAGTTACGGTATGAAAGAAAGAAAATATATTATTTTCAAGTAGTTTATTAGTACAGTTTCAGATACAAGGGACCAGGAAAGAATTTCACTTTTTGTTAAATTTATTGATTGGTAATAAGAGTTTTTGTGCCTTGCTTCTGAAAGTAATCCCCAGTAAGGTAAAAAAACATTGTCTTTCTGTCTTGTAACTTTCTTCTTCAACAATAGGACAATAATGTGAGTACTTGGTGTACTCTTGCATATTGTCTGTGCCTTTAATTTCATTTTTATCTGGGTCTTTGTGGGTTTTGTTTGTTTATTTGTGTTGTTTTTGTAGTTGTTGTTGTATATTTTTGTTTTATTTTGTCCTGTTGGGCAAACATATCCTTTAATACAAATTTTTTTTAATAATTTTTGATATCAAAAATTTCCAACATGGGTTACTTAGATAGTCGCATCAAATGCATAGATATATTTGGAACAAGTTTTATGAACTGACAGCCCTACAGAATAATTAAGGAATTTGTAGAGTTTGAATACATATATTTTCTTGGCTTCTGAGAACATAATATTTAATCATTAAAAATGAAAACATAAAAAGAGAAAAGAAAATATTGTCAACAATCATTTTTAAATTTTGCAATGAATTACTTAAATATTTTGTTCTGGCAACTGCTCAGAACAAAAATATGCTTAATGTTTTGTGTTATTTCCCTGATTAATAAAACAATTCAGATTCAATATCTGCAAACTAACACAAATGTACAAAAACAGTTTTAAAATTGTTTTATTGGTAAGTCAATTTTCTGCCACCTCTGTGGGGTTTTGGAAATGTAATTTTAAGGAAGAGAGGTTAAATAGATCCATTTCAATAATATTAATTCTGTTTGGAAGGTTTAAGTATGCCTTATATACAATGACTAAAAAAAAAAAAAAAAAAAGAGCAAAAAAATAAACAAACAATGAATCAATATGAAGTTGTTGTTTTATTGTCAAGTATGAAAAACATAAATTAATTTTGCTTTTGAATTCTACAGAACTAAATTATATCACTTAGTTTTGGATTTTTTTTTTTTTATTTATAAGTCAGATCAGATTGATGATTTTAGTCAGATCATCAATCTTATTTTCTCCCTGTTTATGTGAAAAACACTTTTTCATCTTTTTGAAAAATTCTTATTGAATTGATTAAGATAACTAAATATACTGAATTAATTTTCATTTCAACTTTATTCTCAGTACTATTTAATAACCAGAAAGCGGTACAAAAACAGTCTGCAGAGTGCTCATGTTATTTAACTAAATACTGCACATGTTGGGCCAGCCATAAAGAATTGTGTAAGGGACGCTGTATGAATTACGTGCCTACTCTGATAAAACATTTGGATGGTAACTCTTTGAGGCACACTTTTCCATTAAAAAATATAAAAATGGAGATGACTATATTGACCTTTTATCAGCAAACTGGATAAGTAGTATTTTTACCCTCTGGACAGGTGAATTGACCATCACCAAAATTTTATTTTAGCATTGATGTGGCTCTTAACAAGTTTAAATTTTATCATGGATGAGGTTTTCAAGGGTCTTCAACTGAATTGAACTGCTAACTTACAAGGCTAGGCAGACCAGAACTAAACTAAATCAAGCCCATACAAAATTGATAATAAAGTCAGAAAATAACACAGATGCTACAAACCTTTCACACAGGAAATTATTTTAAAACATAACTACATAACTACAGTTAATGACATAACTACAGACTACCATAATCTAACTCTAAAAGCAGTTACATATAAGTGTCTGCTATTGAATCCAGAATTCTGTTTTCAGTGGTATAGCTAACAGGATTTTCTCTGGTTTGTACCGAAGGTAAAATTATTTTAATGTTATACAAGATCTTCTACTCAGTTAGACCCAAGATATCCTGTATAAGATGAGATCTGTTCTTTCGCTTCATATTGAGTTCAATGAAAGTGAGGTGAAGAGAGGTGAAAAGAAGCCTGTGTGAAAGTACTGGTAAGCTGAAACCCTGAAAAAGACAATGTGTTAGATTGTATTATACAGGAGACACTATATACTTAGATTTTATTAATTTTGATAGAGTTTGAATAAACGACTTGTTTTTGTTTTTATAATAATAATTATTATATTAATAATAATATTATAAGATTATATTAATAATCTTAATAATATTATAAGATTATTATATATTTATATACAATATAAATATATATTATAATATATATAATAATATATAATATATAATATATATTATATAAATATAATAATATTATATTATTATATTATTATTGTTATTGTTGTTGTTGTTGTTGTTGTTATTATTATTATTATTATTATTATTATTATTACTTTTTATTATTTATATACTTATTTTTGTAAACCAAACTATTTCTCATAAAATCAAGGCTGAAAATTATGAAAGAGGTGGAAACTTTATAAAGTTACATTTATAAATAAACCTCACTTAGGCAGCTGGCTACAATTCGCTACTAGTCCATGGAAAATATATATTTAAAATTGAATAAACATTATCTGACCTTAAATGAAAAAAAAAACCAACATATTATTACTTAAAATATTTTCACTAATGAAAGAACCCATATCAGCATTCTGAGGTGAATTAATTTAGGTTAGTAGTACAGTTTATAGAATAATGTATCAAGCATTAAACTCTCAAGATTTTGTTTATAAAAGTCCTAGCTAATATGTCTCTGCTTTCTATTAAAGTCCATGACATAATTCAGTACAGTTACTTTGCTTGCTTCTTTCATTACAATAGGAGCCTTTTTAATGGAAAAAGTCATCCTGGACTTTTAACTCTATTTCAGTAAGAGAAAGGAAAATTATGTCAAAATGTGAAATTGTTGTAACTCTTTTTTTTTTTCCTTTTTCTTTTTCCTTTTTTTTTTTTTTTTCTTTTAATTTGTAAACGCTCTACATAAGAAATGTTTTCCTGTACTTCGAAGGTAACCAATCATGCTGGGTTTGGATTTGGAGGAAACTATCTTTACCATTGTGCAGTTAAATTTCAGTCAGTTAATTCTGAAATCAATGAAACAACTCCCGTTTTTATTTTTAATTCTTACTAATTGCTCCAGTGAAGTTCCTTCTTCTCTTACCTAGCTATGTAATAAAAAACACCTTTGAATGTTGCAATATCCATTCTTCTGTTCCTTAATGTCCCAACTGAGAGTCTCACTGCAGGATGCAGTAAAATAAAATAAAATAAAATAAAATAAATAAAATAAAATAAAATAAAATAAAATAAAATAAAATAAAATAAAATAAAATAAAATAAAATAAAATAAAATAAAATAAAATAAAAATCAACTATTGCAAGAGGACAGGTGATAAATATCAAGATCCCTATACCTGCTTTGCAATGATATTGAAGAAATTAAGTTTATGAGAACATCAAGTGTATATTAATAGTAATAGTGAAATGTATGTAAGCCTAGTTTAAGACCTAACTTTACTGTCTGGAGGTCTACATTGTCTTCATATAAAGCAGTTAGAAAATATTTTGGAAAAATATTAAAATGTTGCAAAAGATAAAGTCCATCATTAGTACTAGAAGATGAAATTCAGTACTGTCCATGTTCCAGGAGCATAAAAATTAAATCGTATGATTTTCCAAAGAATTAAAAGGCTATGCGCTCAACCTACCCACTACGGTTAAGGATAACAAAAACTGTTTTTATTATGTATTTTCTATATTAACATTAGGAGGAGGGTCAAGAGAATCTCCATCCTTTATTGGATGCAGGGGTGAACATGACTACTGAACATAAGGAAAAGGCTGAGGTTCTTAATGCCTTCTTTACGTTTGTCTTTCCTAGTCAGTCCATTTATCCTTGTGGTACTCAGACTCCCATCTGGAAGTCTAGGATGGGGAGCTGAAGAAACCCCTCACAGTTCAGCTAGAAACAGTTAGAGACCTGCTAGTGCATCTGGACTGTCACAAGTCTATGGGACCAGATAGGATTCACCCAGTGGTGCTGAGGGAGTTAGTGGATGTGATTAGTGGGCTGCTTTCCATCATCTATCAGCAGTCATGGTCATCCAGGAAGGTCCCAGATGACTGGAGACTTGCGAATGTGACACCCATCTATAAGAAGGATCTTAAGGAGTATTTGGGGAACTACAGGCCTGTCAGCCTGACCTTGGTGACAGAAAAGGTGATGGAATAGGTCGCCTTGAATGCAATCACACAGCATATGCAGGACAATTGGGGGATCAGGCCCAGCCAGCATGGGTTCGTTAAAGACGAGTCCTGCCCAACCAAACTTATCTCCTTTTATTACGAGGTAACCTGCCTGGTGGATGAAGAAAAGACTGTTGACACAGTCTACCTATAGTTTGACTTCAGCAACATCTCTGACATGGTCTCTCACAGTATTCTCCTGGAGAAACTGGAAGCCCATGTCTTGGACAGGTATATATTTTACTGAGTTAAAAGCTGTTTGGACGGCTGGGCCAAGAAAGTAGTGGTGAACAGAGTGAAATCCAGCTGCTGACCTGTCACCAGTGGTGTTCCCCAGGGGTCGGTGTTTGGGTCCATCCTCTTTAATATCTGTTGATGACTTGGATGAGGGAATTGAGTACACCTTCAGTAAGTTTGCAGACAACACCAAGTTAGGAGGAATTGTTGATCTGCTGGAGGGTAGGAAGACCATTCAGAGGGACCTGGACAGGTTGGATTGATGGACAGAAGCCAATAGGATGAGGTTCAAGTCTAACAAGTCTAACGGCCAGGTCCTGCAGTCGGGCCACAACAAACCCATGCAGAACTACAGACTTGGGGCAGAGTGGCTGGAAAGCTGTGCAGAGAAAAAGGATCTGGGAGTGCTGATTGGTGCTCACCGGAACACCAGCTGACAGTGTTCCCAGGTGGCTAAGAAGGACAATGACATCCTAACTTGTATCAAGTATGGTGTAGTCAGCAGGACCAGGGAAGTGATCAACCACCTGTGCTCAGTTCTGGTGAGGCTGCACCTCGACTATTGTGTTCAGTTTTGGGACCCTAACTACAAGAAAGACATGGAGTCCCTGGAACATGTCTAGGGAATGTCTACAAAGCTGCTGAAGGGCCTGGAACACAAGACTTGTGAGGAGCAGCTGACGGAACTGGGTTTGTTTAGTCTGGGTACGAGGAATACTCAGGGGAGACCTTATTGCTCTCTACAACTAACTGAAAGGTAGTCATGGGGAGCTGGATGTTGGCCTCTTCTCTCAGATAAGTAGTGATAGATTTAGAGGGAATGGCCTCAAGTTGCACCAGAGGAGGTTTAAGTTGTAAGTTAGGAGAAATTTCTTCTCAGCCAGAGTAGTCAGGCTGACTTCCTGGAACAGATTGCCCAGGGAAGTGGCAGAGTCACCGTCCCTGGGGATGTTCAAGGAAAGGAAGAACATGGTGCTTAGGAGCATGGTTTAGTGGGTAACATTGGTAGTAGGGTGATGGCTGGATCAGATGATCCCAAAGGTCTTTCCAACCTTAATGATTCTATGACTCTATAACGCTCATTTCTGTTAAATTCAAATTACTTTAAGGTACTCTTAACATAGAAAAGAACATTCTTTGTGATAAAGAAGAACTATGTTCCCTCAGTAACATTTAGTTACTCTGTAGTGGGGAATGAGATCTTTTGAAGGAAAAATAAATAAATAAATAAATAAATAATTTTAAAAAGTATTATAATAAAGTCCTAACCAGTTTTCTGATTGATTAACTCGTTTTTAAATCAATATCAGTTACTTGAATGAAAATATTTCACTGTAATTCATTTTACAAATTCGAAGCTTAATCTGAAAGTAAATTTGTGGTTTCAAAATTCATTTTTTCAAGTCTATCAGCATTTGAACTTTATTACCATTGAATATATTAACCCCATTTGAATTCTATTACTTACTGAAGGCACAGTGGAAAATACTGAAAATATACTTTTTAGAAGAAACTGAATTTTCCTCTCTCCATTTTATTTTATCTTACACATTGAAGTTCTTAAAATCTTAATTTTGTTTGATTAACAAATATGTTTAGTATCAGCGTCCAACTCTATACATTATGTTCTCATGACTTATAGCATTTGTATTTCAAGATAAAGTTGGAAACCTAGTCACATCTGCTAGATCTCTAGTGTGCCTCTCAGTTGTAATTAGGTAGTATGGTGTAACAACCACAATTCTTTTAGGATCAGTAACTGCTACTACTTTATTAAGATCATAACTTCAACTCTAACTCTTATTGAGGACAGCCTCCCTTCTTACACTCTACACTCTGCAGCAGTACTTTTCCACTTACTATTCATTGGTCAACAACTTTTCCCGGCAACAACAAACACCCAGCAACTTCTGTGTCTTAAGGGCTGGGGAATAAGCAGTCCAGTATAGCAAGGCGTCTCTTGAATCACCTTCCTTTGTTCCTTCCAAACGCTTTACATTCCCGATGGACTCATCATTAAGAGCCTGATGTTATCAAAAAACATGGGTCTTGTCAACCCCTATGGCCAAACTACCAAAAGCTAGGATTAGGCAAAGACGAAGATAAAATTTTTTTCTTATTTTATTCTGGAAACAACAATTAACACCTCTTTCTGTGTACGAAGGTGAAGTGAATATCCTCAGCTACTGAAGGTATTTAAATTAGTCTCACTAGACAAGGTTAATAGCTACTTTAAAACTATCCTAATGACTCTTATTGACCATGAACACTGCTCTGTGTTCTGTAATGATTTTTTTGCAAACTAAGGCTTTGGATTCATGAATTCTGTGGAAGAAATGTTTCAGAGTGAGGCTTTAGGAGTTAATTCTGTCTTTCCTATAGTGGGCTACAAGCTCTTCAGAAGTGATAGACAGGGAATGTAGGGACGGGGTGTTGCCCTCTGTGTTAGGGAATGGATTGAATGTGAAGAGCTGCATCTGAGAAACAACAATGGACAGGTTGAGAGCTTGTGGGTTAAATTTAAGGACTGGAGCAATAAAGGGCACTTTGTGGTTGGGGTCTACTACAGGCCACCTGATCAAGGGGAGCCTGTGGATGAGGCATTCTTGCTTCAACTACAAGCAGTGCTGTGCTTGCACACTCTCATCCTGATGGGGAACTTCAGCCACCTGGATGTCTGCTGGTAAAACCACACAGCAGGCTGTAAGCGATCCAGGAGATTCCTAGAGTATGTTGAGGATACCTTCCTTGTCCACGTATTAGACAAACCAACCATTATTGTGCCTGGTGCTCACCAATGCAGAGGAGCTCATTAAAGAGGTCAAGATTGCAGGCAGTCTGGGTTGCAGTGACCAGGCCCTGGTTGAGCCTGTGATCTCAAGGAATATGGCTTGGCAAAGAGCAAAGTCAGGACCCCGAACTTCCAGAGTGAACTTCCAGCTCTTTAAAGATTTAGTCAGTGAGATCCCCAGGAACACTGTCCGTAGGGACAAACAGAGCTGTCAAGGATGATGTTATTAGAACACAACAACTTTCCATCCCCATGTGTAAGAAAGCAAGCAAGGAGGGCAGACAAACAGGATGGCTGAGCAAAGACTTGCTGGTCAAACTGAGGTGCAAGAAGGAAATGCACAGGCAGTGGGAACAGGGACATGTGGCCTGGGAAGAGTACAGGGATGCTGTCTGGATGTGCAGGGATGGGATCAGAAAAGGCACGGATGGAACTGAGCTTGGCAGGGGATGCAAAGAATAACAGGAAGGGATCCTTTGGATACATTGCTCAGAAAAGAAAGGCCAAGGAGAGTGTACCCCTTCTGATGGAAGAGAAGGCTGAACTAGTGATGACAGACATGGTGAAGGCTGAGGTACTCAGCAACTTCTTTGCCTTAGTTTTTACTTCTGGTCAGGCTTCCGAAGTCTTTTTTTTCCCTGAACCCTGAGATGGAGGCTGGGGGAGCAAAGTCCCACTCACTGCAAGCGAAGAGCACATTTGAAACCACCTGACGAAACTAAACACATACAAGTCTATGAAGCCTGATGACATGCATCCAAGGGTCCTGAAGGAATTGGCTGATGTAGTTGCCAAGCCTCTCTCCATAATATTTGAAAAGTCTTGGCAGTCAGGTGATGTTTCTGGTGTTTGGAAAAAGGGAAACATCAATCTCACCAAAAAAAAAAAAAAAAAAAAAAAAGTAGAAAGGAAGACCTGCAGAACTACAGATCAGTGAGCCTCACCTTTGTGCCTAGCAAGATCATGGAACAGATCCTCCTGGAGGCAATGTTGAGGCACATGCAGGTCAAGGTGATCTGAGAGAGCCATGATGGCTTCACCAAGGGCAAATTTTGCCTGACCAGCCTGGTGGTCTTCTACAATTTTCTACTTTTTCTTTGAAAAAGTGGGCAGGCCACTAAGGAGGACTTTAAAGAAGTAGCGAGGCTGTGCAGGGACAAAATTAGGAAGCCCAAAGCTCATCTGGAGCTCAATCTGGCTACTGCCGTTAAAGATAACAAAAAACATTTCTATAAATACATCAACACAAAAAGGAGGACTAAGGAGAATCTCCATCCTTTACTGGATGCGGGGGGAAACTTAGTTACAAGAGATGAGGAAAAGGCGGAGGTGCTCAATGCCTTCTTTGCCTCAGTCTTTAGCGGCAATACCGGTTGTTCTCTGGATACTCAGTACCCTGAGCTGGTGGAAGGGGATGGGGAGCAGGATGTGGCCCTCACTATCCATGAAGAACTGGTTGGTGACCTGCTACGGCACTTAGATGTGCACAAGTCGATGGGGCCGGATGGGATCCACCCAAGGGTACTGAGGGAACTTGGCAGAGGAGCTGGCCAAGCCACTATCCATCATTTATCAACAGTCCTGGCTATCGGGGGAGGTCCCAATCGACTGGCGGCTAGCAAACGTGACGCCCATCTACAAGAAGGGCCGGAGGGCAGACCCGGGAAACTACAGGCCTGTCAGTTTGACCTCAGTGCCAGGAAAGCTCATGGAGCAGATCCTCCTGAGAGTCATCACGCAGCACTTGCAGGGCAACCAGGCGATCAGACCCACTCAGCATGGGTTTATGAAAGGCAGGTCCTGCTTGATGAACCTGATCTCCTTCTATGACAGAGTGACGCGCTGGGTGGATGAGGGAAAGGCTGTGGATGTGGTCTACCTTGACTTCAGCAAGGCTTTTGACACCGTCTCCCACAGCATTCTCCTCGAGAAACTGGCTGCTCTTGGCTTGGACTGGCGCACGCTTCGTTGGGTTAGAAACTGGCTGGATAGCCGGGCCCAAAGAGTCATAGTGAATGGAGCCAAGTCCAGTTGGAGGCCAGTCACTAGTGGCGTCCCCCAGGGCTCGGTGCTGGGGCCGGTCCTCTTTAATATCTTCATCGATGATCTGGACGAGGGCATCGAGTGCACCCTCAGTAAGTTCGCAGATGACACCAAGTTAGGTGCGTGTGTTGATCTGCTTGAGGGTAGGAAAGCTCTACAGGAGGATCTGGATAGGCTGCACCGATGGGCTGAGGTCAACTGCATGAAGTTTAACAAGGCCAAGTGCCGGGTCCTGCACCTGGGGCGCAGTAACCCCAAGCAGAGCTACAGGCTGGGAGAGGAATGGTTGGAAAGCTGCCAGGCAGAGAAGGACCTGGGAGTGATGGTGGATAGTCAGCTGAATATGAGCCAGCAGTGTGCTCAGGTGGCCAAGAAGGCCAACGGCATCCTGGCTTGTATCAGGAACAGCGTGACCAGCAGGGCTAGGGAGGTGATCGTCCCCCTGTACTCAGCTCTGGTGAGGCCGCACCTCGAGTACTGTGTTCAGTTTTGGGCCCCTCACTACAAGAAGGACATCGAGGTGCTTGAGCGGGTGCAGAGAAGGGCGACGAAGCTGGTGAGGGGCCTGGAGAACAAGTCCTACGAGGAGCGGCTGAGGGAGCTGGGCTTGTTCAGCCTGGAGAAGAGGAGGTTCAGGGGTGACCTTATCGCTCTTTTTAGGTACCTTAAGGGAGGCTGTAGCGAGGTGGGGGTTGGCCTGTTTTCCCACGTGCCTGGTGACAGGACGAGGGGGAATGGGCTTAAGTTGAGCCAGGGGAGTTTTAGGTTAGATGTTAGGAAGAACTTCTTCACTGAAAGGGTTGTGAGGCACTGGAACAGGCTGCCCAGGGAAATGGTGGAGTCACCATCCCTGGAAGTCTTCAAAAGACGTTTAGATGTAGAGCTTAGGGATATGGTTTAGTGGGGACTGTTAGCGTTAGGTTGGAGGTTGGACTCGATGACCTTGAGGTCTCTTCCAACCTAGAAATTCTGTGAAATTCTGTAATGGAGAGACTGCTCTAGTTGACAAAGGAAGACCGACCAATGTAATCTACCTGGAATTCTGCAAGGCTTTAGACATGGTTCCACATGACATCCTGGTCTCCAACTTCTAGAGAGATGGGTTTAATGGATGAAACTATTCAGTGGATAAAGAGTTGGCTTGAAGGTCACAGCTATAGAGTGGGGGTCAATGGATCTATGTCCAAGTGGAGGCTGATGACAAGTGATGTACTGCAGGGGTCTGTCCTGGGACAAGTACTGTGTGATATTTTCATTAATGAAACAGACAGTGGGATTGAGTGCACCCTCAGCAAATTTGCAGATGATGTCAAACTGAGTGATGCGGTTGATATGGTAGAAGGAAGGAATGCTATCCAAAGGGACCTGGGAAATCTTGAGAATTGGGCCCATGTGAACCTAATGAGGTTCAACAAGTCCATGTGCAAGGTTATGCACCTGGACCAGGGTAATCCCGGACATGAGTACAGACTGGGAGAAGAACTCAAGAAGGGCAGCCCTGCAGAGAAGCACTTGGGGGTTTTGATCACTGAAAAGCTTGACGTGAGTCAGCAGAGAGCGCTTGAAGCCCAGAAAAGCAACTGCATCCTGGGCCTCATCAAAGGAGGAGTGACTGGCAGGACAAGAATGGTGATTTTCCCCCTTTGTTCCCCCTCTAATCTAATAGAGGAGAGATTTAGATTAGGTGTTAGAAGGTAATTATTCACTCAGAGGGTGGTGAGGCACTGGAACAAGTTGCCCAGAGAGATTGTGGATGCCTCTTGCCAGGAGGTGTTCAATGCCAGGTTGGATGAGGCCCTGGGCAGCCTGATGTAGTGAGTGGCATCTCTAACTCTGGCAGGGGGGTTGGACCAAATGATCCTTGAGGTTTCTTTCAGTCCAGGCTGTTCTCTGATTCTATTATTCTTGCACCATTACATAATACACCACCACCACATTCATGTTGAATCTAGGGGATCAAATAACAATTCAAGTTGTGTCCTTTCAACAACACATGATTTAAAACTGCAAACCATTATGGTTGAATGGTTTAAAATGAACAACCGAAATGGAAACATTTTCTTAGGAGATTTGACTACTTAAATGGGAAAAAATAATAATAAAAAAATAATAAAAAATAAATGAAATAAAAAGCACATCAAGTAAAATGAAAAAGTAGTAATCTGAAAGAAAAGGAAGACTCTGCATTGGAGTGCTTCACTTGCTTGTTCTTTAAGAATCTTCCATTAATGCAATTTAGATAACTGGGATCATTATCTTCAAATAAAACTGAGACCAGTTTGTATCCCCAGAAACCATGACTTCTTGTAAAAACACGTATTAGTGTGTTTTTCTTAAATTTTCTTAAATGTCATTTGACAATTCTACATGGCAGGGTGAGCCATCTGGTCAGACCATTATTGGAAAAAACATTCAGAGTACTCTCAGAGAAGTACCCCAGGATATGATTTCAGTGCAAGAGGGGAAAAAAAAAAAAAAAAAAAGTCACACTCTATTATGAAATCCTAAATCTCTGAAATTGTTATTGTCTGGTAGCAATGCTGTTCAGCACACTGAGCATCAACCCCCCCTCTTCTGCCCCACCTTTTCCCCCAGAATAGTACCAAACCCTCCCCAACCCCATCAGAGCTCAGCTCATTAGCTGGCCAGTCAAATCTAAGGAATAGATAGGGAAAAAGAAGGAAAGACAAACAGGAGTGTTGCTTTTGGTGGCAGTCAGGAACTGGGATTGGCTTATGTGTGATGAGAAGTTAACCTTTTCACTTAAATAAGTGAAATTCCATAAGCAAAGAAAATCTTTATTACTTTGGCTTTTTTGTTTTGTTTCATTTACTGAAAAAAAATACAGAAAAAAAAAAAAAGACACAAAAAAAAAAATCAATATCATAGTTTGCCAATAGGAAGAGATATAGGTGACATTGATAACCAGCTGAATATGAGCCAGCAGTGTGTTCAGGTGGCCAAGAAGGCCAAGAGCATCCAAGCTTGTACCAGAAATAGTGTGGCCAATATGGAAGTAATTGTCCCCCTATACTCATTTCTGGTGAGGCTACACCTTGAATACTATGTTCAGTTTTGAACACTTTAGTACAAGAACAACATGAAGGTGCTAGTGTGTGTCCAAAGATTGTCAATGAAGCTGGTGAAGGGTCTAGAAAACAAGACTTATGAGGAGCAGATGGAGGAACTGGGATTGTTTAGCCTAGAGGGTTGTGAAACATTGGAACAGATTTCCCAGGGAAATGGTTAAGTTACCTGGAGGTATTTAAAACAGTAGATATGGTGCTTAGGAACATGTTTTAGTAATAGACATTGAAGCCTTTAAATTAAAAATAAATAATAATAAAAAATAGAACAGTGAAGTTCTATTACAAATACAGCATATTGATCTTACCTGAGGCCAGTATATGTGTACAGGGAGTGATGGGACAGAACTCTGTTTTAACTAGCAAAAATATTATATAGATCAGAAAATCAATTCATATATAGGAACTACTAATAAAAGAAACAACAGCATAGAACTTCAGTAGATTATGGAATAAAAGTAGACATTGAAATAGAATTAGTATGTATGTAACTTACTAAAGGTAATTGAAATATTCTTACATGCTGTAAGAGTACATGTGGCAGACATCTACTATTATAATTATATATTAATCAATAAAATAAATATGCACAAAATAACTTAGCAACAATTTGTTGTCATAGGAAAGAAACTCGACAGAAGACAGGTCAGTTTAAAGTAAACATAAAAGTTCCATTTGATCTGAGCCTCCATATTTTTTTTCCATTATGTACTATCTTTACCCTCACTTTCTGGACAGCTCCTTAGGCTTTGACTAGCCATGTAAGAACTCTTCAGAAAGTATGAGTTTCCTTCCTACAACACAGTCTGAGAATGAATGCTAACAGAGGGCAAGAAGGTTCTTTCATACCTACTTCTAGTCCCATATGATGTTTACTTTTTTAATTATTGCACACCTTGAATATTTAAAATGTAACCCATACACAACTCATTTGTGGGGAAATGCTTAAGGCAGTATTTTGAAGCAACTCATTCAGTTATCTCAAAAAAGTTATTAAAAAAATATTCAATGTAGGCAGTCTGCGTATATTGCACATTATAATGACAAATATCAACTAAATATATCAACTTTCTCACATCTCCTTTCACTCCAAAGTCACAACTAAACTGACAGGCTGAGTCAAAGACTATTAAAAAAAAAAAAAAAAAAAAAAAAACCCTCAGTAATTAATATGCCATGCTTTTTCTCATTACTACACTGTACTAACTAATACAATTATGCACAAGTGACCTAAGGTAGTATTAGGTATTTCCTAACACTAGAACACTGTCTGCAACACTCATGTTAGTTACAGTGAATTGTTTTTATAAAGTCTTAAACACGACAGCATTGATTTTCTCATGCTTCTATTTCAACAGTCAGACAGTCTTATCTTATGAATCAGTATTCAAGTTCAGAGTACCAGTACCCTGAAACATAAAGTTAGAATTTCTTGAGGATTGCACAAACTGGTAGAAATCACTTCATGTTTGTGGAATGAACTGTGTAAAACAGTGGAAGGCAATGCATTTTTTAAATCCACTTTTGCTCCACATAAAAGCTTCACATTCATATGATTTTACAGGTTTACAATTAAAAAAAAAAAAAAAAAAAAAAAAAAAGTGGGGGGAATAGGACAAAATGTCAACCATTGCTTTTCACTTATATTTTAAATGATGAAATAAATAATATCTCTCACTTTAAAACAAAACAAAAGTAACTAAATTTGGAGAGGAGATTTTTTTGGAGATTTTAAAATCCAATATCAAAGCAGCAAATTAAACTAGTTATCTAGTTATCTTGCATAGGTGACAGTTATTTTAATATTAAAGCAAAAATAAGTTGGGTCATTTTTGTGATTCAGTCTTTTATCTAAAAAACAAATAAAATATTATTTATGAACAAGAAACAATTTTAAAGAAAGATGTAACATTCTAGAAAATAGAAAAAAATATATAATTTATTTTTAAGAAGGTGTGTATATGCTTTGACGTGAAAAATACACAGATCCTTTCTATATGTGTCTGCCCCTTGTGAACTTCACTATAAGGTGTAATTAACACATGGAATAGCTTCCAGCCAGTAAAAGAGTTCTAAACCAGAAACACATTTCTAGTGATACATTTCTAAAGGCTACATTATAAGCAAGTGTTCCTTGTATAGTATGAAATGTTTCTTCACTTTCACAGTCTTCTGAAAATTATAATTTTACATATCTGTTCCTTAGAAAGTCTGAGGAATAGTAGTAGATTATTGCTAGTACAGGAAATGAGACTACTAGAAATAGATATCATGCACATAGATATAATGCAACCAACAGTAAATTGGTATTCTATCAACTCTGTCCTTATCAAGCTCTTCTGATCACACTGCAACTGGGCTGGCCAGCCCCATCCATCTTCCATCTCTCCATATCTGAGAGTGTCACAAAGATAATATGCTTTCATTTTGCTCTTGCCAAAGTTCAGCATATTAAATGCACCTAAGGCAACTGTAGAGTGTTTAAGTTTTAAAGACAGTCAAAACAACAATAAAATATGCAGAACCTGTATCATTTTCTGTAGTAGAAGTGCAATGAGTCTATTAGAGTAGGTACATAGTTCTGCCAACACCAATTTTACATATTGCTCATAAAACTGAAGACCTGAAAAGAACCTTTAGTAAGTGACAAAGGATGTAAATTGATTTTTAAAAATGTGCCTATAAACATTTATAAGTAGTGTTATACAAACCAACAAGAAACTAGATCTTAAATCCTGTTACTCAATTTCTTTTTGTAATTTAAAACCATTTTCACATTTTTTTTTCTTGATGAGAGAGATTTCTGTCAGATATCTTCGTGTGTTGTTTATCAAACTCACCATTAAGAAGAGTAGAGTGATATAATTGTGTTACCATCAATCAAACCATTTACGTGCTTCACATAACACTGGTAGTCCACAGTTCTATGAACTAGAAAAGAAAGCCATACAAATAAAATCCTAGAAGTACAGTAAGAGATACGTATCAAATGTTAAATGCCATGTCTATGTAGTATTAAAAAAAAAAAAAAAAAAGTTTTTTTTTTTTTCAGATAATCTTGTGCATTTATCCTGACATCAAGGTATAGCGGCATCAGTATTTCATTTTGAATTGTAAACTTCTGAAAAAAATGTTCAATACATATTTTCTTCTGGTACTTTTGTCCTTTCTTATATATATCTGAAAAGTATAGAAACAAACAGACAAACAAAAAATCACATTCAGTAAAGCATTTCAGAATAGGTTCTTTTTAAATTTAGGAACAGATAATTGTTGGTTATTCACAGAATCAACATAAAATAGATTGTGGTGGAAGGGACACTAAAGGGGTCACAGAAGCACAGAATGATCGAGGTTGGAAGGGACCTCTGAAAATCATCTAGTTCAAGCCCCCTGCCAAGCAGGATCACCTACAGCACATTGTGCAGGGTGGCATCCAGGCAGTTTTTGAATACCTCCAGTGAAGGGGACTCCATAACCTCTCTGGGAAACCTGTTCCAGTGCTCAGGCATCATCACAGTAAAGTGCCCCCTCATAAGCAGCCGGAACTTCCTGTGCTTCAGTTTGTGCCCATTGCCTCTCATCCTGTTGTTGGACACAACTGAAAAGAGACTGGCACCTCTTGACACCTTCCCTTCAGATATTTATGCGCATTGATGAGGTCTGCTCTTAGTCTTCTCTTTCCTAGGTGAAACAAGCACAGTTCTCTCAGCCTGTCTTCATACAACAGGTGCATCAGTCCCTAATTTCCTTAGTAGCCCTCCTCTGAACTCACTTGAGTAGTTCTATGTCCCTCTGGGGAGCTCAGAACTGGACATGAGACTGCAGATGTGGCCTCGCCAGGGCTGAGTAGTGGTGGAGGATTACCTCCCTTGACCTGCTGGCAAAGGTCTTCTGAATGCATCCCAGGATAACACTGACCTCTTGACAAAAGGATATATTGCTGTCTACCAGGTCTCCCGGTCCCTCTCTGCAGAGCTGCTCTCCAGTGGGTCAGCCCCCAGCCCGTACTGGTGCTTGGGGTTATTCCTCCCTAGATGCAGAACCCTGCATTTACCTTTGTTGAGCTTCATGAGATTTCTCTCAGTCCAGCTCTCCAGCCTGTCAAAGTCCCTCTGAATGGCAGCACAGCCCTCTGGGGTATCAGCCACTCCTCCCAGCTTTGTGTCATCAGCAAACTTGCTGACAGTGCACTCAGTTTCATCGTCCAGGTCATTGATGAATAAATTGAACCCTCTGAGATCTGCCATCCAGAAGTTATTAATACACCTCACTATCCACTCATGCAGCCAGCGCTTCCATGTTATTGGAGACAGTGACTGGCGGCTAGCAAACGTGACGTCCATCTACAAGAAGGGCCGGAGGACTGACCCGGGAAACTACAGGCCTGTCAGTTTGACCCCAGTGCCAGGGAAGCTCATGGAGCAGATTATCTTGAGAGTCATCATGCGGCACTTGCAGGGCAAGCAGGCGATCAGGCCTAGTCAGCAGGGGTTTATGAAAGGCAGGTCCCACTTGACGAACCTGATCTCCTTCTATGACAGAGTGACGCGCTGGGTGGATGAGGGAAAGGCTGTGGATGTGGCCTACCTTGACTTCAGCAAGGCTTTTGACACTGTCTCCCACAGCATTCTCCTCAAGAAACTGGCTGCTCTTGGCTTGGACTGGCTCACGTTTCATTGGGTTAGAAACTGGCTGGATAGCCGGACCCAAAGAGTCGTGGTAAATGGAGTCAAGTCCAGTTGGAGGCCAGTCACTAGTGGCGTTCCCCAGGACTCAGTACGGGGGCCAGTTCTCTTTAGTATCTTCATCGATGATCTGGATGAGGGGGTCAAACGAACCCTCAGTAAGTTCACAGATGACACCAACTTAGGTGCATGCGTCAATCTGCTCGAGGGTAGGAAGGCTCTGCAGGACAATCTGGATCTGGATATGAAGTTCAACAAGGCCAAGTGCCAGGTCCTCCACCTGGGGCACAATAACCCCAAGCAGAGCTACAGGCTGGGAGATGAGTGGTTGGAGAGCTGCCAGGCAGAGAAGGACCTGGGAGTGATGGTGGATAGTCGGCTGAATATGAACCAGCAGTGTGCTCAAGCAGTCAAGAAGGCCAACAGCATCCTGGCTTGCATAAGAAACAGTGTGACCAGCAGGGCTAGGGAGGTGATCGTCCCCCTGTACTTGGCTCTGGTGAGGCCGCACCTTGAGTACTGTGTTCAGTTTTGGGCCCCTCGCTACAAGAAGGCCATCGAGGTGCTTGAGCGAGTCCAGAGAAAGGCGACGAAGCAGGTGAGGGGTCTGGAGAACAAGTCCTACGAGGAGCGGCTGAGGGAGCTGGGCTTGTTCAGCCTGGAGAAAAGGAGGCTCAGGGGCGACCTTATCGCTCTCTACAGGTACTTTAAAGGAGGCTGTAGTGAGGTGGGGGTTGGTCTGTTCTCCCACGTGCCTGGTGACAGGACGAGGGGGAATGGGCTTAAGTTGCGCCAGGGGAGTTTTAGGTTAGATGTTAGGAAGAACTTCTTTACCGTAAGGGTTGTTAGGCATTGGAACAGGCTGCCCAGGGAAGTGGTGGAGTCACCATCCCTGGAAGTCTTTAAAAGACATTTAGATGTAGAGCTTAGGGATATGGTTTAGTGGGGACTGTTAGTGTTAGGTCAGAGGTTGGACTCGATGATCTTGAGATCTCTTCCAACCTAGAAATTCTGTGATTCTGTGATTCTGTGATCATAGAAGGCTGCCAGATTGGTTAAGTATGATTTTCTCTTTGTGAATCTATACTGACTATTCCTGATCATCTTCTTATCCTCCACCTACCTGGGGATGACCTCCAGGTTGAGCTGTTCCATCGCCCTTCCAGGGATGGAGGTAAGGGTGAATGGCCTATAGTTGCCTCCTTTTGGGTCTTCCTTTTTGCCCTTTTTAAAGACTGGCATGACAGTAACTTTTTTCCAGTCCTCAGGCACCTCTCCTGTTATCCACTACCTTTCAAAAATGATGGAGAGTAGCGGAGAGAGGAGAGAGGAGAGGAGAGGAGAGGAGAGGAGAGGAGAGGAGAGGAGAGGAGAGGAGAGGAGAGGAGAGGAGAGGAGAGGAGAGGAGAGGAGAGGAGAGGAGAGGAGAGGAGAGGAGAGGAGAGGAGAGGAGAGGAGAGGAGAGGAGAGGAGAGGAGAGGAGAGGAGAGGAGAGGAGAGGAGAGGAGAGGAGAGGAGAGGAGAGGAGAGGAGAGGAGAGGAGAGGAGACCAAATCCAACTTCCTGACCATTTCATATCTAAGAATATGTTAAACTATATTATCTATTCCATTCCATTCCATTCTATTCCATTCCATTCCATTCCAAATAACCAGTCTCAATCTATAGACAATAAATCTAGATTGCCTTTATATACTGAAAAGGGCAACAAGGGAAGGGAACATAAAATCTAAACACCATAAGGAAAAGAATGTGAGACAGTGAAAGCACAACCAACAAAGGTCCCATCAGCTCAGTTATAGCCTATTATGTTAACTTACATTTAGTAACATAGATTTTTTCTCTTACAATTAATCAGTCTAGCACTGACCAGAATATCAAGCAGACTTGTTCAAGCTCAAGATGGTTCACCTTTGGTATTATTGAATGTCAATATACTAAAGGTATACTACAGCTAGCACAGGAAATTTCTGCAGTGTGCCTCAGCTGTAGTATGGGTGTTGTGGAAAAGTAACAGCCTTATTAAAACCATTCAAAATGTATTTTAAATTGCAATGATGATACTATTATAAGAGTCACCCTTTCCAGAAAACAGATTCAACAAATATTTTTGATTTTATTTAATTACTTACTTGGAAATTGCAGTCAACATATAAATAAATAAAGGATTGAATTATTTAATTTCTGCTAATACAGCAAAACCAAGTAACGTTAGTCTCTGTATTAACAAGTGCTAATTACAGATTAATCAACTTGCTCATGTCAGACCATGTGAGTGTTTTTTTCTGTCACTACAAATGACAATGACTGTTAATTTAATCACATTAAGTCAAGCACATTGATTGCAATGAAGTATCATATATGCTAAGTTGCAGTCACAGTTGGCACTATAGAAAAGCAAGGGTTTAAAACAAGCAGGGAAAAAAAAAAAAAAAAAAAAAAAAAAAAAAAGCTAAAAGATAGGAAAGAGAAATAAAAGATCTAAAAACTCCAGTATGAAAACTGAGCAGCTAAAAACAGCATCTTGGCAAAAAGTAAAGGATCTGATATAAACCAACATATGGCGGAAATTAAAAAAATTCTCTGGCACATAGGAAAATTTTAAAACACAGGCTATCAAATAAATGCAGATCCAGCAAAATCAAACACAAGAGGAAAACAGAAGTGTGACCAAGGGAAAGCAAGTTTAGCCTCCATATATACAAAGTTAAAAGCTCTGGAACAAAATGAAATGCAGTGAAATGATCCTCCTCCCTCTCAGTCTTACACATTCTCTGCCTTGAAGGTATGTATCAAAAGCTCATACAGAAAATAATGGAAAAATATGTAACCACACAGAGATTCATTTTATTTATTTATTTTGATTTCACATACTACAAAAAGAAGGAGGGGAAAGGAAAGAAAGACTCTGGTCCCAGACTTCAAATTGCCTCAGGTAATTTTTGAAATATGGTTTATGTTATTTTTAGGAAAAATATAAGTTTGAAGCAAATCTGGCATAAGGTAGGCTTTTGGCAAAGTGCTATAAATAATGAATTACCCCCTTCTCCATCTCAGTTTCACTCTCCACCCGTCTGTGCACCAAACATAAACAAGTTTGTTTTATTTGGAAGCCCTTAAAAGGATATAGAATCGTGCTTTCTACTGAACAGAGTCAGCAAACCCTTTAAATACAAATTGATTTTGAATAGGTTTGCAAGAAAGAATAGTGGTTAATTAAGTAGTCATCTCTGAGGCTATTTAGTTTTCCTTTCTTCTGATCATCTTGTTTGCTATCTAGAAGCCAACAGACAGCAATGAAAATCATAAAAAATTAGCATCATGTACCCATGGTGAGAAACTATACTTAGGAGATCGGCTATTGCATTTTAATTTGGCCTTAGCTTTCAGATGAACCACATACAGAACTCTGCAGAAATTCACTGAAAAAGACAGACAACCTGACTATTTTATGATATTCTTAGGAGATAATCTTAAGAATTGCCTAAGGGTAAAGAATTTACCCCTTAACAAACTAAAGCAAGCACCTAGAATATTAGCTAATAAATAAAGTCAACATTCCTAAAGTCCAATGACCAGATATAATTTAAACAATCTTTGATCTTTCTTGTTTTGAAAGTAAGGGTAAGAAACTCTAACCTCTATAACATTTACTGGGGCTGTAGTGGGACTGTTTCAGCCAGGCTCTGTAAATAGGCTCTATCTTCTTCATAGCATCTGCTGAAAAATCAGTAAATTCTTCAGGCACTCACAAGGTTATTCTCCTTGGAGATTTGCCTTATACAGTAAGTAGTGGTTAGTATTCAGACTAAATAATTCTATAGAACAGAGTCTTCCTTGCATGTGTCCTCATATTGTCTCTCCTTATATTAATAGATAGAGAAAGTGAAATTAAACTTTAAATAGGGAAAGAAGTTACTGCATAAGATGTGCTGTATTCAAAACTGAGTCCACCACCTTTGACAAATAACCACTATGAAGCCAGAAAATGGCCTTACTACTAATTATGTAACAGATACAGCTAAAATATTAGCAGTATCATTATATGCATTATATTATACAAGATAATGGTTATCCATGTCTAAAAGAATTAGAAATTGACTTTTTTTTTTTTTTTTTTTTTTTTTTTTTTTTGTCTCGTGATATATTTTGCATTCTGCAGTCAAATAAAAGAACAACCAAAAAAAAACTGTAAATGTGTCGTGGTTTAACCCGGCCAGCAGCTAAACACCACGCAGCCGTTCGCTCACCCTCCCCCCTCCCTCTCTGGGACGGGGGAGAGAAATGGAAAGTGAAGCCCGTGAGTTGAGATAAAGACAGTTTAATAAGACAGGAAAATAATAATAACAATAATAATAATAATGATACAATGGTGATAATAGGAAAGTAATAGTAATATGTACAAACAAGTGATGCACAATGCAATTGCTCACCACCCGCTGACCGATGCCCAGCCTAACCCCGAGCAGTCCGGCTAGCCACCCCTATATATTGTTTAGCATGACATCAGATGGTATGGAATACCCCTTTGGTTAGTTTGGGTCACCTGTCCTGGGTCTGTCCCCTCCCAGCTCTTACTGCACCCCCAGCCTGCCTGTTGGCAGAACAGAGCGAAAGGCTGAGATGTCCTTGGCTTGGTATAAGCACTGCTCTGCAACAATTAAAACATCGGGGTGTTATCAGCACTCTTCTCATCCTAAGCCAAAACACAGCATTCCACCAGCTACTAGGAAGAAAATTAATTCTGTTCTAACTGAAACCAGGACAAAATGCAAAAGTTTCTGATCTAGAAGTCTTGTGTTTTTATTGTAAACTGCAAAATATTTCTGTTCTCAATCTGTTCTCAAATAACCCATTCAAAAATTGCACATTAAACTTCACATCTCTTTTCCAGGTTTCACTGGGCAACAAGTTTTGTCAGGAAGGAGTAGAAAAATGTAGGTTATTCTGAGAACTTTGGGGAAACATTTGATGGATAATCATACTCTAGCAAACATACTTCCTTCAAGCTCATAAGATAACTGTTATTTGCCTTTTGGGGACACTTGATAAGGTGTAAGTGTAAATTGCTGAACTGAGCCACCATAAAACCCTGCCTGCTCACCCCTATCCCCATGGAAGAGTAAGGTCAGAAATAGAAATGGAAAAAACATCAAGAGTAATAGAAAAAAGTCTTAGTCATAAAGGATAACTTTGATTTTAAAAGTACATGACTGTGAAAAGTCACCCTTGTCTTTAATTATTCAATTAATTAAGCATACAATCAAAATTTATAAAGTGGCTGATCTGTATCTAAAGAGAATTTACTCAGTAAGCAATTTCCCAGTGTCTTCACAAGCTAAGTATTCTTACTCTTATCACAAATACAATCAGTAAAATATGAAAACCATCACTTCTACTGAATAGTACAGTATTATTTTTAAACAAATTTCTCAAGATTTTCTGTATGTGAAAACAAGTACTTACCTATACAAATAAGAATTTCTAAATCTGAATGTATATATTTTATACTGATTACTATTACCTTATTGGTGAGCTAAATGCCAGAAGGTTAACATTTTGTTAGAATATATTAGAGCTATGTTCAAAATATTTAAAGGGGATTTCAAGCATACACACACCATAAAAAAAAAAAAAAAAAAAAAAAAAAGGTTTCACATTCTTGTTAGAAAAGAAATAATCAAAGCATCAAAACCCGATTTTTTGTATTTTGAGAAAATGGTTTATGAGAAATATATCTTCTAAATTCTGAAATAAAACTTTAAATTCCATTGTTCAAACCTACACTTGAAATGAAAGTTTAGGAATATGTTAAACAATGTTAGTGGCAATCTCCATTTCAGTGGCTGAGTATGTTTTGACTACTCATGTCTAGCATATCGGTATGATGGGTAACAATATGGCTGTGTATATTAGAAGAAGAAGGAACAATAACAACAACAACAACAACATTTACCTTTAGGATTATGGCAAGCTGCGCTGGAATTTTTAGTCAGGGAATTCAATGTGCATTAAATATATTTAAAAGTGTACTAGAAAAAAAAAAAGTATCTAAAAAGTATCTAGAAGAAAGATGCGGAGTGACTTTTTACCATATTATGTAGTGATAAGACAAGAAGTAATGGTTTCAAACTAAAAGAGGGTAGATTTAATTTAGATGTAAAGGAGAAAACATTTAATCTTCATGTGGTGAGGTACTTGAACAAGTTACCCAGTGCAGTGTTGGATGTCTCCTCCCTGGAAGTGTTCAAAGCCAGGTTGGATGGGACCCTGAGCAACCTGATCCAGGAGAAGTTGTCTTTGCCTATGGCCAGGCAGTTGGAATTAGATGACGTTTGAGGTCCTTTCCAATGCAAACCATTCTATGATTCTATGAACCATATTTATCCCAATAATTTTTGTTAACAGTTGGCTAAGTCACTTACCTGCAGGTATGGCCTAAAAAATTAAATCTTTCACAGAATCACAGAATTTCTAGGTTGGAAGAGACCTCAAGATCATTGAGTCCAACCTCTGACCTAACGCTAACAGTCCCCACTAAACCATATCCCTAAGCTCTACATCTAAACGTCTTTTAAAGACTTCCAGGGATGGTGACTCCACCATTTCCCTGGGCAGCCTGTTCCAATGTCTAACAACCCTTTTGGTAAAGAAGTTCTTCCTAACATCTAACCTAAAACTCCCCTGGCGCAACTTAAGCCCATTCCCCCTCGTCCTGTCACCAGGCACGTGGGAGAACAGACCAACCCCCACCTCACTACAGCCTCCTTTAAGGTACCTGTAGAGAGCGATAAGGTCGCCCCTGAGCCTCCTTTTCTCCAGGCTGAACAAGCCCAGCTCCCTCAGCCGCTCCTCGTAGGACTTGTTCTCCAGACCCCTCACCAGCTTTGTCGCCCTTCTCTGGACTCGCTCAAGCACCTCGATGGCCTTCTTGTAGCGAGGGGTCCAAAACTGAACACGGTACTCAAGGTGTGGCCTCACCAGAGCTGAGTACAGGTGGACAATCACCTCCCTAGCCCTGCTGGCCACACTGTTTCTTATGCAAGCCATGATGTTGTTGGCCTTCTTGGCCACCTGAGCACACTGCTGGCTCATATTCATCTGACTATCAACCATCACTCCCAGGTCCTTCTCTGCCTGGCAGCTCTCCAACCACTCATCTCCCAGCCTGTAGTTCTGCTTGGGGTTATTGCACCCCAGGTGGAGGACCCGGCACTTGGCCTTGTTGAACTTCATGCAGTTGACCTCAGCCCATCGGTGCAGCCTATCCAGATCCTCCTGTAGAGCCTTCCTACCCTCAAGCAGATCAACACACACACCTAACTTGGTGTCATCTGCAAACTTAGTGAGGGTGCACTCAATGCCCTCGTCCAGATCATCGATGAAGATATTAAAGAGGACTGGCCGCAGCACCGAGCCCTGGGGGACGCCACTAGTGACTGGCCTCCAACTGGACTTGACTCCATTTACCACGACTCTTTGGGCCTGACTGTCCAGCCAGTTTCTAACCCAACAAAGTGTGAGCCAGTCCAAGCCAAGAGCAGCCAGTTTCTTGAGGAGAATGCTGTGGGAGACGGTGTCAAAAGCCTTGCTGAAGTCAAGGTAGGCCATATCCACAGCCTTTCCCTCATCCACCCAGCGCATCACTTGGTCATAGAAGGAGATCAGGTTCATCAAGCAGGACCTGCCTTTCATAAACCCATGCTGAGTGGGTCTGATCGCCTGCTTGCCCTGCAAGTGCCGCATGATGACTCTCAAGATAATCTGCTCCATGAGCTTCCCTGGCACTGAGGTCAAACTGACAGGCCTGTAGTTTCCCAGGTCAGTCCTCCGGCCCTTCTTGTAGACAGGCATCAAATTTGCTAGCCGCCAGTCAACTGGGACCTCCCCCAATAGCCAGGACTGCTGATAAATGATGGTAAGTGGCTTGGCCAGCTCCTCTGCCAGTTCTCTCAGTACCCTCAGGTGGATCCCATCCGGCCCCATCGACTTGTGCACATCCAAGTGCCGCAGCAGGTCACCAACCAGTTCTTCATGGATAGTGGGGGCCACATCCTGCTCCCCATCCCATTCTACCAGCTCGGGGTACTGGGTATCCCGAGAGCAACTGGTTTTGCTGCTAAAGACTGAGGCAAAGAACGCATTAAGCATCTCCGCCTTTTCCTCATCTCTTGTAACTAAGTTTCCCCCCACATCCAGTAAAGGATGGAGATTCTCCTTAGTCCTCCTTTTTGTGTTGATGTAGTTATAAAATTGTTTTTTGTTTTCTTTAATGGCAGTAGCCAGATTGAGCTCCAGATGAGCTTTGGCCTTTCTAATTTTGTCCCTGCACAGCCTCGCTACATCCTTATAGTCCTCCCTAGTGGCCTGCCCACTTTTCCAAAGATTATAAACCTTCTTTTTTCTCCTAAGATCAAGCCACAATTCTCTGTTGAGCCAGGCTGGTCTTCTTCCCCGCCAGCTCGCCTTTGGGCACGTGGGGACAGAACATTCCTGCGCCATTAAGATTTCCCTCTTGAAGAGCACCCAGCCTTCCTGGACCCCTCTGCCCTTTACAACCGCCTCCCAAGGGACTCTACCAACCAATGTCCTCAACAGCACAAAGTCAGCCCTCCGGAATTCCAATACAGCGGTTTTACTGGTCCCCTTCCTGGCCTCACCAAGTATAGTGAACTCCACCATTTCGTGGTCACTCTGCCCAAGACAGCTCCCGACAATCACATCCTCCACCAGTCCTTCTCTGTTTGTGAAGAGAAGGTCTAGCGGGGCGCCATTCCTGTTAGGTTCACTAACCAGCTGAGTCAGGAAGCTATCTTCCATGCTCTCCAGAAACCTCCTAGACTGCTTTCTCAGGGCTGTGTTGTGCTTCCAGGATATGTCAGGGAAGTTGAAGTCCCCCACGAGAACAAGCATTGAAGATTTTGCAACTTCCGTCAGCTGCCTGTAGAACTCCTCATCCGTCTCCTCATCCTGGTTCAGAGGTCTATAGCAGACCCCAACCAGGATGCTAGCCTTGTTGTCCCTGCCTATCCTAACCCAAAGGGACTCGACCTTGTCATTCCCAGCCTCGAGTTCTACAACATCGAAAGACTCTCTAATATAGAGAGCCACACCACCACCCCTTCCATGCTGCCTGTCCCTTCTGAAGAGCTTATAGCCAGGCATTGCAGCACTCCAGTCATGAGACTGGTCCCACCACATCTCCGTGATGGCAACCAAGTCGTAGCCTACCTGCTGCACGATGGCTTCCAGCTCCTCCTGTTTGTTACCCATGCTGCGTGCATTGGTGTAGATACACTTCAGCTGGGCATTACCTTATCCCCCGGCCTTGCCATTGTTCCCCATTTGATGTGACAGTTAAGGTTTTTATTTTTGTTGTTGTTGCTTTAGTTTTCAAGTTAATAACTTAAAATGCCATTTAAATATATATAAAGTAGCATCTTACCTTTACTGGCGTTGTAGTTAATTGTTTTTCTTAGAAAGCACTTGGTAACTATCTACTAGTCAGTTTCCCAGTTTGACTACCTTCCACAGTAACTTCAAAAAATTTTCTTTCATATGAAGATGGCTTACACAGGTTAGTGGGGAATGTGGAATGGGGGATGTCATTTTGCACATTTTGCCAAATAATTACATTGAAGATTCTTTAAATTGAATTGAATTACTTATCCTAATATGAGAGGTTTAATGATTTCAACAAGTTTAAATAAACATATTGCTTATAGTGTTGAAAGATGTTAAATACTTTACTTGTAACCGAGACAGGTTTTAAAGCTCCTAAATAAAATTCTGTCATTCTAAAACTAATATACCATAAACATAAATTATTCCCAGTAAAATATTACCAATTCAGACAGAAAACTTCCTTTGAAATAAAAACAGAATAGAGGCAACCAGATATATTCCAGTGAATCAGAATGAACAATCCATTTTCCTAATGAGTGAAGAGGGATTTTTATCATTCTGTTTACTTTTCTAGTGAGATCTCTGAAGTTTCTGCGTTGCTTAGCTTGTTCTATCCTGCCCACTTTGTGTGTGTGTGTGTGTGTGTGTCTGTGTGTGTGTCTGTGTGTGTGAACATTCGAGCTGCCTTTCCAAGGTTCTTCCTGATTCCTTTGCCCCTTTCAGACCTCTACATTTACTAAGCGTAACTTCCCATTCATCTCATCTTTTCTAATCCCAAGTTTAATAACTTCATGTTTCATTAGGTGCTTTTCTTTTGAATGTCTGTTTTTTCTGTTAATGTGTAAACATTTCATATGTATAGAAAGCTATATTTGTTGGTGTAATGCCAAGCCATTAAATTATTTCTTTTTGATAAAGGAATTCTCACATTTTATGAACCCTGTCCTGCCAGGCATGTCCTTGAACTCAGATTTATCCTGCTGCTGCACAAAATGTGCAATATAGAGTAGAAAGAACAGGGGCTGACAAATCATCTGGCCAGCAGAGGGTTGGATTTCTCATGGTTGTGGCTTTCTACTGGAGGAGAAGGAACCTGTCACTTCCTGTCATGCATGTAGGTTGTCCTTTATGCCATGTTTTGCAAGCGTTTTACAGGATGACAACATACCTTAGAGCAAGAAGACAAAGTGAGCAGACAATTAGTTTGAACAGTGGGAAACCATAGTAAATCTGTTGTTTTGATCCCTTGGGCACTGGCATGCATCTGCACTAGTTTCTAGCATTCTACTAGGTGTTAGCATTCCATGTTGGTGCAGAGTCCTTTTGCAGAATAAATTTCTGCAAAGCCTCAGAACCTGAACAGACCATGGAATGAAGTCCTGCAGGAGTGTTTACTCCTTAGAAGCCCAAGTCTGTTTCTAATTTGATAGTTTTTAGGCAACAATGCTCTGTGTTTGAACTTTTCTGAGTACCTGGATCCAGACAATCAGCTGCTCAGGGGCTTACTCAGATCATGTGTCTATGTTGAGAAAAGCAATAAACTGGCAGCAGTATTTATTCATGATACATTTTGAAGAGTGTCCAAAGAGACAAATCCTCTGAAAAATTCCCCCACAGGAAAAATTTCCTGGACTCTATTTTGATGGCTGTTCACTTTAGGTCATGTTAGGTCAAGGAGATCCAAACTGAAATTCACAGAAATGACAGAGGAAAATTAGCAGTAGACAAAGGGAAATTGCTGGACACTTAATAAATCTAAATCCTAGAACTCATTATATTTAAAAGCAGAAGGAAATTGAGGAAAATGAGAGGGCATGTGAGCTATATAAATCAAGAAGATTAGTGCTACTGTAACCAGTAGATTAACCACAAGTTTTAAATGATTGAAAAATTGGTAAGTATATTGAAAATGAAAGGAAGATTGTGCAAGACAAGAGGAAATGTACTAGGACTTTACTGGATCATCTGAAATATAAATCAGAGAAGACTGTAAGCCCATTAAGGAAAAAAAAGAACTTGCTAACAAAGAATGTGTGCACCCCTTAGAAATACATGTAATGTTTTTTTTTATTTCAGTGTGAGTCAAAGAGATGATAAGGGCTAGCAAACTAGAAAGTCAACATTTTTGTCTCTAGAAACATAAAATGCAGCAGAAAAGAGCAACATAGTTTCAAGTTCATGGTTTTTCTTCTTATAATTATTATTAATTAGAAAAGATTTTGCAAGCTGTGTTGGGTCTACAGTAACATTCTTTTAACATTCTTTTAGAACTACAATGAAAGTAAAATGGTACTGTATTGTGTCATGTTCTGTTAGTCTCAAACACCGTGATGGAGGAATGGCTGAAGGAGCGGTTTCCACAGACATCTACAGTGCTACAAAAAGTTTGTACTCTGCACTCTCTCTTCTACATTTCTAACACCAGGAACACTGCAATAGCTTACTTTTGGTACAAGCATTCTGTACTTGTCAGTGATTACTCAGATAAACATTCAGTGCTTAAAATCATGCTGGTATATAGCTCCAATAACTATACTTCTGCTTAGTCCCCAAGCTTGTTATATTAAAAATTCACGTATAGATGCTGCATCATACTTCCTCTTGCATAATAGTTGTACCTGGGGAAAACAACCTGGGATATCAGTGTAGAAGATAAATTTGATGTATTTAAGACCCAGTTACAAAGAACTTTTGAATTTTTTGGGAAGGTTCTTGTACACCTTAATTTGTATTTGGAAAAGATACATTTGAGGTAAAACACTTTTCTGAATGTCCTACTCCTAGGCAATAGTCAGCATGGAAGCACAGTCTATGTGAATGACTAACATGAGCAGATTACAGTTATTATTGATATGATTTCAAAATGTTATAAACTTATCATCCCTACAGTTGCAATAATTAAACCTATTTGTGATCTTACAGCATTTCAAGAAGGGTGTGCATCCATTTATGAATCCATACCAGAATAGAAATCAAAGTCATTAAATACATGAAATGAAACAGATATTGGTCTAGTATAAAGAAAATTATGTTATTTAAACGTATCTTGTGACAATAAGAACTTGTTTTAAAAGTAAGTTTTTAGATAAAGTAAAAGTTGCAAAAGTGCAGAATTTATTGCTTCCAGGTTTAGTAAACACTAGCCTGAGAGGTTATAAGAAAATTGAATTTAGGCATTGAAATCTGAAGATTAGATTGGAGTCAGATGACAGGCTGAATTCAAGGGGCTTCATCCTTTAAAGTGAAGTATTTTTTCAATTTAAAATTTTAATAAGTATTTTCTTCAATCTAAAAGATTTAGTAAGAACTCATTAGCATTGGCAACACTCAAAGCAGTAGGCCAGTGTGTCCTAGCTGAGAATCTAGCACACGCATGAATAAAAACAGACAAACAGAATTATAAAAAGTAAGCCAATCCTTTATTGAATCACAGTGGACAAAACATGGTTCAAAAATCAATGTTAAAAGAAATTGCTGGCGTAAAGCAAAAAAAAAAAAATAAAAAAGTATTATGGAAGAACTAAAAATAGTCCAACTTGATGAATACACAGAGTCTGCCTGGCAAAGATATCCCAACACACTGTATTAATTAGAGGTTGATTTCTAATCCATATGATTGTGCTAACAGAAGCCCAGAATGTAGACAGTAGACAGGAAGTTCCTAAAACCTTATTTGATCATAATTGTCTTTGTATTAAAAAAATAAATAAATAATAAAGGGGAGGGGGGGGGGGGGGAGTTGTTCAAAGGGAAGACTAAAATTTTGATCATTTAAGCTTGAATCCACAATTGAACCAATGTTATAGGTGTACAAGGAAAGTTCTGTTAGTATGGACATTGCCTTAAATGACTTCCTTAAGCATGAAAATTAGAAGTACTGTACTATATTTCTATAAAATAACATGTATTAGAAAATGAGTGAAAAAAAGCTTTGCATTTAACTTGAGATTCTGTTAGCATCATGAAGCACTCAGACTGCATTCTGTGGCTGATCACAATTCCATCAGAAGTTACAGAAATACACTATAAGCCCACTATGCAGAGCCTTGGAATTTACAACTGTTTATTTTGTTTATGTTCCATTAAACACTCTGTTGAATGTACCTTATACAGAAAAATGCAAGAAACTGGTGATCTAATGTTAGTAATGTCTCAACACTCTATTCATGAAATAATAGAGTTTTTGCCAAGGTATATATGGTTTCTCTCTGTAGTTCACTTAGCAATTACTAACTACATTGTAAAACAACCCTTTCATTAATGCTGGCCAGGAGACAAGCTTACCTCTTTACTTCAAATTTGTTAAACTATTTGTCATGACACTTCAACACTCAAACTGGACCACAGCTGTCATTCTATTCCTCACACTCACATTCCCAAGGCACAGATATTCTATATGTTTTTATATTTCACAGAGTTGGTATAGCAAAGCAGTGTCATCACTTCGGTATGTTACATCTGCTGTGGAACACAATGTAATAATGAGGTACAGTATATAAGAAAATTATTAGCTCCTTGATATTCATTTCATATCGTCAAGATAACCTTGTTTACGGTTTCAGTCTAGACACAGATTTCAGAAATGCACACAACCAATACTGTGTTGTGAATCTGAAATTAAAACAAAAACAAAAACAAATAGTAATAGTAATAGTAATAGTAATAGTAATAGTAATAGTAATAGTAATAGTAATAGTAATAGTAATAGTAATAAAACACCTAAACTTAATTTAACCCCCTAACTCTGTAATCAAATTCAAAATATCACCTGCTTCATTATGTCTTTACCATGGCATGTTTATAACTCGTAGGAGTGGAAAAAGTTACAGAGAAACTCTGCATTTTAGGAGGGTGCTGCATCACCACTTAAAATGTGTCTGGATATCACACACTTCAAAGTTATACAACCAGATTTATTTACAGATTTACAGGTTTACTCTACATTTGCAGAACTCTCCTTCTGCTTTCCACACTATAGAGAACAGCAGACATTGTTACAACCTTTACATTTTAGGATTTATTCGTAGTCATGTACTTATATCAATAGCCTGTGATTCTCCTGTTTATTATTTAGTTGCAAACAAGGATAATTTCAGGACAGCATTTATGTCAGAATGCAGAATGGTATTTTCTGGAATTACTTGTGACATTTTTGCTTAAAAAAAAAGAAAAAAAAAAAAGTCTTAATTGTGAAGGTGATCGATCACACAGTGAAGTCTCAGAATACACTGGCTTTAAAGAATTTAGCTGGACAATTCCAGTTTCCTAATGTCTGTCTTCTGCTGATGCCAAACATCATTTTGCAAGCATTATGTTTCATCAGGCTGAAACTGCACACATTTTTAGAAACTCTTTCTTCACACCAAATTGGAGTTAACTTCACATGTACATTCTATTAACAGGCTGCCGATTTCAGAATTATATATGTGACTATCCTAACTGTTTTATTAGGTATCAGGTCTAAAGTAAGTATTTATAGGGACTCAGTTATTTGACTCAGCTGCCAAGTCTGAAGAACAGCACTAATTATGAGTTACATACATAGTAAAATATTACATAGCATTGCAAAATGTGACACCTTATTGCATCTAAGTCTACATAGGTGTATACTCTGTCATTTAGTGAGTCAAGATTGCCCTGTGGTCTTTGGTAATGTGAGATGAAATAATTGGCTATGGCATTTAAGAGAATTTATTTTTGTGTCAAAAAAAAAAAAAAAAAAAAAAGTAAGGAACCTCAACCGATCAAGTAATACAACTCATCAACATCTGAAGATAATATACATTAGAAATCAAATGCTCCCTGTCATCATAATTAGGGCAAATAAATATAAGACATATCTTTGTGAATCAGACTAGTGAGTATGGTAAGAGTAGCAGCAGGATACATTAGTGAGATTTTTAGATTCTGGATGCTATCTGAAATCCTCCACTAGTGTTCATGAACACCAGATTGTGGGTATGAGAGGATATCCTCTGATCCCACAAGGATTATATATCCTATAGCCTAGTCCTTTGTATGGACCTGGTGTTGTTTAAAATGTCTAATTTCTGAATCAAAACATGGCATTTTTGAATTTACCTGTCTCACCTACCTCAAAAACAACCTTCAGCAACAACTTCAGAAGTTCTCATAGGAAATTTTCAGTAGATTTTGAAAGTTTTCTAGTTTCCCATCTTGTTATAGAAGGAGCACATTTTTAGTGGGGGTGAAAGTGGAAAGCTTTCTACAATTTTTCCCATTGCTGTGTACCCAAAAAAGAATTAAGGCCAAGAGACCACCTGATGGCTTTCCATACAAACCTTTTACCCTACTGATCATCTGGTGATGCTGCATCTTTTTCCTCTCTTTCCAATGTTGCATGATTTTGCAAATGTTGTCTTTCTGTGCTACCATTTTGTAAGTGAAGGTAGTTCATTACCCATCTGGAACACTTTTGAATCAGTTTATTTTGCATGGAAGGAAAGTTCAACTTCACTTTCGTTCTCATCAGATTGACTTTGTAAAGATAATTCCTACATGTATTGTAATTTAATCGTTTTTACTTACATCAATGAGCTCCCACTGTATTTTCATATCTGTGTTTGTTTTGGCCCAAGAAACTGCTATTCTCTGCCTAAAGTACACCTTTTAGTATACTTCTGTACCTAGATTACTCTAACTGTTACATCATTCTAGAGACGGAGAATGTAGGCTCGACACATTATCATCTACTTATCATCATACAACTTATTCAGTGCTATGTGTAAAAGGTCCCTTCACGCCTACAATATGTCTAGCAGTACTACAAACAACACATCTTTTCACATTCCCACAATTTGGAAACTCAAACTTCCATCGCAAATACTGCATTAGAGGTATTTATAAAATTTTAGTAGAGCTGTTGAAAATCATAACACTGTTACATAACCATGTCAATGGTTGATTTACTAGAAACAATGCACAGTTGCAAAATTCATGTAAGTAGGAAAAGAGCAATGCAGTGTATTTGGTACTAGAAACAATGCACAGTTGCAAAATTCATGTAAGTAGGAAAAGAGCTATGCAGTGTATTTGGTACTTTGGCCTAAATGAGGAAACTCTTTTCATCTTTGACAGAACCATGAGTTTCATCCATGAAAAAATCTCCATGACAAAATAATAAGGTTTAATTTCCAAATAATAATAATAATAATAATGATGATGATGATGACATCTCTTAAAATGTTGACATGATTAAAAACATTTTCTAGTTATTTCTCATTTACATTTAAAACTCAACTTAAATGTTTCAAAGTGGTGCTTCTTAAATCAGTCACAATCTTCTACTCAGAAAAATAAAGCACAAATACATAGGTAAGCAAATAATACTACCAGAACAGGACATATTCAGCCAGTGTTATTTTATGTTCTGAGTATAATTAGCATGCAAGAAAGCTACAATCACACCACTTTGCTCCCAGAACCCCTCTCAGCTACTTCACGTATTTCATAAACATTCTTTGCTATTAAATTTACTGTAAGGGTGGTGTTCCTTGCTGTTTATCATCATCATCATCATAATTTATGTATTTACTTATTTATTTAACCAGTTTAGCCAGTGCATTCAATTCTTGGAGAACTGAATGGAGATACCATTGTGGCAATGTAAATCACCTTTCAGTAACTTATAGTTATTTCATTAATAATATGTCACACAAATGACAAAAGCTCTGAGCCAACAGATGGGTATATAAAATTAAAATTATGTCTACAAACTTAAAGTTATTTCTCAGTTATTCATTCCAATCCAGCAAATTTTGACAACATATTTTTCTTTTGCAAAAATATTCATCTTACATTCATGATAAATTGAGACAGAATTGCATTGGTAGAGCAGTACCTAGACCACAGTCAAGTTAAAACTATAGAAATATTTGTAGTGTAAGGCAATATTAAGAAGAATGAATTATAGCTTTTAAAGGAAGACCTCACTCATATATCTTTCTCAAAAACATGGTTTTATACTCTGTGTTCTTTTTGGGACCAGATACTGATCAGTTCTTTTAACTGTTTTAATCCTGAAGATTAATTTCTGGCCTTGTTGAGGGAAGAAATGTCTCCCATTTTTTCTTAAGACTTTTTTTTTTTTTTTTTTTTTTTTTTTTTGGCTGGCACAAGATATGCTTGCCTGGAAATTTTGCATTTTTATGTTCCTTTTCCAAAGATGCTTATTTATACATCAATATTTAAGAAATATAAATGCATTCTGCTTTAATTAATTCAATGAAAGAACTCTTCTTTTAAAACTATGGGGTTTATATCTGTTTGTTATACTTTAAGAAACATTAGAATTCTGGGGTACATGAAGAATATGCTTCAAGATTTTCATCTTGACAGGGAAATACTTTGTATCAAATAAAATGTGCACTACTCACTATCTGAGTGTGAAGTGTATGAGTTTTCATATTGTTCTTGCTGTAGTGTGGCCCATTTAATTTAACTACAGTAAAGCATTATGATATGTAACTGTGGGCTTTAAATTAATAGATAATAAAAATAGTAATTTATGTAGTTTCTTTGTACAATAAGAGCAGCCTCAATTAAGTGGCTTTTTAACCTTTACTCAAATGCCACTTTTATTAAATGGGAGCCAATATATATTACAGATAACTTCAGTAGTAAGCTTAGAGCCCCCTATCTGTTTCAATTTTGTTTTAGAATTCCAAAATGACTACCATTTGAACATTACTACAGATATGTATGTGATGTGACTGCCAAAACAAACAAACAAACAAACAAACAAACAAACAAACAAAACACACTAGTGTACACATACTGAAACCTTTGGAACTTTGTTGCATTTATCTACATGGTAATTTTTTGATAGTGCTACAGAAAACCCTGAGGATGATGCTGACATGCCCTTGTTTATGTTATGAAAGCGACTATGTTACACTAATTTTTTGGAAGTGTTTCCTTGTGGTACTGCTTAAGCAAATGATTTATTTATTTATTTATTTATTTTTTGACAGTTGGTCCAAATACTAATAATGTTTTTATTAGCCTGGTAGAAACCATGGTATCTTGGGCTACCTGGTCTTTATAATCTTTATATTCTTTATAATCTTGTATACTGAATAATGATCATAATGATCATAATTGAGCTGACTAGTACAAGTGTCAGAATAGAATTTATTGAAAGTTATGTCTCAGTATCAGTAAAAAGCATTTGAAATTCACAGTCTATTATTAACACTGTGAGAACACATAACACTATAGAAGTTTAGTACATTAAACTTTTACCAGAATGTGAAAATAAAATACTCAATGGGATGGAGATAAAATGTTAGCAAAACAAACATTAAAACTTGTGGATTAGAAATATATTAAACTTAAATGAATTGTTATTTTATTTTTTGATAGCTCACATATAGAAAAACTGTCAAACATGAACAATGCCATTATGTTTTTGTGTGTGTATAAACAGCGAGTCCTCTAATCTTTCTTGATACATACCAGTAAGTCATTTCAGGAGCTGTAAGGAATCTCCAAAATTTGTATATAATAAGCCACATATAATTTTTCAAAATGTTTCTAATTATTGAATTGCATTGATTAGTTTGTCCTAGAAAATACAGGTATTTCTAAAAATACTTCTTAATTCTAATATTTATAACTAAACATAGAAAAGAACTCATGGAAGAAAGGGACACAACCTTATCATAGGATCTTTAACTCTGAAGGTAGGTCAAGCCATCTTAGGCCATTTTCTCCTCATACATTACATGTATACTCTTAACTATGACGGACTAAGCTTCTAGGCAGAAAATAGCCTACACACATCACATATTTTTGTTTACCCCTCAGTGCTGCTTTCATAAATTTAGGAAATCTAGACTTCTGGAAATTCAATTTTCTATAACTATTTTATTTCTATATAAGACATGATGTGATTTTCTTCTTCTAATTATTATTAATTATCATTATTGTTGTTACTATCATCATCATAATTGCTATGATCATTACTGTTATATTATAAATAATAGTAATCTGATATAATCACAGAATCACAGAATTTCTAGGTTGGAAGAGACCTCAAGATCATCGAGTCCAACCTCTGAAATAATACTGTACTACCAAGGTATTCAGGAACCCTGCAGGGAGTTGCAGATGGCAAGTAATTATATATTTTCTTCAGGTATCAAAAAATTTAGTTTTAAAACAGAATCATTGGCCAACTAGATGCTGGTTTGGAAATAGAGAAGTATTCTTTAAAGGCTTAATATGATCTCTTTTCTGTAACCTGGGGAATCTTTTCAGGAATGCTGCTTTCAAGAGAGGAAAATTTAAAGCTTACGTTGGAGTCATTGCTTCATCTTATGGGACAGAATAAGAAATAAGGAATATAATCTTTTCAAGGTATACACGGGGAGAAAGAGGCTTTAATTACAAAAATAAATAAGTAAATACATAAAAATAAAAAAGGTGGAATGTTAGCAGCCTCATGTAATTTTACACATTAGTGTAAAATGAGGTTTAATTATTGATAGAGCATATTTGTTCATTTGCTCTTAAAAAAAAAAAAAAGTGATTAAAAAAATTTAGAGCTGAAACAAACATATCTCATACAATAAATGCAGACAAAAAAAAAAAAAAAAAAAAAGGCATTTTCCAAGGCCCAGTAGACCTTAATTTTATTTCAATTAAAAAAAAATAAGGATGAGATTGAAAATAAGCAATAATTGTCTACTGTCACTGGCCTTCACATCCAGTGACATGACCAATTCTTTTGTTGTTGTTGTTGTTGTTGTTTTGTTTTGTTTTGCTTGGTTTTGTTTCTTTTTTTTTTTTCTTTCTCTCTCTTTTTTTTTTTTTTTTTTTTTCTATAAACAACAAAATAATGCCATCTTGGTCACCAGATCACTAAATGACATGTAGAAGAAATTACATATTTTCAGATTTTTTTAAATAGTATTAAATATATTTCTTTATCTTAATGCTAAGCATCAAATTAACAAATGAAACACATTCCATAAGTGTAACTCCCAAAGGAATTGAAAGAGTTAAAAAAACACTTAAAACGAAACAAAACAACACATCCTCAAATAGATCTTAAGCAGACAAAAAGGAGGAACACATTTTCTATATTGAATGCAAAGAACTTCAAGAAGAAACCCAAAATGAATTGAATATGCAAAAAGTAGTGCATTAAAATAATAATGATGGAAAAAATAATAATAATGGAAAAAAAAAAGTTTGACCATCAATAAATACTTATTGTTCTGGAATATTATTTTATTTGTTTGAAATCTATATCTTTTTCTTTTATTTTGTTCAAGCAAACAAAAAACACATGCATAATTTGGTGGTAAGCACATATGAAGAACCTCTGGGACTTCATATATGGAAGGGAAAAAATTTACTTTATCAACACCCTTAGGATTTTCAGACCATAAAAAAAAAAAAAAAGAAAAAAAAAAAAAAGAAAAAAAAGCAGAAACAGCTTAGAGAGGAAGTATATCAAATTTTATCTTTGTCGTATAATTTTGAGATTTCACTGTGGTAATGATGCAGTAGATCTTGGACATGTGGCAATGGTTAAAAAAAATAATTTGTGCTCTGTGAATTAAGAGATTAACATTCTTTGGAACATTTTAAGAAAGAATGAATCTCTGTAAGGCCAATGTTTATAATAGTTCTTTTCAGTTTCTGTAAGAAAGATAAAACCATTAAACATACATTTCTAAACACCAAAACTTATATTTGCAGAAACTTCAATATTACTCAAACAAGAAAAAATAATGAAACATAAATTAACCATCCCAGTGGGATTAATAACTCTGATGATTTATTGATCCAAATGGCTTTAACTTCCGGTGAATTAGATTCAGATGCTATATTTGGTTGAAAGAGAAAATTTACATAATATCTTTGCTTTAAGAACTTGATGAAAATACATTTACCTTGCAAAATCATCCTACAGATGGTATGCTTTTGTACATATTTAAATAATGGTAACACAGGCATTGTAGAAATTTATCAGATCAGAACTCAAACATATTAATAGGACTACGTGAAACAAAATTGAAGAGTTCTAAGCAATCGTATTTTTTTCTTCTTTTTCTTGTATTAACATTCCCTTATTTTTTCCTCAAACCATTTTCACACACACACACACACACACACACACACACACACACACACACACAAAATGCTTCCTGAAGGGAAAGACTCCTCTAGACTCCTCTAGAAAAATATTTCAGGGTATTGTTCACTTACTCACTCACTGCCAACCCAAGCCTTAGGAAATTAATCTGTGCCTCATCAGTGTATGAGACAAGATGCTACATCCTCTTCAGAGCTAGATTTTCATGCAGTCCTGCAAATCTTACATTTAGCATTGAGTGTCTCTGCTTTTGCATCCACAAAAATTTGCATATTTCAATTTGCATAAATAATTTCTGGAGAGAAGATAATAATATTATGATCAGTAAAATGATTTTATTTATTTATTTATTTATTTATTTAATAAATTTAGGTTCCACTAAGAATTCCTGAAAGTTTTTATACTTAGAAATTATTAAGGGGGGCCCCCTTTAGGTTCTGGAAGGATGTAATGAGTTCTCCTCACAGCCTTCTCCAGGCTGAACAACCCCCTCAGCCTCTCATGATAGAAGAGGTGCTCCAGCCCTTTGGGGTTCTCCTTCAGACATGCTGTGGTAGGTCCATGTCCTTGTGCTAAGGACCCCAGAGATGAACACAGTACCCCCACGCACTTCTTGTCATGCTTTTTTTTTTGATGCAGTCAAAGATACTGTTGAAGAAAGTATGAATTTTTTCTTCAAGGAAAGAAAATTGATCAGTAGCATTTATCCATGTTGTGAAGCTGTTTCCTTCAAATTAAAATCACATTTTCAAACTCGTAGTTAATCTCTGCTTACAGGTTCTATATTCTTCAGGCTGAGTCATTCTGCAAAAACACCATTTTTTTGTGGGATTTTTTCTTTCCTTCCTTCCTTCCTTCCTTCCTTCCTTCCTTCCTTCCTTCCTTCCTTCCTTCCTTCCTTCCTTCCTTCCTTCCTTCCTTCCTTCCTTCCTTCCTTCCTTCCTTCCTTCCTTCCTTCCTTCCTTCCTCCTTGCCTTTTTTCTTCCCCAATATATAAGACTAACTAGAATGATTATATACTGAGGGAGCATAGCCTCTCTGGTCTCATATTGACACCCTGGTAGATCTCCTGAGCAGTGAAGTGGCAGTCCAGACTTGAGACTTTGCAGAGCTCTGGAACCTGGAGCCCCCCCTGGGTCCTGAGAGAAGAGTGGGTTGTCATGTGTGCAGGTGTGCCCTGCTCAAGGGCACTTGAGCAGATGGCTGTGCTGCAGTGAGAGATCAACAGCCTGAGGGGCTCCTAGAAGTCTCTGAGGGAGACAGATACAAGATGTCAACCTACCCCTACTGAAGCCCAGCATCCCCCTCCTAAGTCCCTGTAAATGGTAGTAGCTGACCTGGCTGCTCACCTGCGGGACAAAGTGCCTGACAGCCCACTAGATGAAAGGTGCTGGAGCTTTGTCTCTGCTCAAAGCAGAAGGCAGCATCTGTCCATGGTGCCACCAACCCCCACAGTGTCCCTGGCTAATAGATTTTAGGCTCTTGGGCAAGAAATTAAATCACAGAATCACAGAATTTCTAGGTTGGAAGAGACCTCAAGATCATCGAGTCCAACCTCTGACCTAACGCTAGCAGTCCCCACTAAACCAATTGATGAGAGCATGGAGACTAGTCAGAACCCAGGCCCTGAGAAGCACATCAAGGTTGAGGGAAGTAGCAAGCATAACGAGTGGGGCTGGTCAGGGCACTGCATCCAAACCCATGCCAGAAAAAGTGTGGAGAGTCTTGGTGATCAGAGACTCCTTGCTGGGTGACTCTGAGGCTCTCATTTGCCATCTGGACAACCTCTCTAGAGAGATGTGCTGTCTTCCTGGATCATGTGTCAAAGATGTTAGGAAGGCTCTGCCACAGCTCATTAAACCAGAAGACTACTATCCCCTAATCATCATTAAGGATGGGTCCCAGGATGTTGTGACAAGGAAAATGTGTAATGTTAAAAATGACTTTGTATCCTTGGGAAGGATGTTGAAGGGATCGGGGGTGCAGGTAGTGTTCTCCTCTGTCCTTGCGGTGGGTAATCGGGACCCAGAATGAATGAGGAAAATGGGACTGGCTGAGGGGGTGGTGTCTAGACCAAGGCTTTGGGTTTTTTGACCTTGGGCAGGCCTTTGAGAAGCCAGGTATGTGAGCTTTTTATTGACTCCAATTCAGCAGGTGGGGCACAATTGTACTGGGGAGCAAGCTCTTTGAATTGATTACTGGGGCTTTAAACTATATTTGACAGGGGAAGGGAGGGAAATTAGATGTGACAGAGAAGGGCTGGGGGATGTTGTCACTGCTGTCACAGTTGAAGACAGTAGGGAAAAACCTCTGAGTAGTCCCATAGGATCATTTGAAGGCTCCTCAGAGGAGGCAATATTCCTGATACCCCGTTTGGAATCTTCTTGAGTCCCTCTAGGTGTAACTGCACCTGTAGCTTCCCTCCTGTATACCAATGCATATGGCATGGGAAATAAACAGGATGAGCTTGAGATCTGTGTGCAGTCAAGGGGCCATGAACTCATTGCAATCATGAAGACCTGGTGGGACAGCTTGCATAACTGGAATGCTGTCATGAAGGGCTATATCCTCTTTAGGAAAGACAGGCTGGGGAAGTGAGGGGGAAGAATTGCCCTTTATGTGACAGTCAGTTAGAATGCATCCAACTCCACCTGTAGGTGGAGCTGGTCACCAGATCTACAGGTCACCAGATCAGGAGGAGGAGGTCTTCTACAAGCAGCTGGAAGTAGCCTCACAATTCCAGATGCTGGTTCTCACGGGGGACTTCATTATCCAGACATGTTGAGTAAGCAACTCGACCAGGCACGCACAGTCCAAACAGTTCCTATGATTTTCTGACACTAGTGGTGGAGAAGCCGACGAGGTGGGGGGTGCTTCTGGACCTTGTTCTTACCAACAGGGATAGGCTTGTTAATGATGTGAAGGCTGGGGGCAGCTTGGGATGCAGCAACCATGAGATGGTGGAGTCCAAGATCTGGAGTGGAAGAAGGAAGGCAAAAACTAGGACTACTACCCTGGACTTTAAGACAGACAGCTTTGACCTCTTCCAGGACCTACCTGAGGGTATCTCATGGACTAGATTACTAGAAGGCAAGGGTGCTTCTGAGAGCTGGGCAACATTTAAAAAACATTTCTTCCAAGCTCAGGATTGGTGCATCCCTAAGAGTAGGAAATTGGGGAAGGCGGGGAAGGAAACCTGTGTGGATGAGCAAGGAGCTCATTAACAAGACCAAAAGGAAGAGGAAGGTCTATGAAATGTGGAAAAAGGGCCTGCCTCTTAGGAGGAGTATAGGAGTGTTTTCAGTGCCTGTAGGGATGAGATGAGGAAGGCTAAAGCCCACCTGGAGATAAAGCTGGCAAAGGAGATAAAGGACAATAGGAAGGTTTTTTTTTTGTTTGTTTGTGTGTTTTTTTCTTTTTTTTTTTTTTTTTTTTTTATGTATGTAAACAGTAAAAGGAAGACTAGGGATAATGTGGATCCACTGTTGAACGAGGCAGTTGTCCTGGTAATGGGGATTGCTAAGAAGGCAGAGATACTGAACGTCTTCTTTACTTTGGTTTTTGCTTCAAAGACTCCCCCCTGGGACTCCTGGACCCTGGAGGAAGGAGAAAGAGTCTAGGAAATTGAGAGCTCCCCCCTAGCTGAGGAGAGGGTGGTTCAGGAGCATCTGAGTGGGATCAATGCACACCAATCCATGGAGCCTGATGGGATGCATCCACATTTGTTGAGGGAGCTGGCAAGAGATGGCTGAACCACTTTCTACCATCTTTGAGAGGTCTTGGAGAACAGGAGAGTTACTTGAAGACTGGAGGATAGCTAATGTCACTCTGGTCTTCAAGAAGAGCAAGAAGGAGGATCCGGGAAACTACAGACAAGTCAGTCTCACCTCTATCCTTTGAAAGGTGTTGGAACAGATTGTTCTGGATGTCATCTCCCAGCAATTGGAAGAGAAGAATGTTATGAGGAGTAATCAGCATAGATTCACCAAGGGAAAATCATGCTTGACCAACCATATATTCTTCTATGAAGACATCACTAGCTGGGTAGAAGAGGGAGGAGCTCTGCAAAGAAGGACTTGGGGGTTCTGGTGGACGACAGGCAGGACCTGGGGGTTCTGGTGGACGACAGGCAGGCTACGACTTGGTTGCCATCACGGAGATGTGGTGGGACCAGTCTCATGACTGGAGTGCTGCAATGCCTGGCTATAAGCTCTTCAGAAGGGACAGGAAGCATGGAAGGGGTGGTGGTGTGGCTCTCTATATTAGAGAGTCTTTCGATGTTGTAGAACTCGAGGCTGGGAATGACAAGGTCGAGTCCCTTTGGGTTAGGATAGGCAGGGACAACAAGGCTAGCATCCTGGTCAGGGTCTGCTATAGACCTCTGAACCAGGATGAGGAGACGGATGAGGAGTTCTACAGGCAGCTGACGGAAGTTGCAAAATCTTCAGTGCTTGTTCTCGTGGGGGACTTCAACTTCCCTGACATATCCTGGAAGCACAACACAGCCCTGAGAAAGCAGTCTAGGAGGTTTCTGGAGAGCGTGGAAGATAGCAGTAAAACCGCTGTATTGGACTTTCGGAGGGCTGACTTTGTGCTGCTGAGGACACTGGTTGGTAGAGTCCCTTGGAAGGCGGTTCTAAAGGGCAGAGGAGTCCAGGAAGGCTGGGCGCTCTTCAAGAGGGAAATCTTAATGGCGCAGGAACGGTCTGTCCCCACGTGCCCAAAGGCAAGCTGGCAGGGAAGAAGACCAGCCTGGATCAACAGAGAATTGTGGCTTGATCTTAGGAGAAAAAAGAGGGTTTATAATCTTTGGAAAAGTGGGCAGGCCACTAGGGAGGACTTTAAGGATGTTGTGAGGCTGTGCAGGGACAAAATTAGAAAGGCCAAAGCTCATCTGGAGCTCAATCTGGCTACTGCCATTAAAGATAACAAAAAACATTTTTATAACTACATCAACACAAAAAGGAGGACTAAGGAGAATCTCCATCCTCTACTGGATGCGGGGGGAAACTTAGTTACAAGAGATGAGGAAAAGGCGGAGATGCTTAATGCGTTCTTTGCCTCAGTCTTTAGCGGCAATACCGGTTGTTCTCTGGATACCCAGTACCCCGAGCTGGTAGAATGGGATGGGGAGCAGGATGTGGCCCTCACTATCCACGAAGAACTGGTTGGTGACCTGCTACGGCACTTGGATGTGCACAAGTCGATGGGGCTGGATGGGATCCACCTGAGGGTACTGAGGGAACTGGCAGAGGAGCTGGCCAAGCCACTTTCCATCATTTATCAACAGTCCTGGCGATCGGGGGAGGTCCCAGTTGACTGGCGGCTAGCAAACGTGACGCCCATCTACAAGAAGGGCCGGAGGGCAGACCCGGGAAACTACAGGCCTGTCAGTTTGACCTCAGTGCCAGGAAAGCTCATGGAGCAGATCCTCCTGAGAGTCATCATGCAGCAATTGCAGGGGAAGCAGGCGATCAGGCCCACTCAGCATGGCTTTATGAAAGGCAGGTCATGCCTGACGAACCTGATCTCCTTCTATGACAGAGTGACGCGCTGGGTGGATGAGGGAAAGGCTGTGGATGTGGTCTACCTTGACTTCAGCAAGGCTTTTGACACCGTCTCCCACAGCATTCTCCTCAAGAAACTGGCTGCTCTTGGCTTGGACTGGCGCACGCTTCGCTGGGTTAGAAACTGGCTGGATAGCCGGGCCCAAAGAGTCGTGGTGAATGGAGCCAAGTCCAGTTGGAGGCCAGTCACTAGTGGCGTCCCCCAGGGCTCGGTGCTGGGGCCGGTCCTCTTTAATATCTTCATCGATGATCTGGACGAGGGCATCGAGTGCACCCTCAGTAAGTTCGCAGATGACACCAAGTTAGGTGCGTGTGTCGATCTGCTCGAGGGTAGGAAAGCTCTGCAGGAGGATCTGGATAGGCTGCACCGATGGGCTGAGGTCAACTGCATGAAGTTCAACAAGGCCAAGTGCCGGGTCCTGCACCTGGGGCGCAATAACCCCAAGCAGAGCTACAGACTGGGAGAGGAATGGTTGGAGAGCTGCCAGGCAGAGAAGGACCTGGGAGTGATGGTGGATAGTCAGCTGAATATGAGCCAGCAGTGTGCTCAGGTGGCCAAGAAGGCCAACGGCATCCTGGCTTGTATCAGGAACAGCGTGACCAGCAGGGCGAGGGAGGTGATCATCCCCCTGTACTCAGCTCTGGTGAGGCCGCACCTCGAGTACTGTGTTCAGTTTTGGGCCCCTCGCTACAAGAAGGACATCGAGGTGCTTGAGCGGGTGCAGAGAAGGGCGACGAAGCTGGTGAGGGGCCTGGAGAACAAGTCCTACGAGGAGCGGCTGAGGGAGCTGGGCTTGTTCAGCCTGGAGAAGAGGAGGCTCAGGGGTGACCTTATCGCTCTTTTTAGGTACCTCAAGGGAGGCTGTAGCGAGGTGGGGGTTGGCCTGTTCTCCCATGTGCCTGGTGACAGGACGAGGGGGAATGGGCTTAAGTTGAGCCAGGGGAGTTTTAGGTTAGATGTTAGGAAGAACTTCTTCACTGAAAGGGTTGTGAGGCACTGGAACAGGCTGCCCAGGGAAGTGGTGGAGTCACCATCCCTGGAAGTCTTCAAAAGACGTTTAGATGTAGAGCTTAGGGATATGGTTTAGTGGAGGGCTGTTAGCGTTAGGTTGGAGGTTGGACTCGATGACCTTGAGGTCTCTTCCAACCTAGAAATTCTGTGATTCTGTGATTCTGAGCCAGCAGTGTGTCCTGGTGGCCAAGAGGGCCAATGGAATCCTGGTGTACATTAAATGGAGTGTGGCCAGCAGGTCAAGGGAGGTGATCCTCCCCTCTACTCTGCCCTGGTCAGGCCTCACCTGGAGTACTGTGTCCAGTTCTGGGCTCCCCAATACAAAAAAGACACAGATCTCCTGGAAAGAGTCCAGCAGATACCAGCAAAGATGATATGAGTGTCGTGGTTCCGCTCGAGTGGGCAGCCGAGCTCCACCACAGCCGCTCTCTCACTCCCCCTCCTCAAAGAGGAATGGGGAGAAAATATGTGAAAAGGGCTCAAGGATTGAGATAAGGACGAGAAAATCACGCAATAATTATTGTAATGGGCAAAACAGACTCGGCATAAGGAGATAGTAAGATTTATTGCCTACAACTAACAAGCGAGAGAAGTGAGAAAACAAAGGAAAAAAAACAAAAGCACCTTCCCCCCCCCATCCGCCCTCTTCCACCTCCTCCCCCCGAGCGGCGCAGGGGAACGGGGAATGGGGGTTATGGTCAGTCTACAGCACTTCTTCTCTGCCGCTCCTTCTCGGTCACTCTCGTCCCCTGTGCTGTGGGGTCCCACCCACGGGATGCAGTCCTTGATGAACTGATCCAGCGTGGGCTTCCCACAGGCAGCAGCTCTTCCAGAACTGCTCCAGATATGGGTCCGTACCACGGGGTCCATCCCTCAGGAGAAAACTGCTCCAACCTGGCTCCCCTACGGGCAGCAGCTCCTGCCGGGTCACCTGCTCCTGCGTGGGCTCCTCTCCATGGGCTACAGGTCCGGCCTGGAATCTGCTCCGGCAGGGGTCTTCCACAGGCGGCAGCCTCCGTCGGTGCAGGGCCACCTGCTCCACCGTGGTCTCCTCCACGGGCTGCAGCGTGGAACCCTGCTCCACCGTGGTACTCCATGGGCTGCAGGGGGACATCCTGCTTCACCATGGTCCTCACCACAGGCCACAGGGGACTTCTGCTCCGGCGCCTGGAGCACCTCTCCCCCTCCCTCTACACTGACCTTGGTGCAAGGCTGTTCTCTCGCTCCCTTGAGTCTCCCAGCTGCTGTGTGGCGCAGCGTTTTTTCCCTGTCTTAAATATGCTCTCACAGAGGCGCAAAACAACATCGCTTATTGGCTCGGATCTGGAAAACAATGGGGCCCTTCCCAAACATGGGGCAGCTTCTAGATCTTTCTCACAGAAACCACCCTTATGGCTCCCTGCTACCAAAACCTTGCCACGTAAACCCACTACAATGAGGCCTTGAGAATCTTCCCTATGATGAAGGACTGAGAGATCTTGGTCTGTTCAACCTTGAGAAAAGAAGACTAAGAGGGGATCTTATCAATGTTTATAAATACCTGAAGTATGGGAGACAATGGCATATGGCCAACCTTTTTTTCAGCGGTTTGTGGGGACAGGACAAGGGGCAATGAATAAAAAATGGATCAAAGGAAGTTCCCGAACAACACATGAAAGAACTTCTTCACAGTGAGGGTGACAGAGCACTGGAACAGCCTGCCCAGGGAGGTTGTGGAGTCTCCTTCTCTGGAGATATTCAATACCCATGTGGACACCTACCTGTTCAATTTTCTCTAGGGAACCTGCTTTGGCAGGAGGATTCTACCTGATGATCTCTGAAGGTCCCTTCCAATCAGTGCAATTCTGTGATTCTGTGATTATTCATCTTGATAATATTCAAATGGTCTTTTGTCTGCTGATTTTATAGGTACATGATTATGTCTTAACAGATTCACATTAACAACATTTAGGACTGTATGAGGAGCGGCACTTAAAAAATTTCCTGTTGAAAATAAAACATGAAATAATGGAAAGTGTAGAATTCTTATCTGATATTTTATATACAGATATTAATATATTAACCTCTATATGAGTAGTACCTGAGATCTCTCATTAGACATAGCTGTAGTATGCAAAAGTGATAAACAATATATAAAATTTCAGGGAATTAAAAAAAAAACAAAAAAATCTGAATGGTCAAAAAAAAAAAACAAAAAACAAAATACAAAAAAAAAAACAACCATATTATATCACATTAATAAAAATATATTATATATATATTTATTTATTTATTTTGTGGAAAATTTCACTGTAGATGGTGAAACATCTTATTGGTCTATTCTCCCACATGCCCAGTGACAGGACAAGGAGGAATGGGCTCAAGTTGCGACAGGGGAGGTTTAGGTTGGATATTAGGAAAAAACTTCTTTACCAAAAGGGTTGCTAGGCATTGGAATGGGCTGCCCAAGGAAGTGGTGGAGTCACAATCCCTGGAGGTCTTTAAAAGATGTTTAGATGTAGTGCTTACTGATATGGCTTATTGGAGGACTGGTTAGTGTTAGGTCAGAGGTTGGACTAGGTGTTCTTGGTGGTCTCTTCCAACCTAGATGATTCCGTGATTCTGTGATTCTGTGATTTTGTGATCCTGATTGGTGAGGCTGAGAGAGCTATAACTTTTTCTCGTTTGTGACACACTTCCACTCTTTGGTATATCTTCATGGAAAAACATAGAATATGTATCACAGAATCACAGGTTCATATAATGGCTGAAAGGGACCTTAAAGATCATCGAACCCCATCCTGCCTGCCATAGGAAGGGATGCCAACTACTAGATCAGGTTGACCAAGGCCCCATCCAGCCTGGCCTTGAACACATCCAGGGATGTGACATCCACAGCTTTTCTTTGCAGTCTGTTCCAGTCCCTCACCACCCACTGAGTGAAGAATTTCTGCCTAACATCTAATCTAAATCTCCTCTCTATTAGTTTAAATCCATCCCCTCTTGTTCTGTGTTTTACTGATTTAGAAAAGTGTTACTCTTTATCTTATTTATAAGGTCCATTTAAGTACTGCAAAGCCACAATGAGGTCATCCCAGAGCCTTCTCTTCGTTAGGCTGAACAGCTCCAGCTCTCTCAGTCTATCTTTGTAGAAGAGGTGATCCAGCCCCTTGATCCTCTTGTGGCCCTCTTCTGGACCCATTATTCCAGATAGACATCCTTCTTGTGCTGGGGGCTCCAGACATGGATACAGTACTCCAAGCGGGGCTTCACCAGGGCTGACCAGAGGAGGACAATCACCATTCTTGTCCTGCCAGTCACTCCTCCTTTGATGAGGCCCAGGATGCAGTTGCTTTTCTGGGCTTCAAGCGCTCTCTGCTGACTCACGTCAAGCTTTTCAGTGATCAAAACCCCCAAGTGCTTCTCTGCAGGGCTGCCCTTCTTGAGTTCTTCTCCCAGTCTGTACTCATGTCCGGGATTACCCTGGTCCAGGTGCATAACCTTGCACATGGACTTGTTGAACCTCATTAGGTTCACATGGGCCCAATTCTCAAGATTTCCCAGGTCCCTTTGGATAGCATTCCTTCCTTCTACCATATCAACCGCATCACTCAGTTTGACATTGTCCTGGTTTTAGTTAGAACAGAATTAATTTTCTTCCTAGTAGCTGGTGGAATGCTGTGTTTTGGCTTAGGATGAGAAGAGTGCTGATAACACCCCGATGTTTTAATTGTTGCAGAGCGGTGCTTATACCAAGCCAAGGACATCTCAGCTTCTTGCTCTGTCCTGCCAACAGGCAGGCTGGGGGTGCAGTAAGAGCTGGGAGGGGACAGACCCAGGACAGGTGACCCAAACTAGCCAAAGGGGTATTCCATACCATCTGACGTCATGCTAAACAATATATAGGGGTGGCTAGCCGGGGGGAGGGGGCCGTACTGCTCGGGGTTAGGCTGGGCATCGGTCAGCGGGTGGTGAGCAATTGCATTGTGCATCACTTGTTTGTACATATTATTATTACTTTCCTATTATCATAATTGTAACATTATTTTTATTATTGTTATTATTATTTTGTTATTATTATTTTCCTGTCTTATTAAACTGTCTTTATCTCAACTCACGGGCTTCACTTTCCATTTCTCTCCCCCGTCCCAGAGAGGGAGGGGGGAGGGTGAGCGAACGGCTGCGTGGTATTTAGCTGCCAGCCGGGTTAAACCACGACAGACATCATCTGCAAATTTGCTGAGGGTGCACTCAATCCCACTGTCTGTTTCATTAATGAAAATATCACACAGTACTTGTCCCAGGACAGACCCCTGCAGTACATCACTTGTCATCAGCCTCCACTTGGACGTAGATCCATTGACCCCCACTCTCTAGGTGTGACCTTCAAGCCAACTCTTTATCCACTGAATAGTTTCATCCATTAAACCCATCTCTCTAGAAGTTGGAGACCAGGATGTCATGTGGAACCACGTCAAAAGCCTTGCAGAATTCCAGGTAGATTACATTGGTCGGTCTTCCTTTGTCAACTAGAGCAGTCTCTCCATTGTAGAAGACCACCAGGCTGGTCAGGCAAAATTTGCCCTTGGTGAAGCCATCATGGCTCTCTCAGATCACCTTGACCTGCATGTGCCTCAACATTGCCTCCAGGAGGATCTGTTCCATGATCTTGCTAGGCACAAAGGTGAGGCTCACTGATCTGTAGTTCTGCAGGTCTTCCTTTCTACTTTTTTTTTTTTTTTTTTTTTTTTGGTGAGATTGATGTTTCCCTTTTTCCAAACACCAGAAACATCACCTGACTGCCAAGACTTTTCAAATATTATGGAGAGAGGCTTGGCAACTACATCAGCCAATTCCTTCAGGACCCTTGGATGCATGTCATCAGGCTTCATAGACTTGTATGTGTTTAGTTTCGTCAGGTGGTTTCAAATGTGCTCTTCGCTTGCAGTGAGTGGGACTTTGCTCCCCCAGCCTCCATCTCAGGGTTCAGGGAAAAAAAAAGACTTCGGAAGCCTGACCAGAAGTAAAAACTAAGGCAAAGAAGTTGCTGAGTACCTCGGCCTTCACCATGTCTGTCATCACTAGTTCAGCCTTCTCTTCCATCAGAAGGGGTACACTCTCCTTGGCCTTTCTTTTCTGAGCAATGTATCCAAAGGATCCCTTCCTGTTATTCTTTGCATCCCCTGCCAAGCTCAGTTCCATCCGTGCCTTTTCTGATCCCATCCCTGCACATCCAGACAGCATCCCTGTACTCTTCCCAGGCCACATGTCCCTGTTCCCACTGCCTGTGCATTTCCTTCTTGCACCTCAGTTTGACCAGCAAGTCTTTGCTCAGCCATCCTGTTTGTCTGCCCTCCTTGCTTGCTTTCTTACACATGGGGATGGAAAGTTGTTGTGTTCTAATAACATCACCCTTGACAGCTCTGTTTGTCCCTACAGACAGTGTTCCTGGGGATCTCACTGACTAAATCTTTAAAGAGCTGGAAGTTCACTCTGGAAGTTCGGGGTCCTGACTTTGCTCTTTGCCAAGCCATATTCCTTGAGATCACAGGCTCAACCAGGGCCTGGTCACTGCAACCCAGACTGCCTGCAATCTTGACCTCTTTAATGAGCTCCTCTGCATTGGTGAGCACCAGGCACAATAATGGTTGGTTTGTCTAATACGTGGACAAGGAAGGTATCCTCAACATACTCTAGGAATCTCCTGGATCGCTTACAGCCTGCTGTGTGGTTTTACCAGCAGACATCCAGGTGGCTGAAGTTCCCCATCAGGATGAGAGTGTGCAAGCACAGCACTGCTTGTAGTTGAAGCAAGAATGCCTCATCCACAGGCTCCCCTTGATCAGGTGGCCTGTAGTAGACCCCAACCACAAAGTGCCCTTTATTGCTCCAGTCCTTAAATTTAACCCACAAGCTCTCAACCTGTCCATTGTTGTTTCTCAGATGCAGCTCTTCACATTCAATCCATTCCCTAACACAGAGGGCAACACCCCGTCCCTACATTCCCTGTCTATCCCTTCTGAAGAGCTTGTAGCCCACTATAGGAAAGACAGAATTAACTCCTAAAGCCTCACTCTGAAACATTTCTTCCACAGAATTCATGAATCCAAAGCCTTAGTTTGCAAAAAAATCATTACAGAACACAGAGCAGTGTTCATGGTCAATAAGAGTCATTAGGATAGTTTTAAAGTAGCTATTAACCTTGTCTAGTGAGACTAATTTAAATACCTTCAGTAGCTGAGGATATTCACTTCACCTTCGTACACAGAAAGAGGTGTTAATTGTTGTTTCCAGAATAAAATAAGAAAAAAATTTTATCTTCGTCTTTGCCTAATCCTAGCTTTTGGTAGTTTGGCCATAGGGGTTGACAAGACCCATGTTTTTTGATAACATCAGGCTCTTAATGATGAGTCCATCGGGAATGTAAAGAGTTTGGAAGGAACAAAGGAAGGTGATTCAGGAGACGCCTTGCTATACTGGACTGCTTATTCCCCAGCCCTTAAGACACAGAAGTTGCTGGGTGTTTGTTGTTGCCGGGAAAAGTTGTTGACCAATGAATAGTAAGTGGAAAAGTACTGCTGCAGAGTGTAGAGTGTAAGAAGGGAGGCTGTCCTCAATAAGAGTTAGAGTTGAAGTTATGATCTTAATAAAGTAGTAGCAGTTACTGATCCTAAAAGAATTGTGGTTGTTACACCATACTACCTAATTACAACTGAGAGGCACACTAGAGATCTAGCAGATGTGACTAGGTTTCCAACTTTATCTTGAAATACAAATGCTATAAGTCATGAGAACATAATGTATAGAGTTGGACGCTGATACTAAACATATTTGTTAATCAAACAAAATTAAGATTTTAAGAACTTCAATGTGTAAGATAAAATAAAATGGAGAGAGGAAAATTCAGTTTCTTCTAAAAAGTATATTTTCAGTATTTTCCACTGTGCCTTCAGTAAGTAATAGAATTCAAATGGGGTTAATATATTCAATGGTAATAAAGTTCAAATGCTGATAGACTTGAAAAAATGAATTTTGAAACCACAAATTTACTTTCAGATTAAGCTTCGAATTTGTAAAATGAATTACAGTGAAATATTTTCATTCAAGTAACTGATATTGATTTAAAAACGAGTTAATCAATCAGAAAACTGGTTAGGACTTTATTATAATACTTTTTAAAATTATTTATTTATTTATTTATTTATTTTTCCTTCAAAAGATCTCATTCCCCACTACAGAGTAACTAAATGTTACTGAGGGAACATAGTTCTTCTTTATCACAAAGAATGTTCTTTTCTATGTTAAGAGTACCTTAAAGTAATTTGAATTTAACAGAAATGAGCGTTATAGAGTCATAGAATCATTAAGGTTGGAAAGACCTTTGGGATCATCTGATCCAGCCATCACCCTACTACCAATGTTACCCACTAAACCATGCTCCTAAGCACCATGTTCTTCCTTTCCTTGAACATCCCCAGGGACGGTGACTCTGCCACCTCCCTGGGCAATCTGTTCCAGGAAGTCAGCCTGACTACTCTGGCTGAGAAGAAATTTCTCCTAACTTACAACTTAAACCTCCTCTGGTGCAACTTGAGGCCATTCCCTCTAAATCTATCACTACTTATCTGAGAGAAGAGGCCAACATCCAGCTCCCCATGACTACCTTTCAGTTAGTTGTAGAGAGCAATAAGGTCTCCCCTGAGTATTCCTCGTACCCAGACTAAACAAACCCAGTTCCGTCAGCTGCTCCTCACAAGTCTTGTGTTCCAGGCCCTTCAGCAGCTTTGTAGACATTCCCTAGACATGTTCCAGGGACTCCATGTCTTTCTTGTAGTTAGGGTCCCAAAACTGAACACAATAGTCGAGGTGCAGCCTCACCAGAACTGAGCACAGGTGGTTGATCACTTCCCTGGTCCTGCTGACTACACCATACTTGATACAAGTTAGGATGTCATTGTCCTTCTTAGCCACCTGGGAACACTGTCAGCTGGTGTTCCGGTGAGCACCAATCAGCACTCCCAGATCCTTTTCCTCTGCACAGCTTTCCAGCCACTCTGCCCCAAGTCTGTAGTTCTGCATGGGTTTGTTGTGGCCCGACTGCAGGACCTGGCCGTTAGACTTGTTAGACTTGAACCTCATCCTATTGGCTTCTGTCCATCAATCCAACCTGTCCAGGTCCCTCTGAATGGTCTTCCTACCCTCCAGCAGATCAACAATTCCTCCTAACTTGGTGTTGTCTGCAAACTTACTGAAGGTGTACTCAATTCCCTCATCCAAGTCATCAACAGATATTAAAGAGGATGGACCCAAACACCGACCCCTGGGGAACACCACTGGTGACAGGTCAGCAGCTGGATTTCACTCTGTTCACCACTACTTTCTTGGCCCAGCCGTCCAAACAGCTTTTAACTCAGTAAAATATATACCTGTCCAAGACATGGGCTTCCAGTTTCTCCAGGAGAATACTGTGAGAGACCATGTCAGAGATGTTGCTGAAGTCAAACTATAGGTAGACTGTGTCAACAGTCTTTTCTTCATCCACCAGGCAGGTTACCTCGTAATAAAAGGAGATAAGTTTGGTTGGGCAGGACTCGTCTTTAACGAACCCATGCTGGCTGGGCCTGATCCCCCAATTGTCCTGCATATGCTGTGTGATTGCATTCAAGGCGACCTATTCCATCACCTTTTCTGTCACCAAGGTCAGGCTGACAGGCCTGTAGTTCCCCAAATACTCCTTAAGATCCTTCTTATAGATGGGTGTCACATTCGCAAGTCTCCAGTCATCTGGGACCTTCCTGGATGACCATGACTGCTGATAGATGATGGAAAGCAGCCCACTAATCACATCCACTAACTCCCTCAGCACCACTGGGTGAATCCTATCTGGTCCCATAGACTTGTGACAGTCCAGATGCACTAGCAGGTCTCTAACTGTTTCTAGCTGAACTGTGAGGGGTTTCTTCAGCTCCCCATCCTAGACTTCCAGATGGGAGTCTGAGTACCACAAGGATAAATGGACTGACTAGGAAAGACAAACGTAAAGAAGGCATTAAGAACCTCAGCCTTTTCCTTATGTTCAGTAGTCATGTTCACCCCTGCATCCAATAAAGGATGGAGATTCTCTTGACCCTCCTCCTAATGTTAATATAGAAAATACATAATAAAAACAGTTTTTGTTATCCTTAACCGTAGTGGGTAGGTTGAGCGCATAGCCTTTTAATTCTTTGGAAAATCATACGATTTAATTTTTATGCTCCTGGAACATGGACAGTACTGAATTTCATCTTCTAGTACTAATGATGGACTTTATCTTTTGCAACATTTTAATATTTTTCCAAAATATTTTCTAACTGCTTTATATGAAGACAATGTAGACCTCCAGACAGTAAAGTTAGGTCTTAAACTAGGCTTACATACATTTCACTATTACTATTAATATACACTTGATGTTCTCATAAACTTAATTTCTTCAATATCATTGCAAAGCAGGTATAGGGATCTTGATATTTATCACCTGTCCTCTTGCAATAGTTGATTTTTATTTTATTTTATTTTATTTTATTTTATTTTATTTTATTTTATTTTATTTTATTTTATTTTATTTTATTTTATTTTATTTTATTTTATTTTATTTTATTTTATTTTATTTTACTGCATCCTGCAGTGAGACTCTCAGTTGGGACATTAAGGAACAGAAGAATGGATATTGCAACATTCAAAGGTGTTTTTTATTACATAGCTAGGTAAGAGAAGAAGGAACTTCACTGGAGCAATTAGTAAGAATTAAAAATAAAAATGGGAGTTGTTTCATTGATTTCAGAATTAACTGACTGAAATTTAACTGCACAATGGTAAAGATAATTTCCTCCAAATCCAAACCCAGCATGATTGGTTACCTTTGAAGTACAGGAAAACATTTCTTATGTAGAGTGTTTACAAATTAAAAGAAAAAAAAAAAAAAAAAAGGAAAAAAAAAAAAAAAGGAAAAATAAAAGAGTTACAACAATTTCACATTTTGACATAATTTTCCTTTCTCTTACTGAAATAGAGTTAAAAGTCCAGGATGACTTTTTCCATTAAAAAGGCTCCTATTGTAATGAAAGAAGCAAGCAAAGTAACTGTATTGAATTATGTCATGGACTTTAATAGAAAGCAGGGACATATTAGCTAGGACTTTTTTAAACAAAATCTTGAGAGTTTAATGCTTGATACATTATTCTATAAACTGTACTAGTAACTACTAATCTCTGGAGAGACTGTCCAAATGGCAAATAGGAGACTCTCTGCCTCTCAGAAGGTTGTCTCCAATGACTAGCACACTTTATGCCTTCAGTGTGGTACTGGTTTTGATTCAGGTGGAAGACTAAACCAACTTCATGTGGTCTGCCGTTCTGAGTTCCCTATGCTTGGCCTATGTTCCTGAGTTCCCTATGGTTTTTGAGGTCTTAACTAGCTCTTCCAGCATCTCCTCTCTCCTTCCCTAGTTCATCCTATCTCTTGCACAGGGGAAATTGAGGGACAAGGGGGAAATTCTTCCAGCTCTGAACAGAGACAAAGGTCCACTCTCCCTTGTCCTGTGAGTATTTCAAATGTTCTTGTTCAGGGCTACAAGCTTGTTTCCCTACCCTTTGGCTGGACTTAAGACAGGGGAGTTGCTCAGACTGTGTCAATCTCATATTCAGATTCCCAAATTCTACATTGCCTGGTGAGCTCCTCTCACAACTGAGCCACCTGCCTGAAGAGTTCATCCAACTGGGCACACCTGCACCCATGACACCTTCCTTTGCCTTCAGGCCCCAGGGGAATTCCAGAGACTAGAGCTTCCCAGAACTGAGGGTCTGGGCCACTCTTTTGGTCCCTGGGAGATCTGTTTGTGTTTAGGCATCTGCCCAGGAAGGTTGTGGCCTCCCCGTCTGTGTCTCAGCCTCATGCCTGCAGGTTCAGAAGGTGGACACCATTTCTGTTGCAGTAGAAGGTCTTTCCTCTGTTGATCCCAGAAGACAAAATGATTAAAACTGTGTAATAAATGGCTCAGTCTTCAAAATAGGACTATAATCAAAGTTTACAATTTATTAAAGGAATAGAGGTAAGCAAACAGCACTGGGTGTGCTGGGAGTCTCTGCTACACTAAGATGCACAACAGTTACATCAAGCAGCTGATTTTTATGTTCCTAGGCTGATACATATTCATTACTACTTCTAAAAAAACCAAAAGGTTATTATAATTAGTTTCCGGAATCCAAACCCTCCTACCGGAGCATGCGTATCAGTCTCTGGTGGTCCCTCTGGGGGTCTCTCGTGCTGATATTGCAGATGACACCATATATATATATATATATATATATGTATATATATATTGCAGATGACACCAAGTTAGGTGTGTGTGTTGATCTGCTTGAGGGTAGGAAGGCTCTACAGGAGGATCTGGATAGGCTGCACCGATGGGCTGAGGTCAACTGCATGAAGTTCAACAAGGCCAAGTGCCGGGTCCTGCGCCTGGGGTGCAATAACCCCAAGCAGAGCTACAGGCTGGGAGATGAGTGGTTGGAGAGCTGCCAGGCAGAGAAGGACCTGGGAGTGATGGTGGATAGTCGGCTGAATATGAACCAGCAGTGTGCTCAGGTGGCCAAGAAGGCCAACAGCATCATGGCTTGCATAAGAAACAGTGTGACCAGCAGGGCTAGGAAGGTGATCGTCCCCCTGTACTCAGCTCTGGTGAGGCCGCACCTTGAGTACTGAGTTCAGTTTTGGACTCCTCGCTACAAGAAGGCCATCGAGGTGCTTGAGCGAGTCCAGAGAAGGGCGACAAAGCTGGTGAGGGGTCTGGAGAACAAGTCCTACGAGGAGCGGCTGAGGGAGCTGGGCTTGTTCAGCCTGGAGAAAAGGAGGCTCAGGGGCGACCTTATCGCTCTCTACAGGTACCTTAAAGGAGGCTGTAGAGAGGTGGGGGTTGGTCTGTTCTCCCACGTGCCTGGTGACAGGACGAGGGGGAATGGGCTTAAGTTGTGCCAGGGGAGTTTTAGGTTGGATCTTAGAAAGAACTTCTTTACCAAAAGGGTTGTTAGACATTGGAACAGACTGCCTAGGGAAATGGTGGAGTCACCATCCCTGGAAGTCTTTAAAAGACATTTAGATGTAGAGCTTAGGGATATGGTTTAGTGGGGACTGTTAGTGTTAGGTCAGAGGTTGGACTCGATGATCTTGAGGTCTCTTCCAACCTAGAAATTCTGTGATTCTGTGATTCTGTGAAGGCTCATAGTCTTCCTCCCTCTAGTCCTTCTCCTTTGTCCAACTTGGCTGTATGTCAGAGACTTGTGCAACATCCCCTGCAAGCTTTGTCTTCCAGTTGTTCTTCAGCTCTCCCTATCTCCTTTATCTCCTGTCCAGATAACAGAGACTTTCATAGTGTCCCATGCAATAGTCATAATAGTTAGCAGTTATTCTGAAACCCCCCAGATATCAGAGACTTCAAGGAAAAACCTACAAAAACATTTCCCTTCAAGCTCTCTATTGACACGAATTGCTAAAACATCCCTTTGCAAGATACAAGAGTTATATACATTAACCACTCTTTTTTTCTTAGACTTGTGGTTATACAAGGGCATGTAAGACAGAAGGTCACATTCATCATACCATGCGGCCCTAGCACTGTTCCATACTGACATGAATCAGATGAACATATCTCACAACTGCTTGCCCTCCCTGCGCAGACAGCCATGCAAACTATCTTACCCCTGCCTTGTCTGACACCTTATTTCCCCACTCTGATCACCATTCTCCTGGTCACTGCATTTGTGCAACAGTGCTCCTGGCTCCACCCAAGCCTCATCAGCCAGCCTCATGTCGGCTCTCTCGGCTGTCTCAAAGGAGCCTCGATGAAGGGAAAACCCCACAAGCCATGATTCCCCACTCTGTTGTAGAACACATCTGTCCTGGAACCAATTGCCTAAATAAACATTTTAAAACTTCAAATTTCAGAAATTCGAAAATTTGGTGTGTTAAAAAGCCTACCCTTTAAAATTACCTTTTTAAAAAAGCACATTGAACTACATGTCTATACTGTGCATACATAGCTTTTTGACACTGTATAAGAAAGTCAAAATCAGAATAATATTCAGTGGCAAGTGAAAGCTACCAATATTTTACTTGCCTCAAAATTCTCTAGTTGGATCTCCAGTATCTAGGACACATAGGCTGATTTATGTAATTTTTATAAACTTCCTGATTGGGTAAATTCACCTAGCAGTTTAGTTGTTTTATTATTATTATTTTGTTTGTTTGTTTGTTTGTTTTTGTAAATATATAGGAAAACACAAGTTGATTTGTCAGTTATCAGTTTGTTTGTTTGTTTGTTTTCTTAGGAGCTCTGCATTTCTGCCACAGATCAAGCTGCTTACTTTCATTTTGATCAGCATATGCTTGACCAAGCACCACTTTCAGTGCAGGACATAGTGGAAATTAAAAAGTCATGGTTGGCAGAAAGAAATTCTAAGAATTAATGTTTCAAGTATTAATATTTATTTATCTACATAACATTTAAGCAGTGATATTCTCTCAACTCAGAATTACTGATATCTATAAGGCCTATAAAACATTCTTTGTAAAAAACATTGTCTTATTAATAGGGAAAGAGCATAACTAATCTCTGAGTAGAGATAAATAAAATAAGCTTTAGGACAACAACAACAAAAAAATAATAAAAATTGAGCAAATCTCAACCGTAACCTCACAATGGTTTTGTTGAGAAAACCTTCTGCAATTGCTATTTAATTTTAAAGCTTGTCTGCCTTCAAGTGGCAGCAGCTCTCAGAATGTCAAGAAGTGTGGACAGATTTAACAGATACCTTGCAACTTACTCTTGAAAGAAGCTTGTGTGTATACCCAGCTGAGCAAATTGGAGCCCTTTGATTAAATAATAAGTAGCATTTCCAGCTTAAGTTGTTCCTCTCTTTTATCATTAGATTGACCTTGAAGAATTAAAAAGAAAATTGTAAGTAATCTCTTCACACAGGAACTAACCAATATATGTAGTTAAATCACATTTTGGTCGGAGATATTTGAGGATAATTTTACACTACCATCTTGTATCCTTCCTCCTTTCAGAATATTATTGAGTGTCAACATGTCTGTCTGTCCCTACTGGTTCAGAATACACCTTTTATAAAGATGTTAATTTTTACACTGGTTAACTACCCAAGCAGTTTTCAGTGGTCCTCAGTTGCCACACAGTTAGACATCCACAAATATCAGAGACATCTGAGGTGAGACATGGAGGTGATTTTTTTTTTTTCCATCTGCTGACATCCAGCCAGAATACCATCAGGGATCTACAAAGGTATTACTTGTTTATGTTTAAGCAAATTAACAATACTAACTGTATATAATTACATGTGGAACTTTTTAAAATCATAGTTTTTAGTTTGATTTTACTGTAACCGTATCTTAGATGTATTTGCATGTAGGGTTTTTGATCCCTTTTTAACAGCAATGAGTCCAGACATAAGGGAAAACAATATCAATGTTTGTTGATAGATGGAACCCATGTATACATGTATACATATATTCATGCAAATGAAAAAAAAAAAAAAAAAAAAAAAAAAACAGCTTTGAATTTTACCAATTGACTTTAATTGGAACTATATATGTATACAGTTTCTCAAATATCTTCAAAATATACATATGATTAGCTCTGAAATAGAGATAGCACAGGCATAATAATGTGACCAACATTACTTCCTTACTCTCTTCCAACTACAGCGACTAAAGAATAGCATCCCTCAATTCTCTCAAGAAGTGAGAGTATATACTGAAAGATTCTGTTGTAAACAAATGGATTTAGAATTCCTTATTGTATTGAAACTGCCTTTATATTATTGAAGAGTTGTTCTCATTGGAATCGATGCTCTACCAGTCTTCTTTGCAGTGTAAGTAACCATACTGATTACATCTTGCTTGAATAACTTTTCCAATGTTTTTCTTAGGAAACAGATAAATTTATTGGGATGTCTTTAGCATGTTGAGTTTATTATTATTATTATTATTAAACTTCATTTTTTTCTTCTTTTTTATTTTTTAATTATTTTTTAATTCAGTCTTACATGAGCTTTTATCAACTCTGACTCTAGCCACTGATTTTTTGTTATAAACAGAAATTCTTCAGATGTTGGCTATTAACAACACCTTGTGACCTATTTATTGAAACTGGCTAGCCAGCCTATTCTGTAAATCATGTGGTGTTTAATTTAATTCTCCTTTGATAACTGCAATAACTACAGAGTGGAAAGTTTTGGAGAAGATTATTATAAAGATTTATAAAGTTGCCAGTGATATACAAATAGATGAAACATGGCTTCAGCAGCAGTTTTAAAGTCAGTTGTTCCCCTCTTGTAAAAGTAATGGATTTTCCACTAATCAAAATGTTCTGGTAAGTTTATTAAAAAGGGAAACACTTATGGCTTTAAAAATTCATTAACCACAAGTATTTCACCAGTCATAAACATACAGTACCAGACACTTATTTTAATTTTTTGTTCTGAATTATGTGTTGACTTCTTCTCTAGTGACTCTTTCTCAAATTCCTCCACAGAAGCAGTTAATTTTCTGTGCTGCTTAGCATTGGTTCTTTCTTTTGTTTTGCCAATGAACCCTCTGAGAAAATAATATCTGGATATAGGGGGACAGAAAACATTGTAGTACATCTGGACTAATAGAGTATTAGATGCAAAATCTGTTGTCTTTTTTCAGAAAACTACTTGATGTTTTTTAAAAACTTCACAGATTATATTTTAGAAAAGTTTTAGATCTGTAACTTTTATTTTGGGTTGAGTGTAATAGAACATTTTTTCTTAGGTATAAAAAGCATGTTAAAAAATGAGACGTCTAAAACCTGAGACCTGAATTATTAAATTACTTGTCTTTTCCACTTGACAAGTTACTTTGTGATTTCCCACATCAATTCTACACAATTAAGTGTGGATTCAAATTAAAACTTGGTTAGTACATTTCATATTCCAATATTAAGTATTACACTATATGAAATATTCTGCAGCCTATAACTTGTCATTGTAAAGATTGGTTCTTATCATTGCCACGACATTTGTAATTCTGAATACTTACTAGGTAAGCAACAAAAGAACCAAGTGCTATAACTAAAGTTCCTGGTTCTCAGTATCCTGAAAATTAAACAAAGAAAATGAGTATAGGACCAAATAAATATAGAAGTACTAGAAGGGCTAATAATTCACAAAAGATAATTAAATTAATAATGCATATTTAAAGGTAACATATTAGTCAGATTAGTTGGTTTAGTATAAAAGTCAAAGGAAATATGACATCTCTGTTCTATCACAACATTGTGTATTCACTACCACTCAGTAACATCATACTCTATAATAATTGGGTAAAATCTTTATTTAAGGGAATAATTATTCTAGTCAGTATCAGGAATATAATGATGTTAGCTTCAATGACATTAATCCCATATTACATCAGGGATCTGAAATTCCTGATTGTATCTTTTATATATGTTTGTTTCCTAGCTGCTATTTATTCCACATTTGGTGCAACTCTGGGTGGACATTATATATAACATTATCCATTCCACCAGTTAGAATTCTGATATATATCCTGGATGTAGAGCATATACTGTTGTAGATGGCCTGCCTAAAGTTTACAGAAAGTGACTCTAAAACTTACAGTTCAGAGAAGCCTTTCAGCTGAGAAATTAGATAAGCAGGTAGGTAATCCTTGTATCCCTAGTTATATCATTCCTGTAAGATATTTCTGAGGATGATGTTGAATACTCTAGTCATGAAATAGGGACAGAGACTTTTCCCTTCTCATGTCTTTCTAAGAAAAGATACATGAAGATTTATTATTATTATTATTATTATTATTATTATTATTATTATTATTATTATTAACTGTGATTTCAGAAGCATGTTAAGGGGGTAATTACACTTCACTTCTTAGAATAAATATATAAGAAGCAGTAGCAGAAAACTGCGAAATGCTGCAACAATAGATATCTGAATACCATTCAGTTATGGCATTGTAAGTTTGGAAGAAGATAGAGGTTTCCGGGCTTCATTCATTTTGATTCCTCCATTCATTTTGATTCTCATCTAAGGTGGTGGCTGAGAAAGTAATACACATTTCCACAGTTGTTGCTGGCAAAAAAAATGACTCTATTAATATATTGCTACTAGCATAGGAGGAGTGAACACTAAGAAATACAGTCCAGTCCACATGAGCTATTATCATCATCATCATCATCATCATCATCATCATGATTTTCAGAGATAATATCTTCAGAGGATATTGAAGTGCCATCTTTTCACAGTGCTTATGTTCTGGGAGCTTTGGGAGGGGCTGCAGGTGTGGTCTTTGTCAGAAGAGTCCAGAAGCTGCTTCAGCTTAGATAACAGCTGGCTCCAAAAGGAACCCACTGTTGGCCAAACCTGAGACAATGAGCAGTGTTGGTTGTGTAAGAGCAGATTTAAGAATGGGAAAATATTGCTGTGCAGCCACAGCTAGGAGAAAGAAGTAAGAAAACTGAGTGAAGAACTGCTGCCTGTGGGAAACCCATGTAGGATCAGATCAGGAATGACTGCATCTCATTAGAGGGAGTCCACACTGGAGCAGGGGAAGAGACTGAAGATAAAGTGGTAAATAATTAAGTATTACAGACATCTCAATGCCCATTCACCATTCCCCTACACTGCTCAAGAGGGAGAATGTAGAAGAAGTTTAAGTGGAGGGAAAGAGTTTTCAATTTGCATTTAGTTCTCATGGCTGTTATCAATAGGTAATAAATTACATCAATCTCCCTATGCTGAGTTTGTTTTGTCCATTGCAGTAACTGTTGAGTGATCTCTTTGTCCTTATCTCAACACATGAGCTTTCTTTCATTAAGTTTTCTCCCCTTTTCTTTTGAGGAGGAGGAGTGAGAGAGTGACTTGGTGGAGCTTAGCTACCGATAAGTGTGAAATCACCACACACAATCAGGATAATATTGCACTTTTTCCATTTTTACTTTACACAGGGAATTACTGTGAGTTACAGTAAGGCAGGAAGATCTTGGGGACCAGGGAGCAGGACAGCAAGATCAGCCTCTTCTCTGGGTATCATGCAACTCTGTGGACAAAGCAATAGTCCAAATCTGGGACAAGATATATGGTACAGCCCAATAGGGCCCATAGACAGGTGGAAGAATTGCTGTAGGCAGTGTTTATGTTCCACCCCCTCTAAACTTCACCACTTCCAGAGGTAAGTGGTTCCAGATAAGATTTAGGTAAACTTAGGCTGACTGCTGTGCCCCGTACACTGCTGGTGTCCTGGTCCCCTAGCTGTTCACATTGTGGAGAGCTTTGAGTAACAGCTTGTCCTCCTGCTCCCTGTAGCTGCAAATATGACTTTTGCATCTCTGTCCATCTTCTGAAGAGGATGGTGGGTTTCCTTGGATGTGTAGCATATGCTGTGGAATATTTCTGCCCAGCCTCACACATGCAAGAATTCCTTTAAGTCACAGCTATGCTTTTACATATAAAAAGGAGATAAAGACATTTTTGTTCCTGGTATTTTTCTGCTATGTTATAAATAATTGTCTATTCTTTTGTACATTTATAACTTCCTCTTGTTTAAAATCTTGATCTTCTTTTCCAACTTAATGGAAAAGCCCTCGTTGATCTAAGTTGGGATTTTTTATGTATCACAAATAAACTCTTCTATTTTACACTAACAGGCAGAGGATGATAGTGTTTACCTAATTTACATCTATGTAAATTAGGGGATTAGGTTGCAAGGTGACAGGTGCCTTACAGACCACAGAAAGAGAAGAAAAGGTCTTTTAAATAGGATTACTATAAGAAAAATATGGAATGAATACATTTTCTTTGTAGTTAAGTTAAATTGATAACAGTCTTTAATACTTTAACATGCAGGTAGTTTATTGCTTCTCCAGTTGTAAAATATATATATATATATTTATTCTCTTTCTCTACTTGCCCACAGAGAATATTATTTTAATCACACTCTTCACATTGTGCCAAGAATATAAACACCATCTAACATTTTTTCTTCTACAGAAGAGTTAGTCATGAGCTTAGAAAATATTTATTTGTACTGTAGTCAACACACAATCAAGACCCTCAGGTTTTCTGCAGCAAAACCATTGACTTGAATTCTTTGTTATGAGGCCTGCAGTCTGCAGCAGCCCACAGCAAATGACTGAAATTTCTTCTGCAGACACAAAAAAAAAGGTTTGATAGTGGAGACTTTGCAATGTTTAATTCCATTAAATCTTAAGATTCCTTTTCACATTTTTGTTGAATTACATATTTATTACATGAAGTAGCTAAATAGTCTTCTGAGTGGAATCTGAATGTTAAATAGACAGACATAGAAGGGTACAGACATAGGAGGACTTCTGTTATCTAGATGGATAAAAGGATTTTTTGATAATGAGTTATTCCTGGTGAAAGTTAACAATAATTAAATAGTTACAGGGTCTGGTATTTCAAAATTAACAATTCACTGAGAAGAAAGAAAGAGCTAATTTGTGTACCACAACATCTCTAGATTCGTGATTTATCTACCACTTAATGTACCTTTGCATTTTGGTTCTTTACCTCCCTTTGTAGTGGTCAAATGCTAGCATTGCTTTATATCTAGAAAATCTGAAACTATGCTGATGTCTTTCTGGTACAGTATGCAGTGGAAATATCTGATGGTTTACCACCTATATATATATATATATATATAACTAATAATAATATATTAAAATAATATATTTTAAAAAATGGTCTGACCATAAAAAACTGGTGTGATCCAAGACTTAGAGCAGCAGTAGTGCCTGCTATTAACCTATTTTCAATCTTTTCAAAAAGTAACAAGGTTTGCTCTGAGTTTTTCTGACATTTTGTTTTCCTCAATGTCTGGTATCTTTTCTCTCATTAGTTTGGGGATCGTTTTTTTTCCTGCTTTTTGAAGGGTAACAGTGTTATTAATTTCCCATGCAGTTTGGGAACTAGATGAAGTGAGAATAAGGTGACCCTTTTAAGCTTCTCTGAGGAAAAGTCTGGTCTCATTTAATCGGTAACCATCCTGTCTTTAGAACTCTCCAGTACTTAAAAGTACTTAACTCTGTGAACTAGGATGCAAGTATTTTTATTTTTTGCTCATCTTGTGGCTATACGCTCCTAATAAAGTCTGATGTTGAATTAATGATTAAGATTGGTGTTGAACAGATTTTATAGAATTTCCCACTCAGATTTATTATTATTAATACAAATAATAATTATTTTATATTAGACTATATTGTTATAATGATCATATTCCAAATGGCTCAAAATTTACTTTTTGTTTGCTTCTTTATTTGTTTGTTGTTGTTGTTGTTTTGTTAGTTTTTTTCCAAAAAGGCACAAAGTCAAAATGCATTTGTATCCCTTACCCTTAGTATAAGAAAATTCAGTGTGCATGAATAAATAAAATAGTGGCTTCATTCAAAATCCAACAATCCAACTGGGAGAAATTACTTTTTTTTTTTTTTTTTTTTCTCTCCTTTTGGCAATGGAATTATCCAAAACAACAGTAATACAAAAACATATTTGAACAATATTTAGGGAAGAAAAAAAAAAAAAAAAAAAAGAAAGAAAAACAACATCAACAAAAAACTTTTAGATTCTTCTGGATTGGCTGTGTACCTGGGTGCACAAAGCTTTGAATATATATGCTTGATTTAAGTGGTGGTGGGGAACTAACTGAAGGTTGTAATTTTCTGTCCTGGCTTCTCTGCAAAAAACTGTGGAGAGGCTGCAGAGTCCTCAGTAGTGGATCATCTACAGAAGATGCTCCAGGAGGTCATTCTGATATGTGGTTTAAATGTTTCTGCAAGTTTAAATGTCGGCAGCTTGTAAAGGGAACAATCTTTTTGACTGCATAGAAATGTTTCTCTCTGTAAGACTGAAGTCCCCTCCTGGACTTCATGGGCTCATTATTTTGCTTGTTTTTGTCTTTCCTTTTCTACTTTCCTTCTCCCCTGTTCCTTTCTCTGTTCTCTGATTGTTAGATTATAGTGGCCTGTACAACTTTTCCTCTAATTGCTTCTATCAATTGCTTAGTTCATGTAAGTATCAAACTTCAAAGTTTAACTTTGGTAAAAATAAATTGGTTCCCTACCCTGGAAGGGAAAGGCACAAAACTAGATAATGAATCTGCACTTGCTATTTGGATTTGATGTTCCTTTTTATTTATTTATTTTTTCCCAATAGAGACAGAGCTGCTCTTACAAGGACTTAATCAGTCATAGGTACAGCCAAAATGCACAGAATGATTAGTGTTCTCTCCAAAGCCCATTATCTGTTTTGAGGACTAGTTCATTAAAATGCATTTCCAGAATAGAGGAACTTGTGAAGGCTGCAGAGTCTATAAAAATATATATTTTTTAAAAACATTCCTGTAGGTCTCTATAAAAGCAGAAAACTTCTCCACACAAAGGTGAACTTCTTGAGGTATTTTGTTAAACGTGATTTTGTTTTCATTGTCATTTCCATATGTTGCTGGCATGGAGATCTATTCTTCTGGAAAATAAATAAATAAATACATACATAAACAAGTCTTAGGAAGTAAGAAATTTATTTAATGAAAATTGCATACAGATGCTGACATAAATGTGTGCACACATACTGAAATACATCCTCTGAATCAGTTTTCCTGGTTCCTGGTTTTGACCAGTGGGTTTCTTCTGTCCCTAGTGCCATATAAATATTTCTGTGTAAATGTAAATAGTGTGATGTAAGATGTGAAGAGGTGTGCTTCTTTAAACTGGAGGTGGACCTCCTCTTTACCGTGGTCATTTAAATATACTGTATTAATCTTCCACAATCAAAATTCCTACTGGTGAAATCAGCTAGCAAATTGATCTTGTAATTATAAATCTTACATGTGAAACTCAATAGCTCAAATTAAGATACACTAATGACGCAGTAACTGCTAAATAAATTGCATGTAATTTAGCAATGTGGTAAAGAGCTGAACCCAGATTTTGATATCTCTAATCATGAAGAGAACATTCAACAGAGAGTAGAATGACAATTTTGATGGTAAAACTGACAACTAGCTAAGAAAAGGATTGGAACAGTCATCTAAGTACTGAATGCATGTAATATAATGATATCTTTTATATTATTTTTCTAACTGATTTTTATTATATTAACTGTCATTAAAATAATTTGAAGAAGGTCTCTCTTACCAGTTTCGATTCCACTACATTTTTAATTGCTTACTAATTTTTACTTGTACAGACAAAATTGATGTAGTCCAACATGATAACTTAGGAGAAACATAATTGAAATCAATTAATGACTATGATTCATGTCTTCATTTTAACAAGAAATTATGAGATCTGTTCTAAAATGTAATTAAACAATGATGTGGGAAAAAAATAAAAATAAAAAAAATCTGGGTTTACAGCTACTTGGGAACATTCAACTAAGAGTAAATGTCATTAGTAAAAACAGACAGGTATGTATAACAGCAGTAAACAAACAGTTAATTTGGAAATCAAGGCAAACAAAATGAAAACATAGAACTATTGAAGACAACACTACAACCAATTAGAATCAAAAGGAATTATATCACACTCAAGCCAAAAAAAAGGTATATCTGCAACATAACTAGAGTACAGTAAAATTATTAATCAAAATGCAATGAAAGATGGGATATCAAAAAAATTTTTTTGTTCTTCATTTGGAAAGACAGGGTTAGGTATTCAGAAACTTTGATAACCACATATTTGCTACTACATCAGAACTTGGAGCAATTGTCAAGCAGCAACAATTAAGGTAGAATTTAAAGTCAACAGAACTCAAAAATTTCAAGAGTGTTTAAAAAGATGGAGTGTTAGAATGAATTAAAATGTGTTTAATTGATCTCAGAAACAATTATTGCTAATGGAAATTCAATTAATTGTGACTTTACTTGTGGTATCTTGAAGTAATCTTTCCATACTCTTCTACATTTTTTTTACTACTTTTTCTTCTGTTTAGAAATATCCATGGCAGATTACACCATAAAGGTAGAGAAGATCTTTTGTACTAAATCTAAAACTCTTTACACATCAGTTTCTTTTGGGGAAGAAGTTGACATCCACAGATTAGAAGCATTAATGTTTAAGAGTAGACAACTCTGACAAACACTAGGACAGAGGAGAGTTATCCTCCCAATGTACTTCCATACTTCCTGCTACTCTGGTGTACAAGTTGTCCCAGAGGTGTAACCACATTCATGACCATGCACAGACCAGAAGAGAGCACAAAATTTCACCAGTATTCAGGGAAACCTAAACTCAGACAGTTTGGTCCAGTCCTGTTTCTTCTTTCTGGATGGTGTTTCCTACTAAAACCTTCCTTCTCTTTATTAACACATGAATAAACATTCACTGATCCCTCCATAACAACTTTAAGTCTGTGTGATTACTCTGCTGAGTTACCCCTTGCCCAGTCACCAGTTCAGACATTGGCTATTTCCAGGTGCAGCATCCCTCCTCCTTGCTGGCTGACATAGACTGAAGTTCACAAGTCAGTCACACCCATAGACATACAGAATAGACAGTAGGCTCACTCCAAAACCAGCAAGAAGAGTTTAATAAGAAGGTAGAGTAGACTACAGTAACCTAGTAAATGTCTTGTACAGAAAGCGGACTGACCAGCAGGATGTCTGCTCACAGCCAGCCCCCTTCCTTCTCATTTTTGTCCCCAGTCCACTTCAATCCTTTTTATTTTCCCAGTTTTGGCTTTTCCCTTAAACACCCTGTAATAAGTTTTACATGTTTCCACAGTCCCCTTAAAACATACTGTAATATGTTTTGCTTGTATTGTAATGAGCTCATACTGTAATGAGCTCATACTTTAATGAGTTTTGTCCCATAGCCTCCTTCAAATGTACAGAGGTATATTTGCACAGAAACACTGTCCAGATTGCACAGGGATTGGATCAGAAAAACCAAGTCACTGACAGAACTAAAGGATGCAAAGATTAAGAAGAATGGGTTCTACAAGTACATTGGCCACAAAAGAAAGACTAAGGAGAGTATATTGGCTCTGACAAATGAAGACAGAGAACTGATAACAGATGTGGAGAAGGAAGAGATACTTAACTTTGCCTTGGTCTTCATTGGTGTTAAGGCTTCCCACTTCTCTCAACCCCCTCCCACTGTAAGCGAAGAGAAAGTTCAGGATCTCCTGATGCAATTTAACAACTACAAGTCCTAATGACATATATCCAAGGGTCCCGAGGCAACTGGCTGATGGAGTTACCAAACCTCTCTCCATCGTATTTGAAAAGTCCTGGCAGTCAAGCATAGTCCCCAGTGACTGGAAAAAGTGAAACTTAACTCCCCTTTTTTGAAAGGGTAAAAAGAAGGACCCAAGGAACTACAGATCAGTGAGCCTCAACTCTGTGCCTGGCCAGACAACAGAAAGGATCCTGCCAAAGACAGTGTTAAGGCACATGAAAGTCAAGGTGATCTGAAAGACACATCATGGCTTCACCAAGGGCAAATATTGCCTGACCAGTCAGGTGGCCTTCTACAATGGAGTGGCTGCATCAGTCCACAAAGGCAGACTGATCAATGTCATCTACTTGGGCTTCTGTAAGGCTTTTGACACAGTTCCACACAACATCCTGCTCTCCAAATTAGAGAGGGGTGTATCTGAAGGGTGGAGCATCTGGTGGATAAGGAATTGGCTCAATGGACACACCTAAAGGATAGTGGTCAATGGTTATATGTCCAGGTGGAAGCTGGTGATGAGCGGTGTCCCTCAGGGGTCTCTCCTGGGTCTTGGTGGTTCTGGTGAACAAAAGATTTGACATGAAGCAGCAGTGTATGCTTACATCCTGGGCTGCATCAAAAGGGTTGTGACCAGCAGGTCAAGGGAGGTGACTGTTCTCTACTCTGCCCTTGTGAGGCTCCACCTGGAGAGGAGCTCCAGCTCCAGGACTATCCAGCTCCAGGACTATCCAGCTTTGGGCCCCCCATCACAAGAAAGATGTGGACCTGTGAGAGTAAGTCCAAAGGCAGGCTACAAAGATGATCAGAGGGCTGGAGCAACTCTCCTCTGAAGAAAGGCTGAGGGAGTTGGGGTTGTTCAACCTGGAGAAGAGAAGGTTCCAGGGAGACCTCACTGCAGCACTCCAGTACCTAAAGAAGTCTTATAAAAAGGACAGAGAGGGACTCTTTACTAAGGTAGATAATGATAGGACAAGGGAGAATGGTCTTAAACTAGAATAGATTTAAATTAGACACAAGTAGGAAATTATTCTTTGTAAGGGTAGTAAGGCACTGGAACAGGCTACCAAGACAAGTTGAGGATGGCCAGGCTAGATGGGGCCTTGTCTGTCCTGATCTAGTGGGTGGCATCCCTGTCTACAGCAGGGTGTGTGCATGGTGGTTTTACCTTGCAACTGAACTCCACCACGACTGCTCTCTCACTCCTCCTTCTCAGAAGAGGAGATAAGGAAAGGGAGAGGGAGAGGGAGAGGGAGAGGGAGAGGGAGAGGGAGAGGGAGAGGGAGAGGGAGAGGGAGAGGGAGAGGGAGAGGGAGAGGGAGAGGGAGAGGGAGAGGGAGAGGGAGAGGGAGAGGGAGAGGGAGAGGGAGAGGGAGAGGGAGAGGGAAGGGAAGGGCAGGGAAGGGCAGGGAAGGGCAGGGAAGGGCAGGGAAGGGCAGGGAAGGGCAGGGAAGGGAAGGGAAGGGAAGGGAAGGGAAGGGAAGGGAAGGGAAGGGAAGGGAAGGGAAGGGAAGGGAAGGGAAGGGAAGGGAAGGGAAGGGAAGGGAAGGGAAGGGAAGGGAAGGGAAGGGAAAAAGAAACAACTCACAGGTTGAGATAAGGATAATTTAATTAAAGGAAAAAAATATTAAGGGAAAATTATAATTAATTAAATAATTTAACTAAAGTGAAAAAGGAAAGTATAAAAGAGAAGAGGAAGAGGAAGAGGAAGAGGAAGAGGAAGAGGAAGAGGAAGAGGAAGAGGAAGAGGAAGAGGAAGAGGAAGAGGAAGAGGAAGAGGAAGAGGAAGAGGAAGAGGAAGAGGAAGAGGAAGAGGAAGAAAAAAGACTGTGTGGAAGCACAGAAGAAAGACATTACTCTCTACTTCCCATTTACGAGTGATGCTTCACCACATCCTTGAATAAGGGCCATGCTGTGTGAGCACATAGCCATTTCTGGGGAGGACAGATGTTTTCACAGGGAGAGCCCCTCCCCACCCCCACCCCTTCATTTTTTTCCACCTTTTATTGCTGAGTGTTACATCATATGATATGGAATATCCCTTTGATTGGCTTAGGTCAGCTACCCTGTTCCTTACTCATCTCTTACTCACCCCCAGCTGATGTGTAATGCTGTGTGGATATTGCTCAACAGTAGACACAACACTGGTGTGATACTAATGCTGTTCTAGCTCCAAGTGCAGAGCACAGTGCTGTATATGCTGCTGCAGGGAAAGTTAACTCTATCCCAGCCAGGCCCAGGAGAGGGTGGAGTTAGATGATCTTTAAGGTCCCTTCAAACCTGAGCCATTCTATTATACCTTGATTCTTTGATTGATTCTATGATTCTATGAAGTGCCCCGTCATAAGTGTCCCATGGGACCCATGATAACCATTTCTTCCTTCTTTGCAGGTATGAAGCTTTGTCTGAGCTTCCTCTTTATGACAATGTTTGTGGCCTCTCCAGTGGCCCATCAGTCAGTGACCTGAGAATATGGAGATTATTTTACCAGCATTTTGGTGGTAACGTGTTTTTGTTTACACAAATAGCTGGGATAAACTTATTCCCATTTCATTTGTCATAGTTATTCCTGCCTTTTTTTCTTATTATTATTTTTGAAAATTTCAAACAGAATTTTTCCATTGTCTATTTCTTTCTCTATGCCAAGTTTGTTTATACAGGTAGAGTTATTACACTAATTTCTTAGCTCCAAATGAAATAAAAGTGTTTAAGTTTAGGATTTGTTTTCACCTGTTTAGTTTAGCATTAGTTCTACTTGTAGATGGGTCTATCAAGACCACAAAGACATATAGGGTCATAGAGATTTTAAGCAGTAGCTCTCCCCTGATAGATAACTTTTATTAAAAACTAGGATACTAGAATGTTGCAGCTCAAAAAGACTTGATGATCAGATTGGTTTTGATAGACTATTATTTATATATTATTATTTCTGTTACAGATAATACAACGTACTAACTCCTTTGGGACTTTACAAATTAAGAATAATAATGTGAGTCATTTGTCCAAGTAAAGAAAGCAAAACCGAGGTGAAAATTAATAGTTGATATACTTTTGTCTGCTTTCAAATGTTCTACAGCACTGTGAAACACTGAATTAAATTTAGCCCACAATACTATGTTAATAGGAGCAATATTATGCAATAGTAATTTTCAAAACTCAAGATACAGTATATAATGTTTGTGTACCTAACAACCATAGTTGATGCATGTGGTTATAATTTACATTTCTTTATAGAAGTAGAAGGATTGGTATTAAAGTATTGGTAATAAACAATATGGGTCTACTTTGAAAATGTTAGAATGGTTTTGGCCCCATTTTAATGGGGAAAAAAGGGATAAATAAATATATACTTCAAAATAGAGGATGTCTCACCAGAACTTCACTGAATTTGTCTCTTTTCCATACTGCTTTTTCTTTTATTGCAAGTATTGAAAAGAGACTTTTGATTAAATGAGGTCCAATGACAGAATTGAAATATTTATATATAATCAATATGAGGATTAAAAAGCCTCATTAAATTCCTTGATTAAGGCTGCTGGGAAATTTAGACCTTATATGCATTGACTGCATAGATGATGCTAGATCCACCCTTCTCCCAGTCAGTTGGGAAAATTAAAACTTGACAGTGAATCAGGAAATATCATTAATATCAATTTATTTTTTGCAAGGAATTCCTGAATGAATAAGGGGATATAATTATTGAGAACCCACATTCTTAGCAAGTATAAGCCACAACAGTTACATGTGATTATCTGCATTTAAATTAACAAAACTACAACCATAAGGTCAAAGTATGTTAAAGTTGATATAAAATGTTCAAAAATCCCTTCCTTGTAGTATTGGTAGGGATATTTTAATCTTTTTAATTGTTTGATACACTCTTATTTAGCATATGATAATGTCATAACTGCAACATATTTACTCATTATCTAAGTGATTATTTGTCTAACTGTCCCATAGTACTATTTATGTAAGATTTCTTTGTTACATAATGTTCTCAGATGCAATTGAGACTTAAGCAATAATAGAAATAGATATCTTATACTTTTCTGATTTCTTTGTAGCAAATTATTCAAACCACAAATGATTTTACAGTAATGTTTCTTGTTTTCAAACAAAACACAGTATCTCAAATAATAATGAAGATGCATGCAGAAAAGCTGTTTCTTTATTGTTGCATCATCATTCTGGTGTTGAATAATGTTAACTATGGAATAATAAACAAAAAAAATCAATATAAAAATATGTAGTTTATTTACAAGAGATTGACTGGAATAGAGAGTAGTCAAGAAAATTGTAGGTCAACTATAAAACACTGGGAAACTTTGTGGCAGATACAATACAACTATTCTCTAGTTTCTTAGTTTTTCATTGCTTTATGAAAGGTTAAATATTAGAACATGATTCAGTATTCTCAATGTGATCGCAGACTTCTTACTGATCTGGAAAGTATTACATGATCAAAACAACCAAGAACTGTTCATTCTTAGTATTTTTACTCCTGCTCTCATGTGTTATATTAAAACCATCAACAAACTATTTTGCTTTGATTCATCTCTGCAAGTGGTCTGCCATTGAAAGAAAACATTTAAATTAATTATATTTGCAAATATATTTGTTTCTAGTCCTTCCAGATTTCAGGATTTAGCCATTTTGTTGCAGGCAAGACAGCTCATTTTCAGAATGTAACAATTTCGTTTCCTTACTTTGATCATAAAATTGTACTTTACATGTAGTTCTTATTGCTGAATAACTTTGTTTTTCTCTGTATTTCATGTCTTGCCATATGAAAATGTATACTCACTGTCTCCTAGAATGCAATTCAAATGATCACCACCAAAAGTTAAGGAAAATTCTATCCTCCCTTTACTGACAAGAGATTTGGCAGAACAATATGCTTTTTTTTTCATGGTGAATAGAAACGGTGATCTAAGACAACATTACGCTGTTCCAACTGAGATGTTGTCTATATATATTCAGGAACATATCCACATTCATTATACATGTAAATATATAGGGATATATATGCAATGATTTATCAGCCTTGACACATTTCTTTTTACTAATTACAGCATTTTTAAAATAGACTGTATGGTAACTTAACCTTCTGTTGTAGATTCTAGGTAAACATATGCAGTAAATGTTTGAAGCAATGCTCTAAAAATTATCTCATATTTAATAGAATTTTAAACATTCTAAGAAAATACATATCCTTCTGCAATATATTATAATTATTCTTATAAAAGTATTTTCTTCATTGTTTTATTTGCAAGAGATTAAGAAACACTTTAATAATATAGACAGTTAATTACTACTAAAAATATTCTAAGCAGTGTCTTCTACAGTAGTCTACAGTTATTTTTGGTTTGTATTGTTTTTAATGATAAATTTTGTATGGTATTTACAAAATTTAAGTTAAGCACTGGCACAATCAGAAAATGAAAGAACAAAGAAAAAAAAAAGATATCAAAATAATAGTTTAGATGTTCATATAATAGTTTCGTAATATAGAAGAGAAGGTAGTTTAAGTGAAATTATACAGGAGTGAAGTTTCTATAGTCTTTTGTAAAACTTTATGTTAATTCAGATTCTTTAAGAATCAAATTTGACTTTTTCTGTTGTGTATTCTTTGATGAGTGGAAAATGTGCAAATAACAGAGAAAACACTTAAAATTTATTTTCCTTCATCTTTTCCACTGACCTGCTTACTAAAAAAATATATATATATATATAAATTTATATATATATATATATAAAATAATAATAAATAAATAAATAGTGTTTAAGAAGCCAGGAAATATTTCATATTACTGTCAGATTGGTTTTCCTAAATTCCTAAATTGTGCTGTTTGACTCATTTTCCAGTAATTACATTTTTCATTAAAACATTAGACTTCACAGACAACAACCTTATTAAACATCCTTTTTTTTTTTCCCCAGCCTCTCCTGGACAGTTTTGACGATCTGCATTCTTGCATGGCTGGATCCTGTTCTCCGTATAATTTGCTGGAGGAAAGAAAAAAAGCTAGAACAGAACCTTAGAGACAATTTCACACATCTGTTCCTATGGGCAATCTTTCATTCTTCTTCATTTATAATTAATGAAAAATAATGGTGCTGACACAAGTTAATTACTATGAAAAATTACAGTTTATGCTATTCATTATAATAATGGCAAATTACTTGAGATTTTCAAACACTGTTCCTAAGCAATTAGAATTGTTCATAAGGAGTTCACTTATGATATCTTTTTTTGTATGAGTTTGCACTCAGTATAGTGCAAAACACCCATACTTTTTCATTAACAACCAAGGTAAAACAAGAGATATTAATTACAAGTCCTGTTTCTGAGGGAGGAAAATGAAGAACAAACGGAGCATATGTTGATGTAACAGAGGTCAATCAACAATGCACAAAGATATTCATTATAGCTAAACTTTTCTCAACAGATCTAGAAGAAATATTATTAAACCTTGTCATTTGAAAATGACTTAATGTAAGTAATTAGAACTACTGTCACATCTTCAGCAAAATATTAAATCAGTAGTTTAAAAATTAGAACTAGTATTCTGAAAATTAACACATTCAAATTAGAAGAATGTTTCTTCTGTATCTGCTTTTTTTTTTCTTAGTACACAAACTGAAAATAAATATGTGTTTGTTTGTTTTTTTCAGATAATTAAGGATGATGTATGGTTGCAACACACTAATCAAGTCTAATGTGTTTAGGCAAATGACTAAAAAATACACAGTATATATAACGTCAAAAATAATTGAGAATGGTTGCTTTACTTTTCACTTAAAAACATGAATTAATAAGAAAAAATATACATTTTACTGCATATCATTGGTGCATATTTAGAATGATGCATGTAATAATGCAAAAGTTAGCTCAAGAAGTGCTATTAAAAATGTTTGTCTGTTATCTAATTACCTTTTAGGTGGATGAAGTCCTGTTGATTCAATGATACATTGCTGTGTAAAACTTAGGAAGTCAAAATCAGTTTCAGTGCAAGTAGAAATCATAGAGTACAAACTGGAAAGTAATACTTCAGTATACACCAAACATCTGATCCAACAATAATGCCACAGTGCTAGGTTAAGACTTTATAATGGAGTAGAAATCAGAGGAAGTACTAATTGTGCACAGACTCACATTAAAAAAAAAAAATAGATTTTGATACTTTGAAAATGTTATAAAGAACATTAAGTGCTATAATTTCCATAGATATTCTAGAATATCAACAAATGCCTTGAGTTGAAAGATCGCCTAATTCCAATCCCACTACCATTGGCAGGGGTGCCACCCACTAGATGAAGTTGCCCAGGGCAACCTCATCCAACTTCATCTTGAACACTTCCAGGAATGGGGCATCCACGACTTCCCTGGGCAACCTGTTGCAGTGACTCACCTCCCTCTGAGTGAAGAATTTCCTCCTAACATCTAATCTAAATCTTCCCTCTTTTAGTTTAAAACCATTCCCTCTTGTCCTATGTGCCTATGTAAAAAGTCACTTTCCGTCTTTTTTTTATAAGGCCACTTTAAGTACTGAAAGGTCACAATAAGATCTCTCCGGAAACTTCTTCAGGCCGAATATCCCTAGTTCTCTTAGCCTGTCCTCATAAGAGACATGATCTAGTCCTTTAATCATCCTCATGGCCCTCCTCTGGATGCATTCAACCAGATCCACATCTTTTTTTTACTGTCCCCAGACCTGGATATAGTATGCCAAGAGTGGCAACATGAGGGCAGAGTAAGGGGACAATCACCTCCCTTGACCCGTTGACCACACCTCTTCTGATGCAGCCCAGAATGAGGTTGTCCTTCTGGGCTGCAAGTACACACTACTGGCTCATGTCAAGTTTTTTGTCCACCTTCTCTGCAAGGCTGCTCTCTATAAGTTCTTCTCTCTGTCTGTATTAATGTATAGGATTGCTCTGACCCAGGTGCATCGTCTTGCACTTGATCTTGTTGAACATTAATTAGATCCATGTGGGCCCATTTCTCAAGCTTATCTAGGTCCCTTTGGATGCCTTGGTGTCATCTACAAACTTGCTGAGGGTGCATTCATTCCTGTTGTCTGTTATTGACAAGGACATTAAACATTAACAGTCCCAAGGACAGACTCTGGAGTGACACAACTTATTATCAGTCTCCTCCTATAACCACTGACTGCAAGTCTCTGGCTGAGGCCACCCAGCCCATTCTTTATCCACTGAATAATCCACCCTTCAAATCCATCTCTCTCTCGAGTTTAGAGATCGTGTGGGACTGTCAAAGGTCTGAAAGAAGCCCAGGTAAAGTATGTTACTAATGGCTGGTCTTCACTTGTTAAGTGGTACAGTCATTCCATCGGACAACCAGATCAGCCAGGCACAATTTGCTGATATGTTGCTCCAGTTTGGAGTACATCAATCCGATGCACAATTATGCAGCAGAAGATATAAATTTATAAAAGACCTAAAGCGCAGAGGAAAATAACCTGTCAGAAATGTCCTCGCTTCTACATGTTTTCCCAATTACATTTCTTTTGCAATGTCAAGATAGATTAGTTACCGGCACTCTTAATGTATGTTTGTAGAATCACTACTAAGCATTTCAAAAGCAAACACGCAGAAACTTTTGATAGATTTTACCTTTGTGATACAGACTCACTGGGACTAATCCAGTAGTGCTGTACCCATTTTAATGTAAAGTTATTAAAGATATGACCCAAGATATGATGGACCTGGATATTTTTTATTTAGATATTTGTTCTCTAAACGAATTCTTACTCTGATTCTAGACAACAGTTCCTCTGCTCTTCTGTTGCCTGCTTACATTTTATACAAGAGATTTGTTTTGTAGATTGTTCAAGCTGTGGAATCTGAAGCCAAGACTTGGCTACTAGTATCTTTCATATCTTTGGCAAAAAAAAAAAAAAAAAAAAAAAAAAAAAAAAAAAAAGTGCAGAAAGAATACAATATTTAGTTATCATAGTTTTTTGTTTTTTTGTTTTTTTTTGAGATAAATAAACTACCTGTATAAATATATATGTAACATCTTTTTACTATGGGCTATGATAAAATTGTAAATTATTGTCAGAAAGAGCACCCAGACATGAAAATTCATAGTTAAAAACATTGTTGAAGAACAGAAGTTTTCCTTTGCATTCTTGTTGACATGATTTAGAGAAGTATATGACAGACATGAGGGAAACAGATTTTTCTCTGTATCTGATTAAACATATGATACTATTTCTTTATGACTCTCATAATTGAAGGTCTCTCCAGAAACAGCAGCACCTTGGTGCTTCAAACTCAAGCGTAAAGAAAATAGTTTTTATTACTTGATTTCCTAAAACAAACAAACAAAAAACTCAGAAAAGGCAATGTTTTGTAATTTGTGTACAAAACATCATGTCATTATTTTTCAATACATATAGTAAAGTTACCGTCCAACTTTTTTTTAAGATTTAAAAATAAATAAATAAAAATAAAATCTTAATCAGTCTAAGAATAATTCATTGTTTTTGATATCTAAAACTTGAGCAGATAAATTTTGCTTGGGTACATGAATCACTCAATATTTCTTAAACAAATGCAAAAAAATATAATTCATTAACTCATTCTGTGACATTCAGGATTATAATTACCATCCAGTAGCTGTCTGAAATTAAACTGCATAAAAATGATGTTGTATTTAAGTTACTCTCAGTACAGCCTATAAGAGTATTGATTCCATGAATCTCTGCTCTGTTCTTAAAATGTGCTAGAAAATACGTTGAGGAAGGCAACAAAATATGTTGTAAAGGTAGGAATTTGGGGCAGCCTATTCCAAAGCCTAACAACCCTTTCATTATTTCATTCTGCCTAATATTCAACCTAAACCTCCCCTGGCACAACTTTAGCCCCCTTGTCCTGTCACCAGGCATGTGGGTGTAACAAACCAGACATATAGGTGTAACAAACTGAATTTTAAGATCTAGGAGTAATCAAAATTTTTCAGCATTCAACCACATCTGGTTGAAGAAAAAGAAGGGGGTACTTTTGAACTTTTCATCCCTTAAGCTGTCCTAATTCATTTTGTTTTATGCCGCCTCAGTTTCTATTTCATCATGCCAGTGAAAAGTTACATGAGTTTGATAGCTTTATTCCTTTAAATATGAAATAGTTCAAATATTTTTGTATTGTTATTTTCTAATAGCATAGATGCATAAATGTAGGAAAGCTTAAATTATGTTTTTTTGTTGTTGTTGTTTTTTCAACTGTTCTTGTTAATGAAGCAAGCATTAAAGATACACTGGATTTTTATTTTTTATTTTTTTATTTTTTTTTTAGAACAGTAGTTGACATTTACACTAACAGCAGTAATTATGGAAACACTCCAAATATATACAACTAAAAATATAATTACTAGATACATAATATCTTTTCAAATGTTATCAATGCATTCTATGATTCTATGATAATGAGTCCAGCTTTATATTGATATGCTTTCTTGTTATTACATGTCCCAGATTATTGATTACAATGAAATGTCTTGATTGGACTTCTGTGGAATGAATCTAACGAGCATGTTTATTTTATCATTAATCTTGTTGGTCATTATATCATTTACTGTTCATTATAGCAAGAGATAAATTACAGAAATGCTTAATATTGTTAGTTCAGCTTGGCTGCATCCTTTAGTGACACTAATTCTACTGAGCAGTTGGACAAAATCAATGTCTGATGCATGATTTGTATTAGATTATGCTTGTTATGTGATTGAATCAACACTACGCAGAGTTTTCTCAAGTTAATTGATCAACTCTTACAAAACAAATTAACATGATACATCAAACTTAAGCCAAACTGTAGACCAGAACAGAACAAACATGAATGCTGAATGAAAGCCAAGCTGCATGAGGCCACACAGGTCCAGGTAATCATGATCCATTCTTTGGCTGAGATAGCAGTAGGAAATCATATTTTTATCACAGAATCACAGAATTTCTAGGTTGGAAGACACCTCAAGATCATCGAGTCCAACCTCTGACCTAACACTAACAGTCCCCACTAAACCATATCCCTAAGCTCTACATCTAAACGTCTTTTAAAGACTTCCAGGGATGGTGACTCCACCACTTCCCTGGGCAGCCTGTTCCAAAGTCTAACAACCCTTTCGGTGAAGAAGTTCTTCCTAAGATCCAACTTGTTTTAAAGAAAATATTAACTTGTTTTAAAGAAAATATCAAAATACAGGTTTAAAATAGGATTCATAAGTCAGGAAGCCTATGAATTACAGAATGAAAATTCCACAAGAATTTTTTTTTATTTTTTTTTCCAAACTGACCCTCAACATTTTATTTAGATTTCAGTTTAGTCGAGAAATTCGGCCTGTATATAATTCAGCCTGTATATAACTACTCAGGGATTCAACTTATTGTATGTAAGGCATTAGGCCCAAATCCATTCCTCTTTTACCCCAGTGTGTTTAAGTGGATTTTGATCATGGCTCTTCTAGCTACAGTAGTCTTCACAAATATTATCGTCACTGTCTACCAGAGAATCATTGACTTTCCACAGCCTTTTCCACAAGGCTGCCCTCCAGCCTCTCATCTCCCTGTCTGTACATATATCCAGCATTGCCTCCATCCCAGGTGCAGCATCTGGCACTTGCTCTTGTTTAATTTCATGCAATTGGTGATTGCCCAATCACCACAATTTAATCTTGTTAGATTGCCCTCTAATTAGTCAAGATGTCTCTGCAAGGCCTCTCTTCTCTTTAGGGAATCAACAGCTCCTCCTCATTTAGTATCATTTGCAAACTTGGCATGCATTAAGGTTCTGCATTGAGGTTATTTATAAAATACTTTGAAGAAAGCTGGCCCTAAAACTAGTAATAATATTCCATCGCCGGACATTTTCACTTGTAAGTCAATCACATGACTAGATTTTTAGATCTTATTCATTCTATTTATTTTGGTTAATGATTTTAAAACTGTAAGTAACTTTGCAATAGCCATAGTGTGGTGATCACAATAACTTCTTTATTTTTGTCTTTAACAGTGAGATTGCAGATGGATCTCTAAGACATTCTCAAAGGAAATATTAGAAGCAAAATTTGTTTTGATAAAAGATGCTACATGCAAACTTCATGATACGTCTGTGAGGAATACTCTCTATATATATTCTTTGAAACCACTTAGGTAAATTACTCATACTGTCAAACTGCTTAAGAAATGCATATATATATTTTTTTTGTGCTTACCTTCTGTTGCTCCTACACTAAGAGATTTAAGATATGTGTTATAAATATTAATTAAAAAATAACAGGAATATAAATGTTAATGGATGTTATTTGGAAGTATTACATACTTTCTTAGAGCTGACTGAGAGCTCCCTCAAAGAAAAAGTATTGTGTTTTTTTGTATGTATACTTTAAAAGTAGTTAGATCAATGCTGAAATATCTATTGAAGTGACAATTAAAATGTTCACAGGAACAAAATTGCAAAGTAATGAACGTACTTGTATTACAAAAATTCTCTGATGAAGTAAAATGTGGTGCAGAATGTTTTCATTCAATTCAATTTGCTTTTATTTAATTTATCTTTCTCTGAATACTCTTCTTGACATATAAGGTATTTCTTAGGGTAAAGTTTCTTTCTTTTGAAAGCCATTCATGTATTCTATACTAACTGTAACAAGAGTTAGGCAATTAACAGTAAATGATGTTGTATCTTCTCTATTTTCTCTATATGAAGAATAAATGTGTTTTGTTTCTATTATATTGTACTTGTCACATGGGAAAGTAAACATCTAGAATATCTTATTTTACTTTTAATTTGAGTGACCACAGACAGCAACTTATTTCCATCTTCACAGGTATATGGGTTCCCTCAAGTTTTCAAATCCAAAATAGGCAAAGACTTCCAGATCAGAGAGAGAAGAGATGAAGTAGGTCAGACAGGATGTCATGTTGACGGTTAGACTTCATAATCTTGAAGGTCTTTTCCAACCCAAATGATTATATAACTCTATATGCTGCTTATATTAAGCTATACACATAACACATAACGTTATTTATCATTCTGTATAGTGACAGTTATATATGTGTATGCATGTGTATATATGTTTATGTGTATAATGTGGAACATCAGTATTTAATTTCTGAAAGTCTTCCTCTCTCCGTTTTTTTTTTGTTTGTTTGTTTGTTTGTTTGTTTTGTTTTTTTGTTTTGTTTTGTTTTGTGTTTTTTTTGTGTGTTGTTTTGTTTTGTTTTGTTTTGTTTTCTCTTGTTTCTGGGATTGGTAGTGTGTGGGGGCTAGTCTTAACTGTGAAGACTGAAGCAAAGAAGGAATATAGTTAACTCTGCCTTCTCTATATCCACTGCCACTAAGGCACCCACCTTTTCCTTAGTCTTCCTTTTGCTGCTGATGTATTTGAAGAAACCCTTTTTGTTATCCTTGATGTCTCTTGCTAAATTTATTTGTAACTCGGCCCAGGCTTTCCTCATTGCATCCCTGCATTCTCTGACAATGTTCCTATATTCCCTCCAAGTGGTCTGTCCCTTCTTCCATGTCATGTATGCTTTCTTCTTCTGTTTAAACTTTCCCAGGGGAAAATTTCCCATAGGGATGCACCAATCCTGAGCTTGGAGGAAATGGTGCTTGAATATTAGCCTACTCTCTTGGACTCCCTTACCCTCTAGGGCCCTGGTCCAGCGGATTCCTCCAATTAGGTCCCTGAAGACATCAAAAAATAGTTCTCTTGAAATCCAGGGTTGCAGTCCTACCTTTTGCTTTGTTTCCTCCTCTCAGGATCTTGAACTCCAAAATCTCATGATTACTGCAGCCATCTGCAGACAGCTGTCCTGAGACTGTCCTCAACCTTCATGTTTCCAACTAGACTATCTCTGTTTGTTAGTACCAGGTCCAGCAGTGCACCTCTCCTTGTTGGCTCACCTACCACCTGCATCAAGAAGTTATCCTCAATGTTCTGTAGTAACTTCATGGACTGTTTGTTCTGAGGTATGTTGTCTTCCCAGCAATTACTTGTTAAAGTCCCCCATAAGAACCAGGGCCTGCGAATGTGAGGCCACTTGCATCTGCCTATGGAAGGCCTCATCCACTTCCTCTTCCTGATCCAGTGGTCTGTAGTAAATGCCCATCACAATTACCCCTGTTGGCCTGCCCTTTAGTCCTCACCCATAGGCTCTCAACCATGAGATACTAGTCTATCTGGAGCTCATTAGGGCCTCTGACAGTGACTAAATCAGGAATCTTCCTATAACATATCGATGATGACTTTCATCACTAGTGCAGGCCAAGCATCCATGATCAAGCACCCATGATAAAATCTTTGCATGACTTGATCAGCCAGTTATAAATAAATAAATAAATAATGGTAATGATATTTCTATCAAATGAATTAGATGAATTAGACTACAGTTAGACTACAATGTTCTTCCCATTCAATATAAGTAATGGCAGTTTGAAACCAGCTTGCAATTTCTTCAAGTGGCAACTTCTGATCATCAAAGTTTCCGTACCACATCAGAATCTGTATCCACATAGTAAAAAAGGCTCCATATCCCAAGTGTAAATAAATGGATACCAAGATGTTTTTTGTTTGTTTGTTTGTATTTGTAAACTCACCGCTTTAATTTTATAATACCAGCAAATTGAATCGCTAGATCTGGGTTAGAATCTTTCATGCTTTCATGGATTAGCAAGTGAAAAATCTAAGCTCTATAATGTTAAAAATCTTTAAATACATGTATAATGAATGATTACAAGTGGTAATAGGTGGAAAGGGAATATAAAGATAGACTATGAATAAAATTTTCAGTCACTTCACCAAGTAGAAATCCAAGGAAGAAGGCATCAAAGAGAAAATCAAGTAGACTTAACATATTCCATAATCGCCAGAGTTGACCAGTCAGTTAATTAGCCTAAATCTTGAACATTATTAATTCCACACTGGAAAATCTTTCTTCATTTAATGTCCAGAAATATTTATTTTAAGATTATTTCCCTGATTTATATTTGTTAAAACAGTACTATTTTTGTAGCATAACTGGAAACTTTCTAGGTGACCTGGAAATAGATATGCATGATCAGAGTGCAGTATAATGTCTAATTGTAGTTCATGAAATCTGAACCAAGAACTGTTATGGTGTAAAAATTATGCAGAAAAGCCTTTGAAGAGCTGTTGACTTCAGAGGAATTATATAAATTCAAATCCAGTGAGAACCTGGTAGTATATTTTCAGAATACTGTACAGCTATGTTTTATCTTCACTAGAACATAGGTTTAAAATACAAGTGGATAGCAAAGACAAAATCATAGCTATTTGTGACTCAAGACAGAAAGTATTTGAGCTGCCCAAATTTATGCATGTAATAAATAAATAAATAAACAAACAAATAAATAAATAAAATCTTTTCCTTCCATGTGAAGAAGAAAGAATAGAACAAAATATTTCAAATACAGATGCAAGTAAAAAAAAAAGAAATCACAAGCTGTCGTGGTTCCGCTCGAGTGGGCAGCTGAGCTCCACCACAGCCGCTCTCTCACTCCCCCTCCTCAAAGAGGAATGGGGAGAAAATATGTGAAAAGGGCTCAAAGGTTGAGATAAGGATGAGAAAATCACACAGTAATTATTGTAACGGGCAAAACAGACTCAGCATAAGGAGACAGTTAAGATTTATTGCTTACTACTAACAAGCTAGTGAAGTGAGAAACAAAGGAAAGAAACCAAAAACACCTTCCCCCCTCATCCACCCTCTTCTACCTCCTCCCCCCCAGCAGCTCAGGGGAATGGGGGAATGGGGGTTATGGTCAGTCTATTGTGCTTCTCTGCTGCTCCTTCTCGGTCACTCTCATCCCCTGTGCTGTGGGGTCCCACCCACGGGATACAGTCGTTGATGAACTGATCCGGCGTGGGCTTCCCACAGGCAGCAGCTCTTCCAGAACTGCTCCAGATATGGGTCCGTACCACCGACCACCATCCCTCAGGAGCAAACTGCTCCAACCTGGGTCCCCCACAGGCAGCAGCTCCTGCCAGGTCACCTGCTCCTGCGTGGGCTCCTCTCCACGGGCTACAGGTCCGGCCCGGAATCTGCTCCAGCAGGGGTCTTCCACAGGCGGCAGCCTCCGTCGGTGCATGTCCACCTGCTCAACCGTGGTCTCCTCCACGAGCTGCAGCATGGAACCCTGCTCCACCGTGGTCTCCTCCACGGGCTGCAGCGTGGAACCCTACTCCACCGTGGTACTCCGTGGGCTGCAGGGGGACAGCCTGCTTCACCACGGTCCTCACCACAGGCCGCAGGGGTCTTCTGCTCCGGCACCTGGAGCACTTCTGCCCCTCCTTCTGCACTGACCTTAGCACCTGCAAGGCTGTTCCTCACTCCTCTCACTCTCCCTGCTGCTGTGTGGTGCAGTGTTTTTTTCCCTGTCTTAAATATGCTCTCACAGATGCACAAAACAACATTGCTTATTGGCTCGGCTGTGATCAGCAGTGGGGCCCTTACCAAACATGGGGCAGCTTCTAGATCTTTCTCACAGAAAGCACCCCTATGGCCCCCTGCTACCAAAACCTTGCCACGTAAACCCACTACGTTCCACCCCTCACCTCTGTTAAAAGCATATTTAAGATTACTCACAATATACTCTTACTTTACAATTATCACAACCTTCACAAACGTCACTTACATCAAAAAGAAAAAGAATTCACCACACCAAAATAAACATAACAAAAAAAAAAAAAAATAAAATCACAAACAAATATTAAAAAAAAAAATCTACAAATGCAGACCTCATTTTCCTATTTATTTTTATTTTTAAGTGTAGTTTATTGTCATAATGTTTTTCTCCTAACAAGGAGGCTGTTAATGAGAAATCAAAGAGATAGATGAAGCTTTCAAAGGGAAAAACAAGCAGCTATCAAGGGGAGATTTCTTCCACCACATGGCATCCATGGTGGCAAGATTTGTCTTCTCAGATCTGAGCTTGAACCCTTGAGTTAAGGGAACTGAGTGACCTGTTGGCTGTGACAAGTGAAAGGGGACACTGAGAGCTACAGCAGAAGTAAAAACAAAGACAACTCATCAAGCTGTTTCTCCTTCTCAGAGGCAGAGATTGAGCAGATTTTCTGAATTCTGTGTGGAAGCTGGAATAAGGATATAGTGTGGCTTGGAAGAAAAGAAGATGGTCTTGATAAAAAGATTTATTGGTTCCACTTGGAATGAAGCAAAGATTAAAAAACTTGTCCCACCTGGATGCAAGAATCAAAAGGTTGAGCTGCTTTCTACACTTTAATGGGCTCTGTACAAAGCTGTGTTTCTGAGATTTTTTGGTGCTCTTTGTTTGTTATTGTTGTTGCTTTCACAATATAACGAAGTTCCAAATAGGAAAAATAAATTAATAAAATAAAACATAAAATGAAATGAAATGAAATGAAATAATAAAACTCACAGCACAAGTTTCAATATTAATATCTCAAAACCTTTGTCTGACATTAAAAATTAATTAAAATTAAACTGAGTGAATATATATATATAAAAAATCAAACACACACACACATAAAAACTAGCTAAAAATAAAGATTTGGGAAACAATTTAAAGCTTTTTGATTATTTAAATTTTGTATTATTTTAAGCATCTACACTGAAAAAGTGTATGCTCAAGTGGTAGCCCTGACAAAGATGTTCTGGTTCCAGACAAAGTCAGGAAGTTTATATTGTTCCTTGCTTCCTACTCTTCCTTTGAGAATTTGGGATTACTCTTCTTATGTACCTACTTCCCTTCATATAAAGTTTGTTTTGATTATGCAAAGGGTTTCTGAATGATTCACTTTTTATTTTGTTAAATATCATGTAATCTGGGTCAGCTTATTACTTCATTTGTAGTACTCACTTCACCACACAACATTCTAATGTTGGTTTTGGTTTAGGGAACTAATCATCTGTTCTTTTTATGTCTTTTACTATTCACACAAGCAAAGGTGTGTCTGTTCGTCTTGTTCATCTTCTTTGTCAATTGAACACCTTTAAGATTGTGATTCAACAAGTGTTGATAATTTTAAAATTCTTCAGTGGCTTCACTAGAAGAATAAATAAGTAAATAAATAAACGAACAGAAAAACAAACAAAAAGAGCATGTTTTTTAAGTTTGTAATGTTGACAGAACAATTTTCATAAGCAAATATATATTTAATATTCTTCTGATTTCTAAGTTTCATAAAATTGTACGGGAGCATAGGGTTTGTTAAATTGGTTCAGATTCACTTTAACAGTGAACAGATTCATTTTAACAGAAAATGAAAAAAAGACCCAAAGAGTTTCCCATCAAGCAATAGCCAATTGTGCAGTTATGACAAGGGGTAGAAATTATTTCCTAACCCATGTCATAACTGGTGTTCACATGGCTGTCAGGAATTCATTTACTCTTTCCTTAGTGGTTTCAATTGATTTCATGGCTGGAAGATCAGCTGCAGCTGCTTTAGCACAAACCGAATAGTTTAAAACCCCATCCACAATTTTTAATTTTGATGTTTTCTATCCATGAATTCTGTGTATTGACTACGTAACATGTAAATAATGTCCTTTTTATTTGTACCGAGTCTTACCACCATTACTTTGAGTACTCGTTTCTTCTCATATTGAAGGCAGTGAATGATTATATATCACTAGATCTTCTGTAATTTTATAATAACATTAAAGAACCATGGTTATTTCTGTCTTCCATACTGGATTATTCTAATTTGTGCAATCTCTAAATACGTAAAACCAAATACCTTCACAGCCTGTCTCTTTAGCCCTTCAGGCTTCATTTTATAAACTGAAGTGAAGATGGAAGATTAGCTGTCTTGCTCTTCTCTGACACAGGTAGGTGAATGTTAGTCATTTCACTTACCCACAGGTGGAAGTCTGGATGAAGAGAAGAGGGGACTGGTTTTGAGAGAAAGATGATGATGATGGGCATTTCAGCTGATACAAACCAGTGCTGGTTTTCTTAGAAGGCTTTGAAAATCTGTGACTAATATTGAAGCATGTGAACAACCTTAAATTCTGTTCTTCACTAATATGCATAGTGACAAGCAGCAGATCAATCTAGGTAATAAATTCAAATGTTGTGTTATTTTTTATTATTATTATTATTATTATTATTATTGTTGTTGTTGTTGTTGTTATTATTATTATTATTTTGTATCCTCTTGCCTTTCCTGTGTATTTTTTTGGCAGACTTTATTTTATTTTATTTTATTTTATTTTATTTTATTTTATTTTATTTTATTTTATTTTATTTTATTTTATTTTATTTTATTTTTTATTTTATTTTACTCCTTGTCTTTCACATGTCCAAACTAGTAAATGCAGGCCAGATGTTCACTTCCTAGCTTTTGAGGGAAGGGAAGGGAAGGGAAGGGAAGGGAAGGGAAGGGAAGGGAAGGGAAGGGAAGGGAAGGGAAGGGAAGGGAAGGGAAGGGAAGGGAAGGGAAGGGAAGGGAAGGGAAGGGAAGGGAAGGGAAGGGAAGGGAAGGGAAGGGAAGGGAAGGGAAGGGAAGGGAAGGGAAGGGAAGGGAAGGGAAGGGAAGGGAAGGGAAGGGAAGGGAAGGGAAGGGCGTAAAATGCAAAAATTCCCTTTTCCAAAAATTTTGAGACTGACATCTTTTTGGTCAGGTAATGTACTATGACATAAAGTTAATTACTGAGCTATTTAAGACATAAACTAGAAAAACCAAATGTTTCACTTTTGATAAAAGTAATACTTTCCTGATCAAAATGGAAAATGAAAATACAGAAAGGGAAATCATTCATGTTACCTTGAATAAATAAATAAATAAATAAATTCTTCAGCGTTTTGCATTTACATGTAAATTAACCAATGGTGTTTTTTTTTTTAATTATTATTATTTACTGTTTTATTTCTCTTTTTTCTTTTTTTTTTTCATTTGTATTTAAAATAAAAAATCTTTAATTTGCAAGGAAATTTGTTTTATGGATCTAATTACAGGACCACAGAGTACAATATCTTCATGTTTCTGATCATAACAGAAAACATCACAGACTGTAAATCGTAGAATCACTGAGTCATCTTTATGTCTTCTCTTTTTTATTATTATTATTTTTAAATAATATATATTTATATAATATATATATGTATACTTATATATATATGTATATATACGTGTGTATATATATATATATATATATATATATATATATAATATATATATATTTTTAAATATGTCTTTCCATGAGTGAACGTAGAGAGAAAAATATTAGAGAAGCATTTTGGTGGTTACATTTTAGGTTACTGTTATCTGAAATATGATTGCTAAAAAGAAGAGCATGGATAAGAATTGATTGGTTACTGAATTCTGCACTAAGCAAACAAAAGAGAGAGTAGGAACTTTAGTGAAAAGTTTTTAAAAAGCTGTCTAATGTATTTTGACCAGAGTAGTAGCATTAGAGAACAAAATGAACAAAAAAAAATCTGATAAAGTAAAAAGATGTATGTGTGAATTGCAGATAATTTCAATTATGTAGAAAAATGTAATAAATGAAGTTTTCTATCATATCATGTCTTTATCTTATTAAATACTTAAGGGAAGATAGATAAGTAAATTGCAGATTTAAAGGGACAATATTTTGTTATTTTTGCAATATTTTTTAAAAATACATTGTACTTCAAGATGATATTTATTTATGTCATCTTTCTTACTTGTTAGTGAGATGAGTTTATTTAAATGAAATTTAATTCTGCATATAAATTTTGCTGGTGATGGAGCTATTTCAGCTTTAACTGTTTTTTAATTGCTTTAACTTCTTCAGGATACTTTGATATTCACAGGAAAAATAATCATAGGGACTTCTATGCAGAATAGATTCCTCTAAGAAGGAACAGATAGTAAACTTATCTTAGAAGTAAAACCTGCTTCCAGTACCTGAGTGGTCTGAGAGTTCTCTATGATAACATTTTTCACTGGTAGCCATGGAAGTGCAATCTAAGACTTGAATTACTGAAAAAGTACTAAGGACCCTCATTTCCTAATAATGTCAGTAGGTGGACGCCTAGCGGAAAGTAGGGAGGACATAACACTTCAGTGGTGCCGGAAGGTGCTAGTGATTTGTTTCATGTGAGGAAAATATAATGTTTTATGCTTGGATTTAGGAAGACATTTTAAAAGAATGTGTAACTCTAACTGTAATTGTATAGGTTGAAGATAATGTATTTTTTGTCTGAATAAAGCAGATACTAAAGAAAAATACTAAATACTTCTACTAAACATATTTTTTTTTGCTCATATTCATCATGTTGCTGTGCTTCAGCCCCCTCTGTGGTGATATTTGAGAAATAGTAAAATACTTTCTATTTCTGGTAACAGAAATGTCTTGTAAACCCATATCTAATAATGAAACCAGCTATCATGTAGGTACATATATATATATATATATATGGCTATCTAAAAGTCACTAACTGATTATAATACATTTTAAAAAATCACCTCTGAATATTTACATAACAAATAGTTTTTTATTTTATGTTATGTCCCATATTTTCATTTCTTGTGTTCAGTATATTAGTTACCTTAAAAATGTAGAAACAAATAATAATAATAATAATAGTAATAATAGTAATAATAATAATAATAAATCTCACTCTTACTTGCAAAGTTCTCATGTCACCATTTGCCAGCAAAGATAAATGAAAACTACCGTGGTGGTTTCACTCAGGTGGGCAGCTGAACTCCATCACAGCTGTTCTGTTACCTCCCCACCTCAAAGTGAAAGGGGAGAAAATATGATGAAAAGGGCTCAAGGACTGAGATAAGGACTGGGAAATCATTCAACAATTATCATAATGGGCAAAACATACTCAGTATAGAGAGAGTAATAAAATTTACTATTACTAGCAAGCTGGAGAAGTGAGAAACAAAGGAAAAAAACAAAAAACACCCTTCCCCTACATCCATCCTCTCCAACCTCTTTCCCCCAAGCAGCACAGGGCAACAGGGAAATGAGGGTTGCAGTGAGTCTATAGTGCTTTTCCTCTGCTGTTCCTTCACAGTCACTCTCTTCCACTTCTCCAACTCGGGGTCCCTCCCATAGTATGCCATCCTTCCCGAACTGATATTGTGTGGGCTTTCCACAGGCAGCAGCTCTTCAAACACTGGTCCAAATATAGGTCTATATCACAGTGTCGATCCTTCAGAAGCAAGCTGCTCTGTGGGTCCCCGACAGACAACAGCTCCTGCCAGGTCAGCTGCTTGTGCATCAGGACATGCTGGGAACCACCCATCTGGAAAGCAGCTCAGCAGAAAAAAAACTAAGAGTCTGGGCAGACAGGAAGCTGAACATGAGCCAGAAAAGTCATGGCCTTGCCACAAAGAATGGGCTGCATTAGGCAAAGTGTCAGCAGCAGGTAGAGAGTGGTGGTCCTTCCCCTCTACTCAGCATTGCTGGTATTGCACCTGGAGCACTGTGCCAGTTCTGCACACTGCACATAACACCCTTGTCGCCCACTTCTCCACACTCACCTTCCCCCACCTCTACCCCTTCCTTTGCTCTTAAGATGATCAAGGGATTGGAACACCACTCCTGTGTGGAGAGACTGAGAGCTGGGACAGTTCAGCCTCAGGGCAGGTCTTATCAATGTGTACCCATACCTGAAATGAAAGCGCAAAAAGGACAGAGGAATGCTCTTTTCAGTGGTGCCAGTGTCAGGAAGAGGCAAACTGGAATACAGGAGGTTCTGTCTAAACATCAGAAGTGCTCCTTTAATGTGTGAGTGATGGAGCAGTGGAACAGATTGCCCAGAGAGCTCTTGAGGTCTCTCTCCTTGGAGGTCTTCAAAAGCTGCCTGGATATGGCCCTGGGCAACCCTCCCTTGACTGAGGAGTTTGGACCAGATGACCTTCAGAGGTTCCTTCCAATATTAACCATTCTGTGATCCTTCGTTTCTGTGATTCAGGAACCTGATTATAAATAAGAATACAGTTTGTACAGGAATTGTGAAAATCTAATTGAGAAAGAACTTGTAACCGTTGTACATTCAGTAAGTACATAAAAAAAAATAATAATAAAAAAAATAATCTGTTCTTGAAATATATCTTGTCTGGTTATGTTATATCTGTCTTGTACAAAAAGACTGTTAATCATCAGGATAGGGAAATTTTTCATTAACAAATGTTGTAGGTTCCCATCTCAGACATAGAGAAAGCCAATTTATTGCATAAACTTTGGTTATACTTCAACAATTCTGACACTCTAGAGTGATAATTAGTTATACCTCTATTTTTACTGCTATAACTTTCTGAGGATAAGAATGTAGTAATTTCTTTAATTATTCACACCATTTTTTGTTTTGGTCTGTATAGTGCCAGTGAGTTTTCTTTTTAAGCGATATAAGAAATTGTGCTTTAAATATGATATTAATTCTGTACATTCTCTGTTTGCCCATGAGTGAGGATATCTCTTTATGAAAAATGAATGCAATAATGAACGTACTAGGTTATTTTACTGTTTTGTTTTGTTTTTAATTACTCTGGGGTATCAAATAAAAATTAAAAATTTCATTGATGGAAATAATGGACAGTGATAAAAAATTATTCTTCCTTTCTTTGTTTTCTACAAAAACTGTTTTTGTTGATTGTCCTAAGTAACTGGAAATTTGTGGTGGCATTGGTTAATAGATTGATGGATAAAAGAAGGGCTAGACAATGGGGAAATACCAACATTCTTATCACAGTAAGCAGTTAGAACGTGAATTTCAGTGATGAAGATGACTTTTTGGTTAAGTAAAAAAATAAATAAAAATCTAATTGTATTGTATCATATTAAAACTTTTCAAGTTTCTTTTATATACATATATATATTTAAAAAAAAAAAAAAAAAAAAAAGAGAGAGAGAGAGAGAGAGAAAGAAAGATTTTAGTAATATGGACAACAATTATTGGACCTTCAATGTGCCTTTAGTATTTGACAGTAAATGTTAAACATAACATAAATATTTTTACCCAAAGGAAGATTTCAAAAAATGTTAAACAAATTTTAACAGTATAATTTTGTACATTGAAATCTTTTTGAACTTTCTTGAAAGGTCTAAATGTTGTGTTTGTATTCAGGTGCAAAGGTTTAGAACCTTTTGTTAGATAAGGAAAACTGACTGTTGTATTAAGATAAACCTAAATATTTCCATGTTGTGTGCATAGACAGTGTGTTTAAGTTAATGCTATAGCTTAGTCCAGAATATGGACTAAAACCTAAGAAAGGTTTGAAAGAACCAAAGCTTTGAAATTGTTACAACATGTACATTTTTAACATATCAGATCTGCTCAATGGTATTATTTCATTTAGATTTCAGCCTTCTAATTAAAACAATAAAAAATAATGAATTTCCAAACGAAAGATTGTTTCTGAATTAAAGGCAAACTGTATAATGAAATATGTCAAAACAAGAACAATTACAACCCTTTCAGTTAAATTAAGGGGTCTGTCAAAAATTATCCTGAATAAGGTAACACCAGTCTCCATTAATAAGAATTATCTAAATAAACATGTGTTATTCAAAAAATATAATACCTCTGATTACGGAGGTATTATGAAACATTTATTTCAGTTACATCTCATTTCAAATTGAAGTAAATATTTTAGTAAACTTTAAAAAGTGGCACAATGATTACATTTAAAATTACTTGGAAGATAAATATAATTAAAATCAAATTATTTAATTATCAGTCTCAACATATAATCAACTTTGTAGTCCACTCAATGGGGGAAAAATAATTAAAGAAAACATTAAAGAACACCCTTTGCATTCTCTCTAGTAGTAAGGATTTATATAAACACATATTTCTCAATTATCTCCCAGGTGTTCATCCCACCACCACAGATGGAGTGTGTCACTCAAATTTGGAGTGAATTTGCTATGCTCTGTTTCATAAAAGTAGCTTTACTATATTTGGTGCATTTAGTACATAGCTGACAAGATCAGAATCATTACTCTATGCAAAATGTTGAAACACTAGAATAGGATAATGAGGAAACAGGTGTCCAGGAGCAGTAAAGGACACAGTGTCATGTCATAGGTTTATTAGCCTGGGCACAAACTTTCAAGGAAACTTTCTTTATTCAGCTCTTTTTTTTTTTTTTTTTTTTTTTTTTAAAGCAGTATTCACATTCCATGTGAAATGCCATGCAGTGATAAATAATATGTAAAGCACCACTTTACAGACATTGCAGTCTCCTCAGTAAGACTCTTCTAGCAATAAACATGAAGTTACAGTCAGTAGTTGTAGCAAATACTCCCTATATCTATATCTGTGTGTCTATATGGAAGGATAAAATGCATATTTTATTCTTTTGAAGAATAACGGTGTATTATGATTTCAGTAGCATGACTGAAATCTCAAAGCCAGAATGGTATAAGTCTAATGCATAGAATATGCATTAAAAGTAAATGAGTTTAAGAGATTTACTGAATTGCATGTGTAGATTTCAAGTTTTCAGGATGGATAAATAAACAAATAGTATTAAACAAACAGGACTGAAGTATAGTTTTTTTAAGGAACAATTTGTCAGCGTTGTGGGAAATATAATGTGAATCAAAAAACCCTGAAGTTTGACACTAAAGTTTGACTGCTAACATTTTAAAACAAATGTAGTAAAATGTAAATATTTTTCAGATAAAGAATACATCATGAATGATAAATAACAATTATTATATAAATGTTCATCTTTCTATTAAAACAGACTTTTTTGTTTGATCTTCTTTTTGAAAAATAATTATTTTATTTTTTCTCTTTGCAGTTTTTCATTCAATTTAAAATTACTTATTAAAGTTTACTTTTAATCATCACTTAGGTATATCCCTTTCTATCCATCCAGTTATGTTCAATCTTACCAAAAGAAAAGTAAAAAAAAAGACTCAAAGCTTTAATGTCTGAGTAGTAAATGATACTTTAAAAGTTTTTCTGCATTTACAACATTTTGAATAAAGAGTTTAAGAAATTTGTTTTAAAATCACAACAACCCCCCAAACCCCAAAGTCTTTAATGAAGTCGTAAGATGGGGAATAGTATGTGGTCAGTTTTCTTATACTATTTTCCTTCTAGAAATGTGTCTTCTGATATTTTACATGTTTTTGAAAACTTGTCATATAACTTTCTCTTCACATTCATTTGCGTGTCAAGGAGAAAGCAGGAACTCATATCAAATGACAAAAATCAGAATCACAATATCTCATTGATTGGCAGCAGGTACAAACTTACCATAACCCAGCTGAGAGATAATGTTTTTCAGTTGTTTCAAGTTCTCTTCAAAGAATGTATGATATTCTTAAAGAGTCCTGAAAGTATCAGTAAGTCACAAAAAGCACTAAGGTAAACAGACCCCTATCTTGTGTTCGTTTAATGCTTAATTTATTTTTCCAAAGAACAATGTATGGGCAACATTTTTTCTGGGCAGTAGAAGTGTTTTTGTCCATGTATTTACTCTTAGAGAATATTTTACTGTTTTACCAATTTTTATTTTTTTTAGAAGAGAGCATTTCTGTCAGGCTTTCCAAAGGTATCCTGATGTGACATGGAAGGGAATGTGTCATATCAAATTACTCCAATATCAAATTACTTAAATCTATTAAACATTTCCATTGGGATTTCAAAATACCCAGTTAGAAAACTCCAGGGAGCTATTTAAAAGTTTTCATAGAATCATAGAATCATAGAATATCCTGAGTTGGAAGGGACCCTTAAGGATCATCAAGTCCAACTCTTGACACCGCACAGGTCTAACCAAAAGTTCAGACCATGTGACTAAGTGCACAGTCCAATCTCTTCTTAAATTCAGACAGGCTCGGTGCAGTGACTGCTTCCCTGGGGAGCCTGTTCCAGTGTGCAACCACCCTCTCTGTGAAGAACCCCCTCCTGACGTCCAGCCTAAATTTCCCCTGCCTCAGCTTAACCCCGTTCCCGCGGGTCCTGTCACTGGTGTTAATGGAGAAAAGGTCTCCTGCCTCTCGACACCCCTTTACGAGGAAGTTGTAGACTGTGATGAGGTCTCCCCTCAGCCTCCTCTTCTCCAGGCTGAACAGGCCCAGTGACCTCAGCCGTTCCTCGTACGTCTTCCCCTCCAGGCCTTTCACCATCCTCGTAGCCCTCCTCTGGACACTTTCCAACAGTTTCATGTCCTTTTTATACTGTGGTGCCCAGAACTGCACACAGTACTCGAGGTAAGGCCGCACCAGCGCAGAGTAGAGCGGGACAATCACCTCCCTTCACCTACTAGCGATGCCGTGCTTGATGCACCCCAGGACACAGTTGGCCCTCCTGGCTGCCAGGGCACACTGCTGGCTCATATTCAACTTGCTGTCTACCACGACCCCCAGATCCCTCTCTTCTAGGCTGCTCTCCAGCGTCTCATCGCCCAGTCTGTACGTGCAGCCAGGGTTTCCCCGTCCCAGGTGCAGGACCCGGCACTTGCTCTTATTGAACTTCATGCGGTTGGTGATCGCCCAGCTCTCCAACCTGTCCAGATCCCTCTGTAAGGCCTTTACGCCCTCGTTCGAGTCCACAACTCCTCCAAGTTTGGTGTCATCAGCAAACTTGCTCAAAATACCTTCTATTCCTACATCCAGATCGTTTATAAAAATATTGAAAAGTGCCGGCCCTAAAACGGAGCCTTGAGGGACCCCACTGGTGACCGCCCGCCAGCCTGACGCAGCCCCATTTACCATAACCCTTTGGGCCCTGCCCGTTAGCCAATTGCTCACCCATCGTATGATGTTTTTATTTAGCTGTATGGTGGACATTTTGTCCAGTAGGATCCTATGAAAACTGTCAAAAGCCTTGCTGAAGTCCAAAAAAATCACATCAGCTGGTTTCCCTTGGTCCACCATATGGGTGATCTTATCATAAAAGGAAATCAGGTTAGTTAGGCAGGACCTACCCTTCACAAACCCATGCTGGCTGGGACCAATGACTGCTTTGTCCCCCAGGTGCGCCTCAATAAGTTCGAGAACCATCTTCTCCATGATTTTACCAGGCACTGACGTGAGACTGACTGGCCTGTAATTGCTAGGGTCTTCTTTCTGACCCTTCTTGAAAATTGGCACAACATTTGCAAGCTTCCAGTCTACCAGGACCTCTCCAAATTCCCAGGATCGTTGAAAAATAATTGAGAGAGGTTCCGCGATGACGTCCGCCAGCTCTTTCAGCACCCGGGGATGAATCCCATCCGGACCCATGGACTTGTAGAGATCCAGGTGGAGTAGCAAATCCCGCACACGTTCAGGATCGGTTGGGAGTTTGTCATCCCCACCGTCCCGGTCCTCCAGCTCAGGGCACCCTGTGTCCCAAAGCCCATCATCGGCATTGAAGACAGAGGCAAAGAAGGCGTTAAGCATCTCTGCTTTGCCTATGTCATTGTCTGTGAGGAGACCTTCCCTATCAAGGAGCGGCCCTATGTATTCTTTAGTTCTCCTTTTTCCATTCACATATCTAAAAAAACCCTTTTTATTTTCTCTCACAGACACAGCCAGCTTCAACTCTAGCTGTGCTTTGGCCACTCGAACTTTCTCCCTACAAACACGAACAGCATCCCTGTATTCTTTCCATGACACCTGGCCCTCCTTCCAGTAGCGAAACACTCTCTGTTTCTGCCTAATCTCCATTAGAATGTTCCTGGTCAGCCACGCCGGCCTCCTGCCCCGCCTGCCTGACTTGCGATATTTAGGAATTGCCTGATCTTGTGCTTCTAGGAGGCATCGCTTAAAGAATGACAAGCACTGGTGGACATTGAGGCCTTCAAGAGCAGTTTCCCAGGGGACCTTGCTGACTAGTTCTCTGAGCAGCCTGAAGTCCGCTTTCCCCATATCTAGGGATGAGGTTTTGGTGGCACTTTTCCTTCTGTCACAGTAAATTTTGAACTCAACCACTTCATGGTCGCTATGACCGAGGCGGCCACCAATCACCACATCTCCCACCAGACCCTCTCTGTTTTCTAGCAACAGGTCTAGGAGGGCACCTTTCCTAGTTGGCTCTGTTAGCACCTGCACCAAGAAGTTATCATCCAGGTGCTTCATGAACCTCCTGGACTTGCTCGTGTCAGCCGTGTGGCACTCCCAGTTAACGTCTGGCAAGTTGAAGTCCCCCATAAGGACAAGGGGAGTTAATCTCGAGGCCTCTCTTAGTTCTGTAAAGAATAATTTATCGGCGCTATCGTCCTGGCCAGGCGGTCTGTAATAGACTCCCACAATGACATCCCCTTTATTCGTTCGTCCCTTGATCCTTACCCAGAGGCTCTCAACTTTGCCATTGCTGACCTGAAGTTCCACACAGTCCAAAGTTTTTTCATTGTCCTAAGATGAAGACCTGAATTCTACAGTTACATTTCATATGGATGGTTATTTATTACTCATATCAAATGATATTTTAAATGATATTAGCCTAATGGAGGTTGAATACAGAAATGTATACATTACTGTTAAAATACCTAACTTTATATTTGTAGCTCTTGTGCAGTCTATTGTAATATTATCTCACTACTCAAATGAATGTAGTAATAAAATGTTTTCAAAATAAACATATGCCATTTTCACAATTAGTTGCCTCCCCAATTAATTTGCAATTGCAGCAATGCATGCAGAAGTAATAATGCTAACAAACATTAAAAGAGGATGTCCACTTAGATAACAGAAAAAAGGAATAACATAACTGTTTTTTTTATTATTATTATTATTTTTTTTTATTAGATTTGCTGACCTTATTGCATAATATGACTGTTCCTTAAACTGATGGCCATTCTCATAAATTACAGTTGGGAATAAATAAATAAATAAATATTTCCTATGCTGTCAGCTACTTATCCTGATTTACTTCAGTTTTTGCCATCGAGAACATTTTAGAGCCTTTTAAAAAGACTTGCATTCCTTATTGAAAGTGGGTGGATTTTAATTACAAAATTACACATAGCTTTTAGAAGCAACAGGCAAACAAGTGAAGAAATTGCAAAATATGTAGCCAAAATCTGTGGTATTTTCATATGTTCTCCATGCCCCAGAAACTGTTCTGAATATAGTTTACCCACCACAGCAGAAAACGAAGTGACAACTACACTGAAGCCTGTTGTTTAAGCAGGCTGGTGAAAAATTAAGTCATGCTGTTTTAAAATTAATAATATCATCATCATAATTTATCATCATAAATAAATGAAATTTGGAATGTCATGGTTAGCAGGCATTTGTAATTATTATTACTTAGTCTTGTATATGTAGAATTTAAGAACAATAACAAATAAAGAATTAGCTTTTAACAGGTTAGAAAAATGTCCTCCATTCCTCTTCCCCGGTGTACCAGTTTTAAAGCTGTGAAACAATGTAGAGAAAATCCATGCCACTAAGCTGTCCTACAAACAAAAAGACATTCAGACAAATAATTCACATAAAAAAAAAAAAAAAAAAAAAAAAAAGTTGAATAACAATCAAATGATCACTACAAAAGCACTATTCATATATGACTCATCTCACCAGTGAATCAGTGGAAGTGTCTTTAATAAAAAAAAAAAACTTATAAGTGCTTACTCTAATAACCCCATGTTAATTTTGTTTATTTGTTTGTTTTTTGTTTGTTTTCTGTGGACTTGATCTAACGAAGGTTTGAGGAATTCTACCTCTCTATCAATGTTACTTTGGGATATTGGAAGACTCATTGCTTGCTTTGCTTGCTTCCCACAGTAAGTGATAATGCAGAAATGAGTTTGAGCTTCTTCTTTTTACTCTTCATTGTAATATGTTTTCATGTTGGATGTTGTCTGGATGTTTACAGAAATTTAACTACAAAAATTCTAGTATCTGTCATACTGAACTGTCGTGGTTTAATGCGGCTGGCAGCTAAACACCACACAGCCATTCGCTCACCCTTCCCCCTCCCTCTCTGGGACAGGGGAGAGAAATGGAAAGTGAAGCCCATGAGTCGAGATAAAGACAGTTTAATAAGACAGGAAAATAATAATAACAATAATAATAATAATAATCAGAATCAGAATCAGAATAATACAATGATGATAATAGTACTACTACTAATGTGTACAAACAAGTGATGCACAATGCAATTGCTCACCACCCGCTGACTGATGCCCAGCCTAACCCCGAGCAGTCCAGCCTCCCTCCCACGGCTAGCCACCCCTATATATTGTTTAGCATGACGTCAGATGGTATGGAATACCCCTTTGGCTAGTTTGGGTCACCTGTCCTGGGTCTGTCCCCTCACAGCTCTTGCTGCACCCCCAGCCTGCCCATCGGCAGGACAGAGCAAGAAGCTGAGACGTCCTTGGCTTGGTGTAAGCACTGCTCTGCAACAATTAAAACATCGGGGTGTTATCAGCACTCTTCTCATCCTAAGCCAAAACATAGCATTCTACCAGCTACTAGGAAGAAAATTAACTCTGTTCTGACTGAAACCAGGACATGAACTTCTTTAAACATTGCAACTTCATCTTTAATAAATTGAAGACAAAATATCTTTTTTGTTTTTGTTTTTTTCTTCCCATTTTTAATATTGTATCTCTTCTACAAGCAGTAGAGAAATTCTGCATGAAGAAGTTTGGAAAGGTAAAATGTCTTATTGTTTCCACTCTATTTCTGAAAATGCCTAAAAAATAACCTGTCTATACTATAAGCACACTTAGAACAGGATATTTGAAAATCAATTACTACTACTACTACTACTACTACTAATATTTTTTTCCTTTAAGGATTGCCGTTTTGAATTGAACAAATTTGTAAAAACTTACACAACCTTACCCTTCTTACCACCAGATTGCAAATAAACCATTCATCTCCTGCTACACTGTAGTATGTAGAAGTACGTAGTCTGTAGAAGGAAAGTCCATGTTTGTGTGAAAAAAGAAAATAATTCATTCTGTACTTAGAAAAATAAAATATATTATTTGTTTATTTTATTTATCATAGTAAAATTATACCATCTATTGAGATTGAGAATTTAAAGTCAACCCCCCCACAGAATTAGTTCAGTCTATCACATCTCTGTTTGCCACCACTATGTAGATGATGTGTGTATACATGTGAATAATGTATATCAAATAAATACTGTGTCGCTGGAGAGAAATGATAGGAAAAATAAAATGCCCTAAAAAAGCAAAAATCTTTTCTATAAATTATGTTGATTTTTCCATAAACACAAAACAAATGGTTCATAAGGAACAATGCTTCTATTTTTTTCTCTTGATAAATTTTCCCCAGACTGATTTGTAGTAATGCATTCAGCCATTCAGCATGGACTTGATACTTTGTACTTGATATTTGAAATAATTCATTTGGACTGCTAATTTAATCATTTGTTGAAGTATTTGATACATTAATTATTACCTAAATAATAAAGTATTCCTCTAATTTAATAATATTATTGGGCTAACAAATTTTTTATCCTGAGTTGTTATATATTCCTTGGGACACTCAAGCTTCAGGTATGCTGCCCATTTTCTTGCGAGAAGATAGAGATATTTTTTTCTGTCTAATGGAGACTAGGAGAACCATCTTCCTCACAAACATTCCTGTTCTCAGATCTCAGAAAAGCCCAGGCAACAAGATAAAATCTTCATCACTACCTGGGGGGCAATATGTGGTAGGTTGGTGGTCACTTCAGAGGCATCTAGATTTTTTTCATTTTGGAATAACTGTCCATAAAAGGATAAAATGCTTTCAGAATTCTCCAAACTAAAATTACAATCAGAATTAGTCTAACAGCACTTAAACATCGTCATGGAAAAATGTCCAAAACAAATAATGTATCTGAAGGGTTTGTATGAATGACTGAGTAGAAGCCGAAGGAAAAGATCTCAGATATTAATTTAAGCTTGTATTAAATAATGCTGTTCAGTAAACAATCTGATTGAAACCTTTTAAAGCTCTAGTCTTTGTTTCTGACTTAAACCTGTATTGAATGACATTGAATTTAAATCCAGATCTATCTTTGGGGTTCATTAAGACTTATATCCTTCCTCTGCCTTTTATGCCTGAATATTCTATCCACTGTTTCCTGTGAAGCCAAGAAAGAGTACTTAACAGGAAGTCATCACTGGTCCTCATTTACCACAGGAGTCAGTTACTGACTCTTTTTCTGCTTGGTTAATTGTTAAGTGCTATACATATAGCACTTAACATAAAAATAATAAAAAATATATACTTTTATAAAAATATAAAAAAATTATTTATTAAAAATATTTAATAATATATAAGTATATAAGTATAATTTATATATATATAATATATATATTATTATTATTTTTTTTAAGACACAATCTTCACACTATGAAGATTGAAGAATGAAGATCATGCAGTCTTCCATGTTCAACAACAAATCACTTACATTTTATTATTCATTCCTGGGACATACTAAGATGCACCTCATTTTGTTGTCCTAGTCTTATGAAGAGCCAAGATCATCAAAAAGTCTATGAAAATGCACTGAAAGCAAAAACACACATATAGTGTATCTTTTCTCATTTGCAATTTTGAGAACTTTTAACTTGTGGTGTCTGTTTAAATATTTCCCATGAGAAAATGGATGAAACAATGACTATATTGATTTGTCTAATACTATTTCTGTAATTTAATGTTGTCACTGCTTTTCCTTATGTTGCCACATAGTCACGGAAGTGCCATTACAGAGATTTTTTTTAATGAGCATGAAGGGAGAACAAGAAACAGTCAGAAACATAACCCATCACCATAGTGGGCTTGCTGTTATGCTTGGACAGGTCCTCTTTACCCAAGAACTTTACAGAAAATTCAGGAAATCAACTAGTGACTTCCTTTCCAATATATTTAATTAGTTTGCATTCTCAGAAGAATGCAAAGACTGTAAATTAGGATTTCTCTTTCATTGCTAGCCAAATGCAACTATTTTGCAACAGAAAATAGCAAGAACTAATAAAGAAAATATTCCCATGAAAGTGATAACTGTAGAAAAGTGAGTGAAAACCTTGCTAATTATGAACATGTTAACAAATTTCAAGCTATCAACCAAGTCACTTATAAACTGTAAATAACATGACCCTCAGAAGTAATTCAGCAGATCTTGTCAGAGTTATTCATGAAAATATTCATGATTTTTGTTTTCATTTGACCCTTTATCTGAAGATGCTATTTATAAAATAACATCATAGCATTTGTATTTTAGTAAGTACAAATTGTTTCATTTTGTAACACACTGAATGAAATTAAAAACAAATCAACCTATTGTTGGTTTGTTCTAATTCTTAGCATTAGTAAAGCAGACGAGTCTTTTTAAACCTTAAAATAAGTTCAGAGCTGTTGGTTTGTTATAAATGTCAGCAAGAAGAATTCACATAAGAGCTAACCTGGGATTAATATTAATAAATGTGCTCATTGCATTCAAAAATCCTTGCAATGAAAGGTCACAGTTAGCTTTGAGTTCCAAAATTAGAAATGTCTTATAAAGACTATCAAAACCAATAAAAAATCTGAACTGCACTTGACAGTCTTGCCTGTGTGATGACTTTTGCACTGAGGCAAGATGGATAGATGTAATATGAATAATATTGAATAATGACTTTTGCTTTGTAATAGACAAAAGTGTATATTCCTCAGGCCATAGCTAAAAGGATCACTTTTCCATTCATTAGTTTTAATTGAAGAAGAAATCTGATAAATAAATTTCATCAAGTACTATTTTTATCTACCTTCCACATAAGACATTTGCTACACAAAGAAGTTGTTAATAATAATAATAATAATAAATATTGTCATCCACTTTATCATTTGCTTGACATGTACAATACTTTTTAGCATCCAGACACTACACTTACAAGAATAGAATAAATGTGTATATATATATATATTGCATTGTACTGCAATAAGAATTTGTGTTAGCACCTAACTACTTTATCTATTAAAACAAAAGGAAAAATGGAACACATGCACTCACTTTTACAGAAGTTGATGAAATTCTACTGACAGCTAACCTGCTAACCTTGTAGAGCTTTTCTGTAGCTCTGTAAGTAGTGATATTGTTAATGGTGAAATTAGTTCATCTGTCCTATGTTGTGTATATATTAGCAAACTGACGTCCATTTTCTCATTTTCCTTATGTCCATTTTCAATTGTGTTTAGTGGTAACTATGCCTTGGATAAACCAAAGTTCTATAATGATCTACTTCAATATATATTGTTTATGTGTTTGTTTCAGGATGTTTGTGTATATATATTTGTGTGTGTGTGTGTGTGTGTACAGACTGATAGAGAAAACTATAACAAGAAGAGAATAATTTTATCTCTTCTTGATTCCAAAGGCCTTAACTTTGGAAAGTTCAGGAAATGACAGTTCAGCTCATCAAAACAACAACAGCAACAATAAAACACCATACCTCAATTAACAGCAAAAAAGTTGAAAGAGTGGTTTAGAGAGAAAAATCAAACCTGTATAGAACATCTGAAGTCTACAAAGGAGATATTGGCTGTAAAAGCAAAGAAGATGGAAAATGTAAGGTACTAACCTGAGAAGTTGCCTTGACAGAAAACTCTAGTAATGGTTGAGTACTTTGATTTATACTCTCACAAACAGCACTAATCTCTAATATAAAATATACACAGGATATTATATAGCCAGGAGAAAGGAAAAGGTATCTGGATAAGGAAGAAAAAGCTCTTTCTCATTGAAAAATGGTGTCAATATTATTAGTGTTTTAATATGATTCCATTACTTCATTTGAGTTTTAAATAAATGTTTGTTCTCTACTTTTGAAGTTGTAAATATACATTTTTTAATTATTTTTAATTTAAATTATATCTTCATCTTACCTAAATGTGGCTTTAAGTCTTAGGTGCCTACTGTAATTTTTGAAACCTTAGAATAGCTCACTTTTATTGCTAGCCGGCAGAGTACAAATCTCCCATAGTACTGTACATGTTTCAGAAACCCTAGAGCTTTACACATGGCCCTGATCCCCCTCAGATACACAACTGAATCCCATGCAGTTTTTTGGTCTAGAAAACCCTTTAAAAACTTAGCAATTTTCTTGGCTTCTCAATATGCTTTCCTCTACATTCCAAATTTAACAAACCTCACCATTTGGGCTGAGTAACTGTTCAGGCAGTTACTTAGCAATGTAACTAAGTAACTTAGAAATGTCATGTAAATGGTGCTCCAGGTGCCAGAGCAGAAGTCCCCTGCAGCCTGTGGTGAGGACCATGGTGAAGCAGGCTGTCCCCCCGCAGTTCATGGAGTACCACAGTGGAGCAGGGTTCCACACTGCAGCCCATGGAGGAGACCATGGTGGAGCAGGTGGACCTGCACCGACGGAGGCTGCCACCTGTGGAAGACCCCTGACAGACTAGATTCTGGGCCAGACATGTGGAGAGGAGCCCATGGAGAGGAGCCCAGGTGACCTGGCAGGAGCTGCTGCCCGTGGGGGACCCAGGTTGGAGCAGTTTGCTCCTGATGGATAGACCGCATGGTACGGACCTATATCTGGGGCAGTTCTTGGAGAGCTGCGGCCTGTGGGAAGCCCTTGCTGGATTGGTTCAGCAAGGACTGTATCCTGATGGAGGGATCCTATAGTACAGGGGATGAGAGTGACTGAGGAGTGGCGGAGACAAAATGTTATAGATTGACTACAACCCCCATTCCACCATTCCTCTGCACTGCTCAGGGGGAGGAGGTGGAATAGGGCGGTTGAGGGGAAGGCATTTTTGGTTTCTTTCCTTTGTTTCTCACTTCCCTGGCTTGTTAATAATAGGCAATAAATCTTACTGTCTCCCTATGATGAGTCTGTTTTGCCTGTCATGACAATTGTTGAGAGATCTCCCTGTCCTTATCTCAATCCTTAAGCCCTTTGAATCATGTTTTCTCCCATTTTCCCTTTGACGAGGAGGAGTGAGAGATTGGTCTTGGTGGAATTTGGCTGCCCACCTAAGTAAACACTCACAGAAACCCATTATGCATGATGACCCTGCTTTCCTGAAAGTGGATGAACACCTGCCTGTCAATGGGAAGCAGCAAACTAATTCCTCCTATGATTTTGTTTATGTGTGCAGCTTTTGCTTTACTTAGTAAATTGTCTTTATCTCAACCCATGAGTTCTTGTGCTTTTACCTTTCCAATTCTCTCTCCCATCCCACTTGGGAAGAAAGAGCAAGCAGCTGTGTGGTGTTTAGTTGCTTGATGTGTTAAGCCACAAAAAGTATCAACATCTATTTCGCTTTTCTTAGTAATAAGCAGTATACTTGATTTCCAATAAATGCACCTAGAGTGTGATTATAACTCATTTGCATCACAGAATAAGAGATCAGTAAAGATTTCAGTAAAACAGTCAGATGCTCTGGTGGTAAATAAAATAGAAACACTTAAAATTAAATTTACTAGACTGCATTAATTTTATAAGTGCAATAACACCTGATATGTCTGGTCAAGATTATGTGAGAGAAAGGAAAAAAAAAAAAAAAGAACAAAATACAGTAAATATTTACAGTTGTATTTTAGATCACATGACAGTGAAATTCTGAAGTCTGCAGTTGACCACATTACATCTTCTAATATAAGTTTAAGTGACTATGACTTCTGTTTCTGGATTAACAGAATACATTCAAATTTACTGAAACAGAAAATAATACAATCAAAAATTGATGACTCCTGTGCTTTAAGTTAGTGATGGAGCGCATGTGTTTGGGATGATTCCTTCAAGCTCAAATAGATGTTTCAAACAATTTTTTGTTGTGGCAGGTCAGTGAAGTTTCTACTGAATAGTAGAAGGAAAACGTAACCTCCAACTTTAAAAAGAGAAAAAAATAAAAAATAAAATAATAAATAAATAAATAAAATAAAATAAAATAAAATAAAAAGGGAAGACACGGGGACCTGCAGGACACTCAGTCTCACCTCTGTGCTTGGCAAAATCATCGAGCAGATTCTTCTGGAAATTATGTCAAGGCATGTGGAAACTATGCTAAGGAACTTTGGTAGCAGACAACATGGCTTCACTAAGGGCAGATAGTGCCTGACAAATCTGTCCTTCTATGACACAGTTACAGCATTGGTGGATAGGGGAAGAGCAACTGATGACATATACCTGGACTCGTGCAAAGCATTTTACACTGTGCTTCATAATATCCATGTCTCTTAATTGGAGAGACATGGATCTGAGGGATAGACCACCAGGTGGATAAGGAATTGGCTGGATGGTTGCAGTCAACAGCTCAATGTCCAGGTGATGATCAGTGAGAAATGGTGTTCCTCAGGCATTGGTATTGGGACTAGCACTATTTAACATCTTTCTTGGTGACAAGGACAATGAAACCTCAGCAAGTTTGCCAATGACACCATGCTGTGCATTGTTGTTGACACACTGGAGGGAAGAGATGGCATCCAGATGGACCTTGACAAACTTGAGAGGTGGGCCTGAGCAAACCTCATGAATTTCAACAAGGCCAAATGCAAGATCCTGCACCTGAGCTGGGGCAATCCCAAATACAAATGAAGGCTGGGTGAAGAGTGGATTGAGAGGAGCCCTGAGGAGAAGGACCTGGGGGTTACAGTTGATGAGATGTGTGACATGAGCCAGACAAGTGCACTTGCAGCCCTGAAAGCCAACCCTATCAAAAGAAGCACGGCCATCAGGGTGAGGGAGGGGTTTCTTCCCCTCTGCTATGCTCTCATGAGACTACATGGAGCATTGCATTCAGCTCTGGGGCTCCCAGCACAAGAGGGACATGGATGTTGTATTAGAACTAGTCCAGAGGAAGATCATGAAATTAATCAAAGGGCTGGAGCACCTCTCCTATGAAGACAGCCTGAGGGAGCTGGGGTTGTTCAACCTTGAGAAGACACGGCTCCAGGGAGATCTTATAACTACTTCCCAATACCTACAGGGGCTAACAGGAAAGCTGGGAAGGGAGTCACTGACAGATCCCTGAGAACATATTATGGTTTGCTCCATTAACACATATTTCTAACCATATCCTTACACTACTGAGAAGGAATTTTATAGAAAAACTGGATTTCCCATTCAGAAAAAAAAAAAAAAAATACATTAATAACTACAAGTTTCTGACCAACAGTTCTGGTCTCAGAAACTGAGACATTGATCAGAAAGTTGATTGGTCAGTCCAGGTGCCTAACTCAGACTTTTTCCCCAAACTCAGATCTTGCAGACCACTGATCAGTGACTTCACAACACCCTTCAGAGGAAGGTGAGGCAGCAAGACTGTTATTTGCTCAAGGGAATAAATTTACATCTTATCCTCAAGTTGCAATGCCATTCAGGCAGGTGAATGTCCATTTTTTCAGTTTTGAAATTCCCTAAGGCTATGTTGCAACCCAGAAAGAAAACAATGGCAGAGGATCACAGAATTGAAGAATAGTTAATTGAAGAATAGGATGGGATCTCTGGTGGTTATCTGGTCCAACCTCCCTCCACAATCAGGGACACCTGAAACAGGTTGACCAATTGGCTTTCTCTATGTCTGAGATGGGAACCTACAACATTTGTTAATGAAAAATTTCCCTATCCTGATGATTAACAGTCTTTTTGTACAAGACAGATATAACATAACCAGACAAGATATATTTCAAGAACAGATTATTTTTTTTATTATTATTTTTTTTTATGTACTTACTGAATGTACAACGGTTACAAGTTCTTTCTCAATTAGATTTTCACAATTCCTGTACAAACTGTATTCTTATTTATAATCAGGTTCCTGAATCACAGAAACGAAGGATCACAGAATGGTTAATATTGGAAGGAACCTCTGAAGGTCATCTGGTCCAAACTCCTCAGTCAAGGGAGGGTTGCCCAGGGCCATATCCAGGCAGCTTTTGAAGACCTCCAAGGAGAGAGACCTCAAGAGCTCTCTGGGCAATCTGTTCCACTGCTCCATCACTCACACATTAAAGGAGCACTTCTGATGTTTAGACAGAACCTCCTGTATTCCAGTTTGCCTCTTCCTGACACTGGCACCACTGAAAAGAGCATTCCTCTGTCCTTTTTGCACTTTCATTTCAGGTATGGGTACACATTGATAAGACCTGCCCTGAGGCTGAACTGTCCCAGCTCTCAGTTTCTCCACACAGGAGTGGTGTTCCAATCCCTTGATCATCTTAAGAGCAAAGGAAGGGGTAGAGGTGGGGGAAGGTGAGTGTGGAGAAGTGGGCGACAGGGGTGTTATGTGCAGTGTGCAGAACTGGCACAGTGCTCCAGGTGCAATACCAGCAATGCTGAGTAGAGGGGAAGGACCACCACTCTCTACCTGCTGCTGACACTTTGCCTAATGCAGCCCATTCTCTGTGGCAAGGCCATGACTTTTCTGGCTCATGTTCAGCTTCCTGTCTGCCCAGACTCTTAGGTCTTTTTCTGCTGAGCCGTTTTCCGGATGGGTGGTTACCAGAATGTCCTGATGTCTGTGTTGTTTTTGTTTGTTTGTTTGTTTGTTTGTTTTTGTTTTGTTTTTGTTTTGTTTTTGTTTTGTTTTGTTTCCTCCCCAGATGCCCAACTCTGCACTTCTCCTTGTTGAACTTCATGAGATTTTTGTTAGCCCACATCTTCAGCCTTGTAAGATCCATCTGGATAGTAACATGTCCTTCTGGTGAGTCAGCAACTACCCTCAATTTCATTCAGTCTTTAAGGTCCCTTGCAACCAAACTATTCTATAATTTTACGATTCTATGATTCTTTGCTCATTACTGGCCTCCAACTAGACTTTGCACCATTCATCACTACCCTCTGGGCTTGGCCAACCAGTTGTTGACCAACGTCACTGTCTGCTCCTCCAGCCCATAGTTCAACAGCGTCTCTATGAGGACTTTATACAGGATAGTGCTGAAAGCCTTACTGAAGTCCAGAAGACTACTGAAGTCTGGAAGACTACTTCCCCCTTAATCCGTCAGGCTAGTGATTTCATTATAGAAGCTTGTCAGGTTAGTAAGGTATGGCTTCCATTTGGTGAATCCATTTCCAATTCTTCTAATGATCTTTTTCTTCTTCATGTGCCAGGAAAAGGCTTGCAGGATAAGCTGTTCTATCACCCTCCTAGGGACTAAAATGAAGTGGACCAGCCTGTAGTTCTCTGTGTCCTTCTTCTTGCCCTTCATGAAGAGAAAAGTGACATTTCCTTTACTTCAGCCTTCAGATGTTTCTCCCAGTTACCACAATCAATTACAGAGACTGGCCTCACAATTGCATCTGCTGTCCCCCTCTGCACTCATGTGTGCGTACCATCAGAGCCCATGGACTTACAAATGTCCAGCTTGCTCTAGTGTTCCCTGACTCTTCCACCAAAGGTACATCTTCCTTGCCCCATGCTTTCAGTCTGGCCTCTGGCATCTGATTCCTGAAGAGCAGTCTTGCTGGTAGACAGTGAGGTAAAGAATGCATTTAACAACTCAGCCTTTTAACTTTCTGGGGTAATCAGGTCTCCTGTTTCCTTCAGAAGAGATCCCATGTTTCAGATTCAATTCTGTCTGGTCTTTAGCTTCTTTAGCTTTCCTAACTGTGTGGTAAATCTCTATATTCACCCCAGGTTACATGTCTTTGCTTCCACAAGGTCCATGGTTGCTGGAAGTGAACTGTTGACTGCATGAAAACACTGGAAAAGTTTCTGTCAAGTTTAGCAAGGTAAGCTACATTTTCTCAAATTACATACAGATATTCTTCATGAATAGCCAGAGACCATTCCCAGCAGGTAATTTTCATGCTTCATTTTGGAGGCTAAGGAAATATAATGGTAAGAACAAACATTAGTCTATTTTAATCATGCCAGCTGGCCAAAGTATGGTCCCAGGACCACTTAATTACGTAGTTTAGACAAAGCCTAAACCCCTAGAGTTCTGTTTGTGTGTGTTGGTGGAACCTGCAGGAAAATAATTTATTGTCCAAATTATTTCTGTCAAACCCTTCATAATAACAAGAATAATCTAATAAAGTTTTAAAACAATAATTTTGAAGAAGCAGCAATGCTCTTAGTTTAAATCATTGACTCTTATAGGAACTCTGGCCAAGTAAACATTTGGAAAGATTGAGATTTCAGACTTTTTCATCCTTTATTATCATTTTCCTGCTTTCTAGATTGAATTAGAATTTACTTTTGATTCATAAAATTATAAACATATTTTGAATCTCTTCTAAGAAGTAGTTTCCAAGCATGTTTATGTTTATTTGTAATGTAATGAAAACAATCATCTCTGAAACAATATGGTCCTTAAGGACTGATAATCTAAATTTGAAAAAAAGCAAAGTTATACATCCCCTCAAGCAAATAAATTTGTTGAAAAATTGTACTAAGTCTCCCAGTAATAATAACAATATCATTTTCATTATCCACCAGTAAGGAAATAAATAGTACCCATCCTTTAAAGCTGAATGTGTTTGATGTGAAATAGAGAAAAGCTAGATTAGAGCACTCTTCAGAATCTATGGAGGATTTGTATATAAACTTCTGTAACATCTCAAAGAGATCAAGCCATCCATATATTTCAGAAACGAGACAACTTTTATTTATTTGTCCATCTATCTACCTACTTTTCACAAGAAAAACAGGGCACTAGCTCAGAAGTAGTGTGTTCCACCTACTGGGGGATCATTTCCACAGAGAGAGTTTGAGACAGAAAGAGATAAAATATGCTGGTATGCTCATATGGCAGTCTGTGGCAACGAGGCTAAACAGAAGGGCAGCAAAGCATCTTAATTGGATGCCCAATAGATATGTTTTGATTACAGTTTCTAATGCTTCAGTAATTTACACCCACAGAATGAGATACAATGAGAACAAGAGACTAGTTCTTCCCCCAGTCACATCTTCTCTATTTCTATCCCTTCAACTCCACCCCACATCCTAACCACTAACCAACCTTAAATTTAAAAGAGATTAAACAGTTAAAGGAAAATGAAATTACATGTTATTCTATGTTATTCTGTTACAATATCCATATGTAACATAACGTTGTCACATTGTGTTGTGACACATTTGTCAACAAACTGTTGACAAACTTGCTATGTTCTTGTTATGTTATGTTACGTTACGTTACAAACAAACCCTATTGAAAAACAATACTACAGCTCCTTGAATTCATTAAAGTGAATCATTGAAAAGTTTGTGAACTGATTGTCACAATAATTCATTCACGTTCAATGAATTTTTGTGATCCAAGTTGTCCTCTTCCTGCATTACTTTAACAAACACTGTTGTGTTACAAAATGGTAGATTCATCACTGTGAACCTGAGTCAGGTAATTCTTCTCGGGTTAAAGAATTCCAATAATGTTTGGGGAAAAAAAAAAAAAAAAAAAAAAAAAAAGTCTAATCCTAGTCTAATTCTAATCCTAGATAAAATAAAATGAATCAAAGATCTGGCTTGTAAAATCTGATATGACATCTGAAAATGAAAAAAAAAAAAAAAAAAAAAAAAAGGAAAAAGAAAGAAAAGGAAAGAAAAGGAAAATGAAAAAGAAAATAAAAGGAAAAAAAGAATAAAGTAAAAGAAAAAAAAAGAAAAAAAAAAAGAAAAAAAAAGAAAAAAAGGAAAAAGGAAAAGGAAAAATAAAATAAAGAAAAATGGAAAAAAGGAATAGGAAAAAAAGGGGGAAAAATAAAAATAAAATAAAAAAAAATAAAAAGTAAAAAAGAATAAACAAGGCGAAAGGGAAGGGAAGGGAAGGGAAGGGAAGGGAAGGGAAGGGAAGGCAAGGCAAGGCAAGGCAAGGCAAGGCAAGGCAAGGCAAGGCAAGGCAAGGCAAGGCAAGGCAAGGCAAGGCAAGGCAAGGCAAGGCAAGGCAAGGCAAGGAAAGGAAAGGAAAGGAAAGGAAAGGAAAGGAAAGGAAAGGAAAGGAAAGGAAAGGAAAGGAAAGGAAAGGAAAGGAAAGGAAAGGAAAGGAAAGGAAAGGAAAGGAAAGGAAAGGAAAGGGCTTACTTACATGTTCCCCTGTTTTTTGTTTGTTTTTGTTTTTCTGTTTAATTATGAAGTCAGATATAACTTTCAAAATAGCAAGTCACTGTTGTATTTCTCTTTTGTTGTTTTCTACCTGTTTGCAAGCGTTCCTGATTTAAAGTATGTGAATGGATTGTTTTGAACTTTTAAAACTTTTTAGAAAACATTTTCAAAATGAAAAATTATTGAACACTTTTAACACTGCAAGAAAATAAATATTTAAATACTTTAATCAGCTTTTCTTATTTAAAATATTAGTCATATTTTGCACTAATTTTCTCATATCTCAACATATCCATCAATGATACTCAAATATAATTATGATACTCAAATATAATTCAAAAGGGAATTCAAAAGGGAATGCAGTTTTTTCAAAACATTTGTATATCCTACAAAGGTCAATGGGATTACAACTACAGACCATCATTATGAAAAATGTCAATTTGAGAAAGTTGTATATTTTCCATTGTTCTTTGTTGGACTGAGGTCTCCATCTGCCTTGTGTTAGCTTCCTGACAAAACAAGGAACCAACATTTTACCTTGAGTGCAGCTTGATTTCATTGTCATTGTGACATTTAAAATGAAATAACCATTCTAAAAATAGCATTTTAACAAAGGGCAAGTCTGACTTCATATCGTGAAAAATAGCCATTCTGAGAAAAGACATTTTTTTACTGAGTGCCTCTTAGAGAAGATCTTGAGTAAATGTTGAGTAGTAATCTTTACCAAAGAATGTATATATATATATATACATATATATCTTAGCAATGTAAATTTACTATATGTCATTACACAGCAAACGTAAGAGTGCTAATATTAAAACGTTATTCATTTGTCATACTTTAATAACATCGGCTTCCTCTGAATAGCATAAACAGTATTGTTTCCCTTAAATAAGAAATTTTATTTTTTAGAGTTTATTTCTATGCTAACTTAATCACAGTATTCCTACAACTGAAACCCAGCCTAAACTAACATCTAATCTGTAAACTGTCATCGGTTTAAAAATTAACCAATGCATTGTATCTAGTATTTCCCATTAAGTTCCCTCATATTCAGTTCCCTTACTAATTTTATATATACGGAAATTCAGTAAAACATACAAGAAATGCAAAGTTACATTATTGTATTTTTTTTTTGTATTTTTTTTTATAATGTTTAAATAAAGTGTATGTAGAAAATGGCAGGTTAACAGGTAACGTACAGAGAAAATGCATTTTTACAAACATGGAAAAGTATACAGAGCACAGGCATGAAGACCCATTGAAGGAACATTGTTATCTTTCACTGAGTTTTTACCTTTTTAAGTGTCAACACTGTATTCATCACAGGAAAGAGTACAGGTTGCAGATCAGGTCTGCTGGTTCCCTCTGGTGAGTTCACATAAAGGATGTTCTTCTCATCAAAGTAATTCTGAAGGTGACAAATATTATAGATGCTGAATTTATGTCAATGCTTGCTCCCTGTTTATTAACCCATCAATCTTGTGAGAAACAAAAGGACCAAACAGTGAGGCAAGTGGGCTTTTCTTACCCTGTCAGCTCAACAGTGTCTAAAAGTAATCAATATCTATAATTACTAAATCCTTCCAAGATATTTTAACCCTTATTTAGTAGCCCACTTTATAGTTGACAGGTTGATAAAATCAAAAACAAATTAGAAATAATGAAGTTTTAATTACTGCACTGATGCCTCTCATTTATTTCTCATTCATGCTAAAATTGGTTCCTTCATAATGGCAGGCTGAGATGTTTTGTTTTGTGTGTGTTTTGTTTTTGTTTTTTCTTTTTTAATTTGATGAATTACTAGAACTCTCTTCAGAAAAGCATGAGCAGATTAGATATGCAAAAAATTAAAGGAATATTCCCTGAGAATGTACAGATCTTTTCTGCCATGCAAATTTATATTTTATTTTTTATTTATGCATATTTTCATGTGTGTGTGCATATGTGTGTGTGTGTTTGCACTACTTCAAGAATAAAAAAATAAAACTTTTGTGAGAAACAACATTTTTACAGAACTCCAGGTCTCATCCTAGAATAATAATTTCTGGACCTAGAAAGAAATTTGATTTGAAGTTAAATTTCCCAAAACATTCAAAGTGCTTCAAAAAATTAAAAAAAAAAAAAAATCCATAAAGCTGGGAAACAAAAATCAATTCAAACAAGCATGATACTCAGAAAATTAAGATATATAAATATATATTTATTTTATTCCTATTCTGTTTAATTTTTAAATATAAATTCCATGTTTAAGCAGATGCCCTGACAAGATAATACATGTGATTTCCCCTGTTTACTTACAATATATTATGAAAGCATTCTTTTTTAAAATTCTAAACTGTAGGGGCATTAAAAAAAATCCAAGTTAATTCTGAGAATTACACTTAGAAATAATAGAGGCTAGCTCAACAAGTTTGATGTTCTACATCAAACAGATGTTCTACATCTGGGTTTTAGTCTGAACAGATGACAGAAAAGAGTGTATAAAAATTATTTTTGCAGGAGGTATAACAGGTAGACTAGAATTTAGGATTATAATTTCCTTTCAGTTTAACAATGCAAGCATTATGGAAAGCTTTCCCTATACGTTTAAAGAGTAAGTTTATTAACTCATGCTTAGCTGAAAAAGAAACTGTTGATTTCTAAGAATAATGTCTAGTCACATGTCTCCTTCATGACTTTATGGTTTTCATGAGTGATTTATGCTTACTGGGTTTTGAGTCAACGCTTTACTCAACACAGACATTTTAAATCAGGATTTTTTTTTTTTTTTTGTCAGCAATTGTTACTAAAGTGTATAATTTGTCTCTTAAATATGACTGTTTCCATAAATACAATAAAATGCTTGATAAAATTTTTTCAAACAATTGTATGTTCTGCAATTGTGCTACAAGCAGAAAGAAACAAATGGCCTTAAGAATAATAATTACCTTTTATAACTCAAAATCCATGTGACTGTCATACCAACTGATGTGTAGATTTCTGACAATGCTGTCACATAGCATTATTAATTTATTAATCTCTGCAGAAATTAGGAACAGATCTTAGGAACAAACAGAGTTGCTGCTGGTTACGGATCTACTGTCAAAGGGCAAAGACCTTACATTGCTACTAGAAAGACCAGGAATTTATTCAAATTCTAGAGCCATGGCTATGGCTTGGTACCAAAATGTCATTCATACAGGTTGCCAACCAAAACTTCTTTAGTGAGGATCTCAAACTGACCCACTGAGATGAGAGGTTTGTTGGAATTTTTATGCAGAGTCCTATCATGAGTTAAATTACTCATTTCATATTAAGTATTCTTTTTCAGTGACAGTTCTAGATACAGTTGAAGGTGCTTGTTTACTTATTTTTTTAAAGCTCCTACAGTCCTTAGAAGAGAAGAACAATGATTGTGTATGTCTTATAAACTTCCCTACATTTGAAAAATGCTCCTCTATCTGCTGTTTCAAATCCCCTTTGATTCAAGATATACATATAAAAAATATACAGTATAAAAAGGACATGAAACTGTTGGAGAGTGTCCAGAGGAGGGCTACGAAAATGGTGAAAGGCCTGGAGGGGAAGACGTACGAAGAACGGCTGAGGTCACTGGGCCTGTTCAGCCTGGAGAAGAGGAGGCTGAGGGGAGACCTCATCACAGTCTACAACTTCCTCGTAAAGGGGTGTCGAGAGGCAGGAGACCTTTTCTCCATTAACACCAGTGACAGGACCCGCGGGAACGGGGTTAAGCTGAGGCAGGGGAAATTTAGGCTGGACGTCAGGAGGGGGTTCTTCACAGAGAGGGTGGTTGCACACTGAAACAGGCTCCCCAGGGAAGTGGTCACTGCACCGAGCCTGCCTGAATTTAAGAAGAGATTGGACTGTGCACTTAGTCACATGGTCTGAACTTTTGGTTAGACCTGTGCGGTGTCAAGAGTTGGACTTGATGATCCTTAAGGGTCCCTTCCAACTCAGGATATTCTATGATTCTATGATTCTATGAGTGCTGGAGCTTATCCTGGGAGAGACAGAGAAACACAGTAAAGGCTGAAAGTCAGTATAGAAGACCAAAAATTTTTTAGCGTTCATAGCTGAAGACTGCCTGCATTAAGTAGGAAGTAGTTGAAAGCCATATGGTAAAAGAGTGCAGAGCACTGTGTCTATAAAATACTCTTCATACTTCTGAAAAACCTCAGCAGGTAGCAGTTAGTATAGAACCTCCATTGTGCAGTTCAATAGGACTCAAATTCACCATTTGAGATACAGCAACTTAGATGTGGAGACACATTTTCTGTTTATATTTTTCCTACTTGTTCTACTGGTTTCTTTCAACTATTTGAGTTACATTTAAAATTTATTTAATTACCTGTCAAGATTCAGTCCAGATTCTCTCCTTTATTCACCACAATATAGGTCATTTTTAGCAAAATGTAGGTAAAAATAAAAGTGTAATTTGTCATCAAAATGTTAACTTCACTTTCTCTTCCTTTTTAGTTAAGAGTAGTAAATCCTGAAAAGTAGCTAAGGTTTGGGGTTTTTTTGGTCTGTTTCAGTTGTTTCAAAGCTGTACTTGCACAGAGCGAAGGACTGTTCAGCTTTTTATGCTGTCCTGTCAGCAAGGAAGCTGGGGTTGGTCAAACTTTGGCCACCAGACATTGGCCAAACTTTGGAAGTTCCATACCATATGGCATCATGCTGAAAAATGAAACTGAAAGAGTTGGCTAGGGAGGGGTAGAGGGCAATTACTGCTCAGGGTGTCTGCTGGGCATTGGTCAGCAATTGCATTGTGCATCACTTGTTTTGTATATTTCTATATCATCATTTTCTCTTCAGTTTCTGTCCTATAATATGTCTTTACCTCAACCCACAAGTTATTTTTTTTTTTTTTCTTCTTTTCTTCTTTTTTTATAGTTCTCTCCTCCACCGTACTGTGGAAGAGGGAGGGGTGGGAAGAGGGCAGGCAAAGGGGGGGAAGTAGACTATGTGGTGCTTTGTGGTTTGCTGCCTTCCAGGTTAAACCACGTCAATTGTGTAGACCCTGATAAGTAACAAAAATAAGGAAAACTGAAGAAAGTTGTATGAATCTTTTATTGTAACCCAGTCCTCTGAGCTTTCTGAAGGGAGACTGTCCAAAAGTTATGCTTACAGAAATCTATACCACTACAGGGAAGTATATAGCTGTAGGTGATATCACAGTGTCCAAGACAGTCATGTCAGTGTCCAAAACACTTGCTTCAGATCTCCTGCCCACCAACATTAAGTTATTGTTGGGCTGGACAGGAGTACTCCTGATGGGTCGTAGTTTAAGATAATTGACCCATCAAAGCTACAAATGCACGATTGGTATAACAGAGAAATTAGACTATCGGTTGAGAAGTTTGTTTTTTATTCTTTACTTAGACCTGGAACTATAGCCTTTGCAAAGGTAATAATGACCACTTGTTCAGAACTTAGGCTTTTAGCATTTTGACTTTGGATAAGGGTGAGTAGATTATTGTGGGGAACGTTTAGTTTCAGCACAATGCACTTACCTGGCTTTACATTCAAGCAAAAGGAAAATAGTGTTATGCCTTCAGGACATCTATACATCCTAAAAATAGCAGGAGACAAGTTAAAATCAATGAGAAAGTCAGTAGACTTTTATATAACTGTAGTTATAAAAAATAAATAAATATAATGCCCTAAAAGCATGAGCTAGAGGACAAGAAAAATCTGTATTTTTCACAGTTTTGAGTCCTACCACATGAAGAAAAGAAGCAATAAATCAGAGAAAGAGCTTAAACCTAAGGTTGTCATCAGAAATTATTTTCAAGGTATCTTCTTCAAAGAAAGGACAGCATTTGCCAATACATAAATAAATAGTTATAGAATGGATTGTGTTGGAAGAGACTTAAAGATGTTTTCATTTCAATCCTCCAGCCATGAGCAATAACACCTTCCACTAGATCAGGTTGCTCAAAGCCCCATCCAACCTGGCCTGGAAGACCTCCAGGGATCAGGGATGGGAAGGTTTATCTGGTCCATATATTTCTTATGCAGGGTGTCCCAAAGTTGAACAGAGTGCTCTAAGTAAGTTCTCATGAATGCAGTCACAAGAGTCACAAGACCAAAAAAAAAAAAAAAAAAAAAAAAAAAAAAAAACACTGACCCAGATCTATGTTAAAATTTCTTCTCATAGAAATCATAGCCTTTGGGAGAGCTAATCAGTTAAGGTGACAGTGTTAAAAATTGAAAAATCCTATATACAGCATAGAGATATGAATGAATGTAGATATTTGTTTCAATTTCTTTAATTATTTTACTTCAGTCTTTTGGTGAAATTCTTACCTTTCCTAACTTGAGAAAAATGAAAGTATCTTGAAGTTAGTTTTCTGTGTCCTTTGTTAAGTTAAGAAAGACCTTTAGCACAGTATAGAAAAAACAAAGTCTCCCTTCACTTGTGTGAAGCCCCAAAAGACTAGTTCAAAGCCCCAAAAGACTAGTTCACCAGGTTAGAACAAGAAAAAGATTAATAATAATAACAATAATACATCCTATTGGTGAATTTCTCAGATGATTATTTGAGAAAAATAGGAAAGTCATTTAGGGTGTTTAGTCTACTCCAAAATATCAATGAGTTCAGGCAGAATTTAATTATTGAAAAGTTACAATAATGCCTACAATCAAAACATTTATATCCTGAAACCTATGTTATTCTGCTTACAGTTTGGTGAAGTAATATATTTTTAAAAGAATACCCCAAGTTATTAAAAGATTACTTTTTAAACAAGAACATAAAACTGTGGAAAATTATCTTAGATTAGTTGAAAAGAAAGCAAATCCATGAGATATTCAATCAATTGGAAATTACCAGTTATTATTCAGCCAGTTCAAATTATCTGAGCAAATAATAATAGTTGATGGAAAAATGAGAAAATACTTAAAGAAAATCGTGGAGTCATTTTCTGGATGTTTACTGCCTGAAGACAGCATTTTTATGACTGTGGTCATATAGCACCAAGGAAACAGATTTCATAATACATAGCTGAAGCTGTGAAGGCATACGTCTTAGAAATTAAGAATCATTCATGGAATTTTCTTTGCTGTTACTCAGTCGTGGGGGACTTCAACTTCCCAGACATATCCTGGAAATGCAATACAGCTCAGAGGAAGCAGCCTAGGAGGTTTCTGGAGAGCATGGAAGATAGTTTCCTGATGCAGCTGGTTAGTGAGCCTACTGGGGAGGTGCCCTGCTGGACCTTCTGTTCACAAATAGAGAAGGACTGGTGAGATATGTGGTGGTTGGGAGGGGTCTTGGACAGAGCGACCACAATATGGCAGTGACCGCAGTATTCTTGGTGAAGTCAGGAGGGGGACAAGTAAAACTTCTGTCTTGGACTTCCAGAGGGCAGGCTATGAGCTGTTCAGGACACTGGTTGGTAGAGTCCCTTGGGAGGCAGTTTTGAAGGGCAGAGGAGTCCAGGAAGGCTGGGCACTCCACAAGAAGGAAATCTTAATGGCTCAGGAGCGGTCTGTACCCATGTGCCCAAAGATGAGCTGGTGTGGAAGAAGGCTGGCCTGGCTGAACAAAGAGTTGTGGCTAGAGCTTAGGAAAAAAAAAAAAAAAAAAAAGAGGGTTTATGATCTTTGGAAAAAGATGGCAGGCCACTCAGAAAGATTATAAGGATGTTGTAAGGATGTGTAGGGACAAAATTAGAAAGGCCAAAGCTCCTCTGGAGCTCAATCTGGCTACTGTTGTTAAATATAACAGAAAATGTTTTTATAACTACATCAACACAAAAAGGAGGACTAAGGAGAATCTCCATCCTTTACTGGATGAAGGGGAAAACTTAGTGGCAAAAGATGAGGAAAAGGCGGAGGTGCTAAATACTTTCTCTGCCTCAGTCTTTAGCAGCAAGACCACTTGTTCTCTAGGTACCCTGAGATGGTGGAAGGGGATGGGGAGCAGGATGTGGCTGTCACAATCCATGAGGACATGGTTGATAACCTGCTACAGCACTTCCATATACGCAAGTCAATGGGGCCTGATGGGATCCACCCGAGTGTACTGCGAGAACTGGTGGAAGACCTGACCAAGCCACTTTCCATCATTTATCAACAGTCCTGCTATCAGGGGAGGTCCCAGTCGACTGGCGCCTAGCAAATTTGATGCCTGTCTACAAGAAGGGCCAGAAGGTAGACCCGGGAAACTATAGGCCTGTTAGTTTGACCTCAGTGCCAGGGAAACTCATGGAGCAGATTATCTTGAGTGTTATTACATGGCACTTGCAGGGTAAGCAGGCGATCAGGCCCACTCAGCATGGGTTTATGAAAGGCAGGTCCTGCTTGATGAACCTGATCTCCTTCTATGACAAAGTGACACGCTTAGTGGATGAGGGAAAGGCTGTGGATGTGGTCTACTTTGACTTCAGTAAGGCTTTTGACACCATTTTCCACAACATTCTCCTCGAGAAACTGGCTGCTCTTGGCTTGGACTGGCATACACTTCGCTGGGTTAGAAACTGGCTGGATAGCCAGGCCCAAAAAATTGTGGTGAATGGGGTTAAATCCAGTTAGAGGCCGGTCACTAGTAGAGTCCCCCAGGGCTCAGTACTGGAGCCATTTCTCGTTAATATCTTTATTGATGATCTAAATGAGGATGTCAAATGCACCCTCAGTAAGTTTGCAGATGACACCAAGTTAGGTGCATGCGTCAATCTGCTTGAGGGTAGTAAGGTTCTGCAGGATGATCTGGACAGGCTGGACTGATGAGCTGAGGCCAACTGTATGAAGTTCAACAAGGCCAAGTGCCGGGTCCTGCACCTGGGGCACAACAACCCCAAGCAGAGCTACAGGCTGGGAGATGAGTGGTTGGAAAGCTGCCTGGTGGAGGACCTGGGAATATTGGTTGATAGTCGGCTGAATATGAGCCAGCAGTGTGCTCAAGTGGCCAAGAAGGCCAACAGCATCCTGGCTTGTATAAGAAGTGGTGTGGCCAGCAGGTCTAGGGAAGTGATCATCCCCTTGTACTCGGCTCTGGTGAGGCCACATTTCAAGTACTGTGTTCAGTTTTGGGCCCCTCGCTACAAGAAGGACATCGAGGTGCTTGGGCAAGTCCAGAGAAGGGCAATGAAGCTGGTGACGGGTATGGAGAACAAGTCTTACGAGCAGCTGAGAGAGATGGGATTGTTTAGCCTGGAAAAGAGGAGGTTCAGGGGCAACCTTATTGCTCTCTACAGGTACTTTAAAGGAGGCTGTAGCAAGGTTGGGGTTGGTCTATTTTCCCATGTGCCTAGTGACAGGATGAGAGGGAATGGGATAAAGTTGCACCATGGGAGGTTTCGATTGGATATTGGGAAAAACTTCTTTACTGCAAGGGTTGTTAGGCATTGGAATGGGCTGCCCAGGGAAGTGGTGGAGTCACCATCCCTGGAGGTCTTTAAAAGACATTTAGATTTAGAGCTTAGTGATATGGTTTAGTGGAGGATTTGTTAGTGTTAGGTCAGAGGTTGGACTTGGTGATCTTGGTGGTCTCTTCCAAACTAGATGATTCTGTGATTCAGTGATTTACACTGTCAAAACACAAAGGTTACAGTCATTATATTAATCCTAATGAGTTCTTAATTCAAACATTCTTTATTTTTCTCCTTTTCCGCAAAGTACTAACAGAAATGCTTTAGTTTTGTTTTTACAGAGCAGGTGCTTTGTGCACACTGAACTTCAGCCTTTAAGCCATGCTGTGTCAAATTGGTGATCTCACAGAGAATCATGATAATTTTGTAGGGGAAGAAAGCTGGATAAACAACAATGAAGGAGGTATAATGCTATTTCTCTAAAATCCATTTAAGCTTCTGAAAGTATAGCATACCAAACTGTTCATTAATTGTGGAAAGTGCAAGTTTCTGGGAGACTAATTATACTGTAAACTATGTTTTACGATATTATTTTGTCATAACCATTATATGTGTACCTTCTTCAGACTTACAGACCTCAACAGAAAGACAATGATGGAAAAAAGCAAAGTAGTTGTAAAGAAATGTAATTTCATTACATCTATGTAAATTGTTCTCCACACTAGAAAAATATCAATACCTATCTCTGAGTATCTTATTTAATAAAAAGCACATAGTTTCAACAATGAGGAAATACTTTTGTTGGTTTGCCTCTGACTTTTTCACAGAGGTTTATACTGCTTTGTACTCTGGAAATAGGTGTAAGATACTATGCATACTGAAATGGGTTTTGGGTAGTTAATTGATAAGTATAGAGGTCATTGACATTAATGTATCAGGAAGATGCTTAATTTAGGAAAAAAAAAAAAAAAAAGAAAAAAGAAAAAAGAAAAAAAAGAAAAAGGAAAAAAAATATGCATTTCTGTTTAAATATGAAAAAAAAATAATTAATGGGGATTTTGAGACAGGTATAAATCTCACAGCTGACAGCAAGATGGAGAATGTAGACATAAATAAGGGGTTGCAGTCTTTCCTGTCTTTCTTCTCTGCATGTTGATTGGAGTCTGGAAAGGGAAATGAATTGTACCCAAAAACCAGCTTTGACAAGATTCTTGAGATGTGACTTTCTTTCCAACTTCCCCTTCTCATGTTCTTAAGCATCGTAGTGGGTTTACGTGGCAAGGTTTTGGTAGCAGGGGGCCATAAGGGTGCTTTCTGTGAGAAGGATCTAGAAGCTGCCCCGTGTTTGGTAAGGGCCCCACTGCTGATCACAGCCGAGCCAATAAGCAATGTTGTTTTGTGCATCTGTGAGAGCATATTTAAGACAGGGAAAAAAACACTGCACCAGACAGCAGCCGGGAGAGTGAGAGGAGTGAGGAACAGCCTTGCAGGTGCTAAGGTCAGTGCAGAAGGAGGGGGAGAAGTGCTCCAGGTGCCGGAGCAGAAGACCTCTGCGGCCTATGGTGAGGACCATGGTGAAGCAGGCTTTCCCCATGCAGCCCATGGAGTACCATGGTGGAGCAGGGTTCCACGCTGCAGCCCGTGGAGGAGACCACGGTGGAGCAGGGTTCCACGCTGCAGCCCGTGGAGGAGACCATGGTGGAGCAGGTGGACCTGCACCGACGGAGGCTGCCGCCTGTGGAAGACCCCTGCTGGAGCAGATTCCGGGCCGGACCTGTAGCCCGTGGAGAGGAGCCCACGCAGGAGCAGGTGACCTGGCAGGAGCTGCTGCCCGTGGGGGACCCAGGTTGGAGCAGTTTGCTCCTGAGGGATGGTGGTCGGTGGTACGGACCCATATCTGGAGCAGTTCTGGAAGAGCTGCTGCCTGTGGGAAGCCCACGCCGGATCAGTTCATCAATGACTGTATCCCGTGGGTGGGACCCCACAGCACAGGGGATGAGAGTGACCGAGAAGGAGTGGCAGAGAAGAAGCGCTGTAGACTGACCATAACCCCCATTCCCCTGTGCCGCTCTGGGGGAGGAGGTGGAAAAGGGTGGATGAGGGGGGGAAAGTGCTTTTGGTTTCTTTCCTTTGTTTCTCACTTCACTATCTTGTTAGTAATAAGCAATAAATCTTACCATCTCTCTATGCCAAGTTTGTTTTGCCTGTTACAATAATTACTGTGTGATCTTCTTGTCCTTATGTCAACCTTTGAGCCTTTTTCATCGTATTTTCTCCCCATTCCTCTTTGAGGAAGGGGAGTGAGAGAGCAGTTGTGGTGGAGCTGGCCTGCCCACTCGAGCGGAACCACCACAAGCATCCATTAGCCATAAGAAAGGCTGATTATTGATATGGAGTTTTTCCTCCTGGAATGTGTGGCTTTGACTATTCTTCTCCTCATTCTTTAGAAAGATATATTTATTACCCTGCACAGTCCTAGCAGCTGGTGCATTTTGTTGTTTGTCTGATTAATTTGCCCAAAGAGGCAGATCTTGGCTAGCAGCAGCATAAAATCAAAGTTTAGAAAGAAAAAAAATAATGGCCTGTCATGATTCGGACCTTGGAAACAAAAGACTGGTAAAGATTATTCCCAGACAGTGACATACAGGATTTCAGTGGTGCACTTGTTTTTAAGGTGGACAGGTGATGAGGTGGATAGACTTTTTCAGAAACATGAACATTCTTTTTATGGGAGGAGATTATCACCTTGCAAACTTTATACAGGTTATGTGTATGTGAAGGGCTATTTCAGTAATGGCCAATTCCCAGAAAATGTGGTGATATTCTATTTGATTCTGTTGGAGCCAGTTAAAGTCATGGCACATTATGTGAAGAGAAAAACCTTGTGTCCTTCCCCTGTGCTGAAGCCAGCAACAGACTCAGATTATCACAGGAAGTCTTTATCATGTACCTGTTCTTCATTTGTCTGCCCATCACATTCAAAGTACTTCATCTCACGAATGGTCATTCTTAAAGTATTCAATGCTTAAAGTGTACAATGTTAAAGTACGCAAGTTTACTAACAAGAACAGCTAGTACTTCAAGGAAGAAGCTTAAGGCTTTGTATACTCTGGGACTTTGTAACACCAGTGTAGGGTTTGTGCATAACATATAAAGATTCTCTTCATATTTTTTTTTTCCCTCAAAACATTTCTACAAGAAGTCCACTTCATGTCTTTCTTAGTCATAAATCTTAACGTCAGCTGTGAATTATATAGAAACATAGAATATCCCGAATTGGAAGGGACCCATAAGGATCATTGAGTTCATCTCCTGGCACCACACAGGTCTACCCAAAATTTTAGACCATGTGACTAATTGCACAGTCCAAACGCTTCTTGAATTCAGACAGGCTTGGTGCAGTGAATGCTTCACTGGGGAGCCTGTTCCAGTCTGCAGCCACTCTCTCAGTAAAGAACCTCTTACTGATGTCTAGCTTAAACCTCCCCTGCCTCAGCTTGACACCATTGCCTCAGGTCCTATGGTGATTAAGTAGAATAGGTCGGCACCTGCCCCTCCACACCGCCTAGTGAGGAAGCTGTAGATTGTGATGAGGTCTCTCCTCAGCCTCCTCTTCTTCACGCTCAGCAGGCCAAGTGACCTCAGCCACTCCTCATACATCTGTATAGAGATCTATGAAAGAGAAATGAAACAAATATTAGAGGAACTTATGTCTCTTCTACCTCACTCTTAGAAAAGATTAAACTGATGCATCTCAGTATATTTTGGGACTACACTGTTTTCCTGCTAGCCTTTATCAGCACATTTTTTTAGCATGACTCAGAATCACTGTTCTCTCTGACCTCTTTGGTTCTGAGCAGTCAACGTTGCCTGTTAGAAACTGCTTTGAAACTGAATTCTTTCATTTGAATTTTGGCTTCTAAAACATTTACTGATATGTTTTCCATTTATTTTTCTATTTCTCTTTTTTATGCAGTTGTTACAGTTACTAAGCCATTTTTTTATTTTTATTTTTTCTTACTGGGTGATGTCAGCTGCAACTCCAATCTTTCACCAGCAGAGATTATGAACAAAGCACACTTCCATCCTCCCTGCTCTTGACACTTCCAAGAGTATGTGTCACAATCATGGTCAGCCAATGTTGGTTTAAAGAAAACATCACTGAGAACAAGTCTGAATAAATATAATAAAGAAAAGATAATAAAACATGAGTGTCAAGCATCCTTGCACAGGCAAAAAGATAATTAAAATTTAAAAAAATATTTTTTTAAATGTAAAAGTAGCAAATATGTATGCTAGAGCAGATGTACCATTCAGAAATTAATCAAAATTTTTTGTGCTATTACAATAGCAAATTGTCATTTCCAAAAATTTTTGTTAAATAATAAATAAATTAATAAATAAAAAAAAAAGGCAAGAAAACAAAACAACCAAAAAAAAAAAAAAAAGAACAAATAAAAAAATGAATATCTTTAATTATATGTCTTAAATGTAGAACTCTTGTAGTATACATGTAGGGAACTTCACTTATATGCAATGTATTATTGCTGGATTGCTCCGGAATCTAGAGCTAATGAACACAGTCTGACTGAGCTCGACTGAAACAAACAACAACAACAATAAAAACAATAAAAAGCACTAAATGCTGCAAACGCACTGAGACTTGAATACCTTTAGAACGTGTATACTTTTGAGAACTTGAGCACTAGCAAAGTTCAGAGTGATAGTATAAAGGTAACATCTTGGGTCAGATGTTAACCAGAGCATTGTTTCTGCTTTTGTTTATGCTTTTGTTCATAAAACCTACTAGTGCACTTTCTTGTTCAGACATGCAAGATAAGACCTATAAAAAACAAAAAATAATAATAATAAAAATAAAAAAAAATAAAAATAAATAAAAAAAAAAAAAAAAAAAAAAAAAAAAAAAAAAAAAACAGCAACAAGAGCACAGCTGGCTTTCGGCTGACTGAGCCAGACTGAATAGGTTTGGAGAAGGCACCATTTTTCATTTTCCAAGAAAGAAGAAATTGATACACTTCTCAAAAGCTTAATATATGATCTGAGACAGTGAGATACCTTTCAGGAGCTGGTATTGGTGGACAGGAATTAATCTTCTCCAGCAGAGAAACTACTATGGCCTGCTCAGTATAAAACCTGCAGGACAGTAGCTTAATTAAGTAAAATATTTACAGCTTTTGAATTTTCCTTTATGTCATGAAGGAAGCAAAAGATTTGCAAGCTTAACCCTAAATTTGCAACTTTTCACAGGACCTAGAGCACTTAGCTTCATTTTCAGGTGGGCTTTAGCCTTCCTTATCTCATCCCTGCAGGCCCTGATAACACTCCTGTACTCCTCCAAAATGGACAAGGGAAAAAGGGACAGGCCCTTTTTCCACATTTCATAGACTTTTCTCTTCCTTTTGATCTTGTCGATGAGCTCCTTGCTCATCCACACAGGTTTCCTTCCCCCCTTCCCCAATTTCCTACTGTTAGGGATGCACCAATCCTGAGCTTGGAAGAAGTATTGTTTAAACGTTGCCCAGCTCTCATAAGCACCCTTGCCTTCTAGCAATGTAGCCCATGAGATACCTCCAAGTAGGTCCCAGAAGAGGTTGAAGTTGGCTCTCCAAAAGTCCAGGGTAGCAATCCCACTTTTTGCCTTACTTCTTCCACCAAGTTCCACCTTGATTCCACCATCTCACGGTTGCTACATCACAGGCTGTCCTCAGCCTCCACATCCCTAACAAGCCCATCCCTGTTGGTAAGAACAAAGTCCAGGAGCACCCCCCACCTCATCGACTCCTCCATCACCTCCATCAGAAAATTATCTTCAACACATTGTAAGAACAGTTTGGACTGCACGTGCCCAGCCGATTTACTTACCCAACAGATGCCTGGATGATTAAAGTCCTCCATGAAAACCAACACCCAGGATCACGAGGCTACTTCCAGCTGCTTGCAGAAGGCCTCACAGATCTCCTCCTCCTGATCTGGTGACCTGTAGTACACACCCACAACAGTGTCACCCATACCAGCCTGCCCCTTAATTCTCACCCACAAACTCTCCACTCCTACTTCACCCTCCTCCAGGTGGAGCTGGATGCATTCTAATTGCTCTCTGATATAAGGGGCAACTCCCACTCCTTACTTCCCCAGCCTGTCTTTCCTAAGGAGGATATAGCCCTCCACAACAGCATTACAGTCATGTGAGCTGTCCTACTGTGTCTCCAAGACCGCAATGAGATTGTGGTCCCTCAATTGTACACTGATCTCCAGCTCATTCTGTTTATTTCCCATGTTTCGTGCATTGGTATTCAGGCACTTTTATGGAAGCCACAGGCATGGTTATTCCTGGAGAGATGCAATATTTTTAACATATTTTGGTAGGTCAAAGCTGTACTGTAATTTAAAAGTTGACTAAACATAACACCAGATATGGGCAATTTCATTAATAATTAAATCTCATTTTTATCACAGAGAACTAAATGCCAATTTTTTGAAGTAAACATACACTAATACATCTTCAATGTATTTTCTAATAATTTCTGTATTTCTCTTCATCCAGAAATGAATCCTGTTTTGCAAACAATGTTTAGAACAGCCAATCACAGAAACTTTACAAATATCCCAGACATCTATAATTCATGGCAACTGAAGCACAAGCATTCAGGAACACTACTCTCTATTTTAAATAATGGTCATTTTTAATTGTATGTTATTCTTTTCACTAACATCATCTAATTAAGGCATTTGTTAAAGTTGTGTAATGTTAAACTAACAGGGAGAGCCTAATGGAATTCTATTGGAATTTTTCCATTAAATTAACATTATGGACTTTTAATGGATGTCTTAATTAGATGCTGTTATTAACAGGATGATGCACTAATAAAAATCAGGCTCTATGTGTGCAGAATGCCTCATTAGAATTCACTGTGGGACATAGATAAAAATGCCTCAGTCTACCTAATGCACATCAGAAGCTGACTTTTTAAAGTTAGAACATCCAAACAGGCACAGCATAAACAACACATTCTTTGAGCCTTTTTTTGTTTTGTTTTCTTTTTTTTTCTTTGTTTTGTGTTTTTTTTTTTTGTTTGTTCGTTTTTTGCTGTTGTTTTGTGTTTTTATTTGAACTTACAATATTGGTTCAAATATGGCTCTTATTTACATCACTGCAACCTCAATCAATTTAACGAACACATCACATAGGTGAAAATACTTTTAGCCATTTGAGAAGAGATGTAAAGTGGTAAGGAACACAGTAAGGCATTTTTGTACAATTCTGCCATTGCCTCTTCTTTGGCCTCCTTTGGCAGGGTGAGTAGGGTGGTGAAGAATCTAAAGTTAACATCTGAAGAATCTAAGAACTCGAATCTAAAACTAAATCTAAACACTGTATTAAAGTGTTTGTTGTTTCTGTTATGTGTATGTGTTCTCCTTCTAACTGCATGGCCACCACAGCATAGCTGAAAACTGACTCTATGCCCAGCAATTAATTAATCTACGCTGGTAGTAAAACTAGCTCTTCTAAGCAAGCTTTACATAAAAGCTTCATTTGTTCTGTTACTACACCTTTGGCAGTTTTAGGAGTATTGAGAAGTTCAGAAAAGCTGACAGTGAAGTGCTTGTGATGTTTCAGAAGTGTCTGGCTCCTCAGCTGCCACTGAGCTATAAACTCTGGTACTTTTGGAGGAATTCAGACCACAAAGCTCAGGAATGTGGGGCAAAAAGTTGACTTTCAAGAGAAATTTTAGATGAATCCAGACTGATGATCTTCAGACATCAGATTTCAGTCTGATGAAGTGATAATCACACCCTGAGCATTTGTGTTTTGCTTGGTTTGTTAGTTGGCTGTTTTTTTGTGTTGTTTTGTTGTTGTGTTGCACCTCTTCCTCTATTTTCTCTTTTATCTTCTAAACTAAAATGCAAGTCAGCTTCTTTAAATCAGGTGTTTCAGAATATAAGGTTTTATGCAATCTGCAGTTAAATAAAACCATTTCTCAGCTCTCATATATACCAGGAGTAAAGAGCTTTTGGAAGAGAAAAGAAATAATAGAGGGGAGAGACCAGACCTATCTATACCATCTTTTCACACAACTTTCATTTTTACAATGAAGTAATAATGGCAAAAAAAAAAAATTATTATAAAGTACTCAATTAAAAAACACTATACAGCTGATCCAGTAAAGTACATTAAAAAGCTCATTCTCGTTATTAGGTAAAGGATCTGCCCAAACAAAATTGTTAGATTCTCTGTTTCTCTTATCTGTCACAATCTCTGCAATATAAAAACAGTATTGTGGAACACAAACCCTTGTCTTCAACTTAATTCCTTCTCCAAATTTACTGACATAATTATCTCTAAAAGATTTGCTTTTTCTAATCCTCTAATAATTATGTAAAAAAAAAAAAAAAAAAAAAAAAGCTTTAATAGAAAGACTCACTAGCTGTTCTTTATAAATTCTATAAATAAATAAATAAATAAAAGAAATCAGCTACTACAGCAATCTTTATTTTTTCCTTTTTAAAAATTATTAATTTAAAAATTATTAATTTAATTTTAATATAAATAATAATTAATAAAATGGAAACCAACCACTTAGATGTTTCTCAACATAGAAGGATGAGAATTGTCACTCTTTAAGTTGTTCCTGCTCTTTGAAATTCTTTTTGTTTTCAAGGCCTTCCACTGAGATCAAGGTGGGACAATAGCCAAAAGGAATTTGACTTAGTTTTTTTCCATTAGGGAATAGGCCTGAGTTTTGATCTCTTTCATAATCACTTGAATATGTAAACAATGATTTCTATCTTTAATGGTTTGGCGAGAAAGATTAGGCAGACTTGTTTAAGGGCTATTATCCTTTCAAGCATGAACAGTAATTCCAAATCATTAAATTTTCAAGCTGATTATGCTACCCCAAAGATTTATAATTATATACATATATATAATTAAGCATTTTAAACATGATAAAGAAATATAATGCTATCTAAAACAGAAAAAGGAAAAAAAAAGTAATCTTTCTGTATTTGAACTTTCAACTAAGAATATATGAGTTTGAGTAAGTGTTTTGTGGATGGCACTTTAGGAATGTTAAAAACATAATTTATTACTATATGAATTACTATTACATGCAATAAAAAAAAAATAAAATAAAATCAGTACAGTTACTGGATTTGATCTTGCACTTATTGGATTCAATGGCTAAACACCCAATGAACCATACTGAGCCTATTTTATGTAAGTATAATATCTTAAATCCTACTATGTATGCTTTTTCAGAAATAATTTCACCAACAAATTAAAGCAAGTTATGAATATATATATATATATTATGAAAATAATGATTCTTTATTCAAAGCAAAAATGTTCTTCCCAGATGCACCATGAGTGTCCCCCAAAAGTACATGCTGGTAAAGTTACAAAGTAATTGCAATTAAGCATTGTAGTACTGTAGCTAACGAGTAATTTTAATACAAAGCATTTTTGTTTTTATTCAACATGTATCCATCTGGGATTGCATAATTCCTCTCCCAGCAGACTCTTATACTTTGCCCAAGATGTCTACAGATGGCATTGCTGTTATTAATTCCTCCACTTCCAGAGAGCTCTTGCTCTACAACTGTTCTCCACCATTAGTGAGGCCTACTTTTCTAGAACTCCTTATTTCCTATTGCCAAAAGAGGCAAGGATTTAACATGCAGTCAATTTCCCATGCTTTGTCTAAGGTATTTCTGGACTCCTATATGTCATCACAGAAGGATATATGTGGGGTTTAACAGCATCTCACAAGAAAATAAATTATGTTTTGTTTTTGGTTTTTTTTTTTTTTTATTATTATTCAGCAATATACACATGTACATACTGGAAGCCTACTATTTGATGCCTAAGCAGTAGTTTGTTACGTATGAAGAACACTCTTCTGAGTAGTTCCCATCTCTTCTAGGAAAGAGCAACAGATAAAAACTTGGAGAGTATCTGTTTGTAGTCGTAGATGGGTTGTAATACATATTTTTCTAGTCAGGTCTGAGTATGTAGTAACACTTATGGGAGCGTGGACAAAGTGTAAACATCTACACAAGAAAATGTTCACAGAGCACAATAAGATGAAGTTTAATTGGTCCTACCTTACAAGCTTGGAATCCTTGCACTAACTCCTTGCACATGTACCAGCTGTCTCCTATTGGTGGCACACTACTGCTACTGGAATTCCACTGCCCCATCTGAGCTCTGCATACCTGGTAGTCTGTACCCTGTCTAGGAACCCAAACAGTTCTCACAAACCTCTTCCTCTTGCCTCCATTTTCCTAGTCTTGTTGCAGCTAGTGAAAGTAAAATTTCATAACACAAATGGTGGTCAATAGAATGAATGTGGTTTGCTATATTTTGCCCACGTATCATATGAATACGTTCTGATTGAGAATCTCACCCAGCACGTTTTAACACATTGTAAAGGTGCTTTAGTGTTAGATTTCATCATTGAATGCATAAAGTATCACATTTTTTATCTAGATTTGGGTAGGAAACTGAAAGTTCCATGAAACTCACAGAATAGTGAAAAGTCTCTGCATGAACAGATCACAAAACTTTTAGAAGTTTTTATAGATGATGTAACAAGATGTTGGAATTGCAAATATTCTAGGAATAACATATTTACTTCTTGGTTAATTCTCAGACTTGATTTTTAGAATATATCATCTCTAGAATTATCTTACCCCCATGAAGATGTAACAGAATTTTCCTTTTTGTGTGTGTGTGTGTGAGCTGTTCCTTTTAATAGATGATTAAACATATTATCTAATCAAGAACTTGTAATACTGACAGGAAGAAAGGTAAACCTGTAGCTACTGACAAGTCAACTGAACAGTGAGATAGGCTGCTTGTGACCATGTCCCTGCTCTTCCATTTTTCTCACATTTCTCTCACTGTTTTATTGGCCATTGCAATTTTGCATTATGTTTCTGTCACATTGAATCCTGCCAATAGAATTTCTAGTCTTTCTGAAAATACTTTCTAGTCAAAGGTTCTATATTGTGATAATTTAATTGAAAAAATCCCAGCTGACCATCTTCCAATATTTCTGATATGCCCAGCTTTCTGACACCCTATGGTAACTATTTTGAAGCAGAAGAGTTTTCATAGAAGTAAGCATCATATTTTGCTCTGGATACAAAGTAAAAAAAAAAAAAAAAAAAAAAAAAAAGTGTTAGAAAGATAAAAAAATGTTCACTTGTATATATTTTAAATGAATTAATATTTTTCTACAATACACTGCAACCTGTTGTTCATTTACAAAGACAACTGAGAAATATAACAACTTTAGAGTGAAAAAGATACAAGGAAACCAGAATCAGTTTAAACAGAGAAAATGACCATATACTGAAAATGTATAATACAATAGTTCAGAATAATCTCTTATAATGTATGTGTCATTTATTCCTCAAATGAGGCAAAAAGTTGTGGCTCAGACCACAGTGGATTTTTCCTCTGGGTCTATTTTTAAGGCATCGTGTTTCCCACAGTTGGAGGGGGGAGGAGGGGCGAGTACGTTTGGATACTTTCAACTGTCATGGTGTGAGTGCTCCAGAAACAGATTTGTTTATCAGCCTTAATACAAATTTGAGCAAGTACCAATTACCCATTAGACTATCTGATCCCTGTATAGTCACTTTTTGTGCCTCATTTAATTTATTTACTCATTTTAAACATAACTTCATTTAACAAATAAAAATGCATGTGATTCTTAAACCTTCAGGGCATTTTTAAACTTTTCTAAAATAAGCAAAAGAGACAGATATTTTGGCTCAAAAGTTTACTTGTCATCTACAGTAGAAGCAAGTAATTAATTGAGTTTTATCCAGATATGCTTGTATTGTCAAATCTGTAAATCTCCAATTCATGGCTACCACTTTCCATTTATAGACAGTAATCTAGAAACAAAATTGTTTCACTATTGATTCTTACATAAGGTTATTGGGACAGTTGAACTGCAAGGATGGGAGAGTAAGATTTTTCAAATCGCAGGCTACTTGGTTGTTTAATCTAGTGTGAGCTCTCTAAGTTTCATTTCCTGCCATTTAAACTCTTATTTCAAAGATGATGAAAACTGTAAAACAACAACATGATCTTTCAAGATAAGAAGAAAAAACTTTTCCCATTTAGGGTTGAAATATTCCTAACAAGAGGTTGGCACATATATCATTATGTTGTTCAAATAAATATGACACGTGTAAAATTAATTGTATTTTTTTTTTGTTACTATATTTTTCTTCATTTGTATTGTTTACATTAGAAACAACCTTTTCTTCAATTCATTTCTTCTATGGCTTGAATGTTTCCTGGTATTTTCCTGTATAGCAATAGCTTCTGTTCGACTTCTCAGGGGCATGTGGTCAATGTGGCATTTGTTATGGACCTACATTTTCCTGAACTAAGCAGCATCTTGTGTTTAAAATTGTAAAATGTATTTTTTCACTCTTATTTATTGAAACTGTCACACTGGTGACATAGGAAGATAAAATAATTGTTTTGGGGAGGGTTTTAGAGATTTTTCCGGAGCTGAATATCCAGATTTCTTCCCATCTAGGTTTAGGAACTTGGCTTAATTCTGTTCAATCTCAGGTTGTCACTATGTTTTTCATTGCAGGATACAGGTTACCTGAAACCCTTATTGTCTTGCAGAGGAGTCTAAAACTTTCAAGCAATATTAGAAAGGAGTTGTGGTAATTACACTGCTAATTTATATTACATACATAATTAAATACCTAAAGTTAAATGAGGTAGATCTAAGTTCATATGCATTCCATCATAACTCACTGTGTACAAAGAAATAACTGCAACATTCCTTGGATAAAATTTGGCGAGCATTGGATTTATCAAGTAACCAGATGGATTTTTGTCTGGATTTTCCCACTGTGCAAATTTTTCCCCATGTTCATATAAAATTGGATATTTTTGTCTACAGATTTATATCTTCCATTTTTACATTCATCAAGTCAAATAAAGGAATACTTTCTATATAAAGTATGGGGACCTCTATTAGCTGTCCTTCACATTATCAAATTTATTATTCATTATATACAGTACACCCTTATACAGTGATTAATAAAGAACCAAGAGACCCTGGATAATTTTATTTATAATCCCTGTATGCTGATTACACCATATAATTAATTCTTGCCACAGTCTGACAGGGTTCCACCTGTAAATGAGAACATGCAGAAAATTTATATTACCAATTTACAAAATTTACAGTAGCACTTCTCAAATTTTAACAAAGTATAATGTATACTACTAAAATCAAATAGGGAATGAATTATATATATATGTATATATATATCATATTCTTGCATAGTGTTATGAATTCTAATAGAAGCACATTTAACCTGCAAAATTCAAGTGTGTTTTCCACATCCTTCCAAAATGTAAATATACCACTGTTCCATCCTTTCACAAACACTCTGAAAGATATCAGCGCTGAAATACAACACCTGATGCAAATGTAGACATAAGTTAAATGTTATGTAAGGATGTCTGGAACAAAATACTATTTGGATCTGAGGTAGACAGAACTTTCTGGAAAGTAAGAAATGTTGACTGCATTCAAAAAAGAATAGCATTTACACTAGTTTGTGTAAATGTGCCAAACCAGAAAGTTATCACCTTCTGATCCCTATTTAGTCAGCCAAATATGTATGATGATTATATATAAAGACTGTTACTTTCTTCAAAGGTTTTCATAGCCCATTTATTCACTTTACATCCAGTTATTCTCAATTTCTTCAGTACTCAAGGGTAGCTTATTAGAGAGGAGAGTACAAGTGATAAAATTGAAGACTGGATTTGTAGACTTGTGACTCTCATCTCAGGGTAAGCTCTATTTATTTATTTATTTATTTATTTATCTATTTATTTATTTATTTATTTGACAAGACACATGATTCAAAACCTATTTTATCAATTGAAACTAATAACTTCTTTTAACAATATTTGAATTCAATCTGGCTGGTGGTCAGTCACCACTGCCACCAGGGCTCAGTCTTGAGGCCAGTTTTGTTTTCATCAGTGACCTGAATGAGAGGATCATGTACACCCTCAGTAAGTTCACAGATGATAACTAACTGGGGGGGGAGTATTGGTTAAGTGTAGGAAGGCATTACAAAGTGATGATAGGCTAGATCAGTAGGCTGAGTTCAATTACATGACAATAAAGTTTAGTGCTGGGTCCCACAGTTCAGTCATAACAACGCCATGCAGTGTTATAGGCTGGGAGATTAGTGTCTGGAAAGCTGCTGAGGAGAAAAGCACCTAGAACTGTTGGTTGATAGGCAGCCAAACATGAGCCAGCAGTGTGCCCAGGTGGCCAAGAAGGCCAACAGCATCCTGGCTTTCACCAGAAAAAGCATGGCCAGCAGGACTAGGGAAGTGTTTGTTCCTCTGTACTTGGCACTGGTGACTTAAATATGTCACATATGTCAAATCTTGTATTCAGTTTTGGACCCCTCACTACAAGGATATTGAGTGGCTCAACCATGCATATAAAAGAGCAGCAAAACTGGTGAAGGAACTGGAAAACAAGACTTATGAGGAGAGTAGCTGATGGAATTGCGGTTGTTTAGTCTGGAGAAGAGGCAATTGAGGGAAGACCTAATTTTCTCTACAACTACCTGAAAAGAGGTTGCAGTGAGGGGGATGTTAGTCACTTTCCTCAGGTGACAGGTGATAGGACACGGGAAAACAGTCTCAAGTTGCACCAGAGAAGGTTTAGATTGGACATTAGGAAGAATATCTTTTCGGAGAGAATGGTCAAGCATCAGAATGGACGGCCCAGGGGAGTGGTGGAGTCCCCACCCCTGGAGGTGAGACATGGAATGAATAATGGAACTCAGTCAGGTTGATGGTTAGACTTGATAGTCTTGAAGATCTTTTTGAACCAAGCTGATTCTGTGATTCTATGGGTCTGTTTCTTATCCAATAAAACATGTTTCTCAATCAGGAATTTGTCTTCTTTGCTTGTATTTCTTGTTGTCTAAGGACTGATTTCCTGAGTTTTGTTTTTAGATTTATTGCTGTTTCTATCACTTTAAAGAGTTTAAGATCTATAGTATTATTTTAAACATTTCAAAATAAGGAAAACATCAATAAAACGTCAATTAACATATAAAGAGAACATTCTGCAGAATCAGACTAGTATGTGCCCTGAAAATGTGCCTCTTTGTTGTTATTGCTTTTATTTTTCCTTTATTTTATTTTATTTTATTTTATTTTATTTTATTTTATTTTATTTTATTTTATTTTATTTTCTAAACTATGATTCTTTTTAAGTATTAGTTAGTATCTGGTGAAAATCTGACCCTACAGTTTCAAACATTTCTCATGCTTGCTTCATCATCTACTTAAGCATTATTAAATTGTTTTGCAGATGAGGAAATTTTGTCTTATTTTCATTCTTTAGCATAAAAAGTGCAATTTAGTTACTCAGAAGAATAAAATGATTCAGACTTTTGATAGCACACACCCTAAGTTTAGAGGAGATTTCAAAGTGTCTACAAGAGACTGAACAAAATTACAGGAAAAAAAGAAAATTATGTAGAGCTTTCTACCCCTCTTTCATAACTATTTCCAGTGCAACAGCATGGAGATTCTGGCTTAGCTAAACCAAAATATTATTTTGTCACTATTTGCTTCATGCACAGGACTTATTGTCTTTTCTGCTAGAGATCCCTTTAGTAATAAGAAAAACTATTATTCAATTGTGAGTGATTATTCTGAATTTTATGTACTTTATATTTTTCTCAGTGCTGAGTTTGGTGTTGTGCAGAAAGAAAAATAAAAAAGCATTATTTACTCCACTTACTGTCTTCTCTCAACTATAGATTTGCAGAAGAATTAAAGACAAAATGGTGAGAAACATATTTATCTAATTAATATCTGATCTTTTATAAACATTGCAAGTAAGTTCTGTGGGTAATGATGTTTGACTTATCTATTTTATGTTTGTTGTATAGATAGCAGAACTCAGACTGAGAGATCTTTATTAACCGCTTTCTTTTGATCAAGATGTGCACCTTGTATAATTAGATTCTGAATTCAGGGCCATATAAATCCTTCCTTACTGTGAGACCATCATTTCCATAGGGAATGCATACTAAAAATATAAATATATGTTAACTAAATATATTAACTTACAGTAATGTGAATTTCTAAACTTTTTTTTTGTTGTTGTTCTTTTTCATGGTGGTGGTGTGTTTTCATTATTATTTATTTATTTTGTATTTCTTTTAAATAACTAAGCATCATAAATCTTATATATTTTTTATTTTTTATTTTTCCCCCACTAATTATAAGTTCTGTAAGACAAGCAGAACACTAAGAACCTAAGAACACTAAGAACCTAAGAACGCATTTCAAAGCTTTAGCAATACTGCAGAAATATATATACAATTATTGAGGAGACTATCCACAAGTAAAAAGCAAAAACACTCATACTAATTGGATGGTAAAACTATTTACTGGTAGAGCAGAGAAATAGCCACATGTCTGAGCTGGTGAAAGGGTTTGAAAAATGTTATTCTAGATCATGGCATGAACTAAAGTAACTTGGATATTCTCTTGGAAATCTCGCACCTTTATATCTCCACCAGAATTAAAACAGGTTTGAACCTTCTCTCTGATGTTTTTCTGTTGGTTGGCTCCCATATTGTTTATATTCACAGATGCTTCACAGGCTACACATGATTACTTTTCATAAAGGACTCAAAAAAACAGTTTTATCTAACAAGCTGCATTTTGGAAAACTTTCTCTTGTTTACAGGGGATTCAGCTGGATCAGCACTCCTTCCTAGCTTTGAAACAACAACAAATTACAGCAACAGCTTGTCAAAAAGTACTCTTGTTGAGCTTTATTTTTCTCCCCCATTTTTTTTCAAATGTGATTCATTTAAATTTGTGTAATAACTCAAAACATTCAAAAAAAAAAAAAAAATACATAAAGCCCATATAACTGTTCTTACACTTCATAATTCTTGTGGTGGTTTTACCCACCTGGGCAGCTGACCTCCACCACAACTGCTCCTCAAATGAAAAAGCAGACAAGATATGATGGAAAGGGCTCAAGATCAGAGGTAAGGACAGGGAGAATGATCACCAATTACTGCAACTGACAAAACAGACTCAGCATAGGGAGATTAATATAATTTATTGCCTATCACTAGCAGACTAGAACAGTGAAAAACTAAACTGGGCAGCTCCCACCAGATCCCTTCTTCCTGCATGGGCTCCTCTCCACAGGCTCTGGCCTGGTGCCTACTCCTGCAGGGGCTCTCCATGGGCCACAGCCTCCTCCAGGCCATATCCACCTACTCCACCAGGGGCTCCTCCACAGGCTGCAGCATGGCGATCTGCTTCATGTGGGACCCATGGGCTGCAGGGGGACAGCCTGCTCCACTACGGCCCTCTCCACATGCTGCAGGGGAACTTCTGCTGTGTGCCTGGAGCACATCCTGCTCTCCCTTCTGCACTGACCTTGGGGTCTACAGAGCTGGTTCTCACTCCTCGCTCTCCCAGCTGCTGCTGTGCAGCAGTTTTGTTTTGTTTTGTTTTGTTTCCCTTTCTTAAATCTGCTCTCCCAGAGGCCCACCCAGTGTCACGCCCTGGCTCAGCTCTGTCCAGCAGCGGGTCTCTCTTGGAGCTGGCTGGAGGTGGCTCTGATCTGACGTGGGGCAGCTGCTGGGCTCTTTTCACAGAAGCCACCCTGCAACCAAAACATTGACACATAAACCCAATACACTTATTTTCTTCCTAATTCCGTATACTTTCTATTTTGAGAAGTATAAGTTATTATTCATTCTGTTATTTTTTAAATACCTGTTCCTTCAGCTGATTTTTATATATATATATATTTAATTGAGTAATTGAATTAACCACTATTGTTAATTTGTTTTTACAGTAGCTTTAATGATCCTAAAATGGCAGACAAGTGAAAAAATCACTATATACTCTCTATACTCTCGGTATATATATCAGTGTATGGAGAGCAGACAAGGTGGAGGCATAAAACTGAGTGAGTAGATTATTCCTATGGTTAAGGCTCAGATGTGTTTCATAACTATTTAATAATGCTGCATTGTGAACTGTGGTTATTTTCCCTTGAAGACAAACATCTTTTCAGTCACTTTGTGCACTGCAAGCATTCCAGCCCTGAGCCCATACCAATTACAAGGAAAGCAGAATAACCTCCACTTCTCATATGTGCTGGTTTTATTTAAAGAGCCATTCCAAGTGGACTAGTGCCAGCATTCTACCCTGAGGACTTCTTCGGCTCATTCACAGATGTCTGGCAGAGATTAAAAACTTATGCAGTGGCCTGCTCACCAGTTTGAAGCCATACACACCACAACATCCAACTGATGACCCGCCAACTGACATCACCACCAGGGTCTTTATTAATGTTAAATGTAAATGAGTCCTTCCAAAAGCTGGAAATGCCAGCATCATATGCAAGACTTGTGTTAATCTGTGTCAGAAAAATAAAGTGAAAAATGTACACCCACTAATCGTTTAGTGGGAACTCTTATATTCAGTCCCACTATATGGGATATGATTTACACATACTATCAGCAGCCAACCCAAGCTGAAATGTCCTTATCAGCTAGTAACAGGTGTGCCTCCAGCAAGTTCTCAATTGCACAGGAAGAATGTAAGAGAAAAAATAAAGTAGTCCCTGACCCAGGATTCTACCCCTCCACGGAGAAGGATAAAATTTTCAAATGCTTGTATGAATCAGTGGACACCTTCTCTCCTGGCATTAATGGGCATATAAACCACAGGCTTGCACCAGTCATATGTCTTTTAGTTGTCTCATCTTGTACATGAGTCTCCACTCTTCTGCAAGACAGTTATTAACTCCATCTAGTTACCAGTGGGAAGCCAAATTTCACTTCTCCCAGAATGCAAAAGCTACTTTCCTGGCCTGCTTCCTCCCCGCTTATGTCCCTGCCAACAGAGAAGACTGAACCGGGAGGATGGCTGGACATGAACAAATGGCCACAAATAATCTCTCTGTAATGAAAAATCTTTGGCTAAAACTGGCCAGCTGGTTGGTACTTGCAAGGTCTTCCATCTGAGTTCTGCTGTTCCTGTTTTTTTTTCTCTAAATCCAGCTACTTCTCTTAGCACTTCTGCCTGAGGCCAAGGACTACATCAATCTGCAAGAGTTAATGTCTTCTTTTTCAGGGAACAATCTGCATGGTTGCTAAAAAATTAATTCCTGATTTAGAACTGCTCTTTAAGTGGCATGATGTTTCCAAGTGCACTAAAAGACACCCCAGGTGTGGGGAAGTTGAGGACAAGGAGTGTTCCATGAGCTAAAACTTAACATTCTTGAGATAATTAAAGCCTACATTCTACTGCCAGATATTTGCATTATGCTGTCATTCGACTCTAACCAGATCCCTCTGGTTAAATGAGAATTACAGCATTACCTTAGATTAGGTCCATTGACTTCAGAGGGTGTTACACCCTGAAACATAAGAGCAAAAAGAAGATAAACTTATGGAACACCAAAAAAAGAAAAAAAAAAAGAAAAAGAAAAAAGAAAAAAAAAACTAATATCTCCTTTTTTTTTTTTAACATGTAAATTACAATTCCACAAATATTTAAACTATGCTTACTCCATATATAAAATTATTCTGGCATTATATACATGATTTGCCTTTGAGCCTTTGAGAGTGCTGATTTGTAGTAAAGGAACATATGCTCTGTAATAACAATGTGAGTCATATGATACCAAGCACATTAATTGTAATGCATAAAACCATTCTTAAATATCCCCAATTTAGTGTGTGACATTTTGTAGATGATAATGGAATTGATATGGATTCTAAAATTACAAATTCAACGTTGTTTGCATTTTCTTTTACAACTTATTCTGAGCACTTTTTTTTTTTTTTTTTTTTTTTTTTTTTTTTAGAGTTAATCAACCAGCCCAGTGAAATTTGTATGAGCTCCTTCCTTTTTAATGATACACCTATATATCTAGCATTTGTCAGGATCATCTACCTTGCCCATTACACTGACAGGATCAAATAATTTATTTGGTTTCCTCCATCATCTTTTCAATTGTTGCAATTTAAAACTTCATGCTCCTATACTTCATTCCTTTTTAACATTGTTATTGCACTCCTGTACCACTTGTCATCTCTACTCTTCTCTGGTGGTGTTAATCAGCCTTTCACACAGTTTGCCAGAGTGTACCACAAATGTTTATCTGTTTTTCTCCGTGTGGTTTACCCACATAATTACTTCTACTAACTGACTGTAAAGTTACTACATGTTTCTTGAAATCATTTCTCCAGAGAACCCACAGATTCAGACCACTAGTGCCTGAATACTATTGGTTTATGTACTTGATTTTATCCCTTCTCCCTTCTATTATTTATTTTGTTATACTTATTTGCTGCTCAATATCCCAAATCATTTTGAAAGGAGTAATTTATGAAGGAAACATGAAGGAAAGGAAGAGCAAAGTGTTGAATCTATGTTATTAGCTGCAATTAAGTACAGGTAAAATCTGGAAAGTTATAATTTTCAATAAACACCTTGGTAGCAATTATAACATTCATTTACTTCCATAGATACCAACACTGTTAAAAGGAGCAAATGCCTGAGGTACATATAGGACTTTGAGTACTGTTACACAATATAGTGTTATGCAATATATAGTGTTACACTTAGAGTACTCACACACTACTCACACACCTTGTTTGTTTTTTTTTTTTTCTTTATCCTCATTGGTTAGTTTATCAATGTGTAATGTCATTAAATAAGATGGTGAATTGTTTTTGTCTTTTCTTTTTAATAAAACAAATAAAGTAGAAACATGTCAATACTGTATTTGCATAACCACTTTCTGACTCATTTATGTGGTGGCAAAAATTTTTTGTTACTAAAAAAAAAAAAAGGAAATAAGGTAACAAAAAATTCTTATTGCAGTTTTGTCTTGTGAAAAGCGTTTGCTCTTTTTCTGTGTTTTTTCTAATTACAGATCTGATTGGCTACATATGCACAATCAGAGCAGCTGTGATTGGTTGAACATTCACAGGGTTCTGCTTCATTATCTTTCAAATTTGAATAATCATGCAATTATCTTAACAAGCCCATGCTTTCAGTGGAAGTAGATGGGCAATCATACATAAGAGATGGGTTTGTAATTTAATGCAATGTAAAATATTATACATATATATATATAAATTGCATAGGAAACATACTGCAATTTACTGGATAATTTACTGGATACATCTGATGAATTCTGTGCTTCACTCTAAATGTGTTTAATATTTTCATGGAGTTACACTGGCACCTGCCTTCAGAATCAACTTTGAATTTTACCTTCGAGATGATACTTGTTAGACAAAATAATGTGAAAAATAACTCAATAAGAGCTCGATTCTTCATGTTTCTGAGATTTATTGCCACAAATATTCCCTTGACATCTTCTGCACATCATACAAGACAAACCCCAGTATATTGGAAAGAGGCTTTTATGTTGATAGTTCCATTATCTGTACAAATTCATAAACTATTGCAAAATGTGTAAATTACATTAAGCAAATTATTTCCTTTAAATGAAATGTAAATTTTCTTTAAAGATTTTAACTACGGAGTTAAAACTCTAGTGTTTTTGCAGAAGAACTTTAATTCAGAATTAAATGTAGAAAGAATGATAACATGCGTTCTTTCCAGTCTAACTCTGTAACTAAGAACATGGATTCCAATTTTATTGAATAATAGTTAAAAACAGCAGAACTGTCTCCCGTTGTTACTACTTGTCACAACTTTTTATTCTAACAGTGCTCACATAATCTCTCAAGGACCTCTTAGATCTTCTTAAGGACCTATATGAGATATGTGAGTTTACCTATGTTACGTATGAATGACTGGTTAGAGACAAGGAAGAATTCTTCTCTGAAGAGGTTTTGCATCTTTCACACCTTATCTTATCTAAGGCAGTTTTCCAGGCATTCATCCTTACTAAATCCATCTGAAATAAAATAATTAGGTATAGCTTCTTGAAACTGCTGATATGGTCATTTCAGCTATTTCCAGGTCTAATTATTTGTATATGAGCACTTTAAGTACCTCAAAATATACCCTATGTGTCCTTCATATGCTTGATTTTTTAACTTACATTTGTAGATTCTACATTTTGTACTGATGAGTTAGTCCTTGAAAGGTAAAAATTTGTCTTAATCTAAGCCATGTTAAAGCAAGGAAAAGAAAAGAGATACCACCAATGTTTTCAGTTTCACAGTGGTAAGTTTATCAGACCTTTAATCTGTAGGCAAATCAAGCTGATTTTCAGAAATAGGCACCATAGGTCTTTCAATAGATGGTATTTAAAGGTTTTCAGCAAGTCATCATTGCAAAGTGACCTTCAGTGAATGGGAATCAGTTGTTTGAAGAACATAAACAATTTCAACCTGATTGCAGATCATTCATCTTGTCATCTTTTGCTTTTAAAGCAAAATCTCCTGAATCTCCCATTTGGTTTGTGTAAGTAAACAGGCAAGAAAACATAACTGGAATTCATAGGAAAATGTAAATTATTCAGATAATTGTGATTTATTTCTCTTACTTAATTAAAGTACTACTGTTGATGTTAGTAGGCAGGTATATTTCAGAAAGAATGTCCTGAAACAAAAAGAGAGAATGGTACCTGAGTTAAGATTTAAATTACTATTCTACCATCTTCCTTGCATTTCTCTATATACTATTTTGATGATCATTTTGGCAATAGTCATAAAATACATGTCTGTATATTATTTTCTCACTACGTAAGTAAAAAATTAAGGGGAGAGGGGGGGAGTCCTTTGGCTGTCCTTTTGTCTTCAGATATATCTCTGGTTACAAACACAGAAAACATGCTTTAGGTGGTCTTCCACCTAAATGGATGTCCCATCCAATCTAAATCACTCTGTTATCACTCAGAATATAGAACATATATCTTCAGAAGATTTTAAATAAGACGGATGGATGGATGGATGGATGGATGGATGGATGGATGGATGGATGGATGGATGGATGGATGGATGGATGGATAGACAGATTTTGGAAGGTTGAGCAAGTGTTATTTCAAGATAAGCATTTTAAAACTGATAAAAAAACCTCAAGAGTATATCTGAGTTTTATATGAATTTTGGAAGAACTCACCACTATTAGGGTATGGTCATACATGTATGAAACACTGATTTCTGGTAGAAACAGTGGATTCAAAGCCTTCCAGGGAAAATGAGGCTGAGTTGTTTCTGCTTGTTGTTAAAGTAGATCAGAGGCATCCTGATCTGCACCATAAGCACAAGGTTGGTTACCTCACTGCAATACAGTAATCTTGTCATGTAAGCAAAGCAAAATATCACATGCTATGTTCAGAATAAATTAACACTTTGTAGCATTAGGAAGTTCTCATATACGTCATAGCAAATCAAAAAATGCAAACTTTGCAAGAGGTTTGAAAGTCAGCCCAATTTAATTTTTTTTTGCTCTCATGTATGTGTGTGACATCATCATTTCATATCAAGCTGTCTTACAAGTAGACTTATTTCTTTCATTTCTGAATAAAGAATGGAAAACATATTGATTGTCATAGGCGTGGAACCTAGGACCTTGTTTAACTAAAAAGGCTGAGCAAAAACCTTTTAATATTAATTCAAAATCTTAACAGAGACAGATTTTTAAGAATAAAGAATAGAGCTTTAAAGAGGTATTTTGGAAACAATTTGTCTGTATATTGGCTACCTAAATTTCTCCAATTAAAATTAAAAAAAAAAAAAAAAAAAAAAAGGAAAAAATACTCATTCATCAAATATTTCCTTTACAGCACAGAATTTGGATCTGAAAGGAAGCCACGTGAGAATTCATATAAACCCATTTGTATATTTAAAAGTAGATAATAAATAAATATTTTTTAATTTCTCAGAATAATTAATTAACCTTACTTTTTTTTTTTTTTTTTTTTTAATAACCTAAGATAATAAATAGTTAAGTAAATTGAACAGGACTGAAGTAAATAAAATAAGACTAAAATATATAAGCTGGAGAAGAACAAGTTGAATAAATACCATTATAAAAAGTAAAGCATTTATTCTTTAAGCAAACGTAAAAATATTATCATTTAAAATTACAGTTGTTGATAAGATTTTGCATAGACATTTTTGAATATACATATCTAAAACCTTCCAGTAGTGGAGAGTAGCACTACTTTCTATATCTGAATTTCTGATTGAAAATCCAAGTGCAGGCTGCAATGAAAATAGGTGTAATTTTCATTCCCTTTAGAGACTGTTATCTTTATAAGCTATAAAACACAGACAAACACAGTCTTTCTGGATAGTCAGATAGTGGGATATGGAGGATGTCAAAATAACAATGAAATATTCCAAGGTTTTCCTGTCATTGACGTTGTTAGTGACAAGGAAGGTAATTTTCTCTCTCTTTCTTTCTCTCTCTCTCTTTCTCTCTTTCTTCTCTCTCTTTCTTTTTTGTTCCTTCCTTCCTTCCTGCTTTCCTGTTTGCTTTCATGTTTTCTTTCTTTCATACTTTCTCCTATCCACTGACAAAATAACACTACTTGTATCTTCTTTCTTTTCTCTTTAGCTGTTGTGCCTCAGTTGTTGTGCTTTTTACTCTCTGTCTTTCCTTTTCCCCTTCTCCACTGGAGTACAGATAATAAGTACTGTTTCTATTTAGGGAAGTTCCTACCTGAAAACATCAATACATTTGCATTTGGGTAAACCCAGTATATAACATTCCTGAATTATAAAGCACGATAAAGTAATTAAATTAGAAGTGCTAAGTGACATACAACAGTATAAGTAATTTGTGTTACTTTAGAAAAACATTCTGGAGAGTGAGACTTTTCATATTCTTTTTGTACCTGTGCTGTTAACAGAATATTTGACAATTATCATTCACTTTAGATCACAGAATCTGTAATTCTGATCACCAGGTGTAGATGATGGAGGGAAAAAAAACAAGATCTGTGCTTAGTTCCTTTTACTTGTAATGAGATAGCACATATAATGAGATGTGGGGAGGGGAAGGGAGTCATGTATTCAGTTCTGTATATGGGTTACTCTCTTTAGTTTTTACATTTAGTAGGGCCAGGTGCATCACTTACATTTTCTGTTACTACAATGCAATGCATGACAAGTTTTTCCATGCATAGGCCTCCAATACAGACAAAGATTTTTTTCAAATACAAGGTGTAAGAGAAATGGACTCAACATGAATGGAAACTGAGTCTTTCCAATGTCTGAGTTTAAATTAAAAAAGAATTTGTATTGGTTTTGATCATCTTAAAATTTTTCTTTTGGTCCATATGTTATTCCAGTTTCTTATTATTTATTCATATGTATATATATATATGAATAAATATATATGAATAAATATATATTATATTATAAATATAATATATATATTGTAATATATATGAATAAATATATATATTGTAATGAAATGCAATGAATTAGTGAAACCTAAAAGCTTTTGTTTTAAATTTCAAGAGGAAATAACTCAACATTTCCATAATTAAAACGTTTGTTCCATTTAAATATCTCAGTGTTTGAAATCTTTTACTTTTTATTTTGACCAAGTTATTTGCACTTTTTTTTTTTAAATTTTTTTTTCTCCTTTAATTCCCCACAAAACTAATATTTCTTAGACCACATTCACTGATCATCAGATTTTCCACAGATTACTGAAGAACAATACAGAAAAATAGCAATAATTTTTGTCTGTCACAAACTATTCATTGTTGCAAATTTTTGTTTACAATAGACTTAGAAATATATAAGGAAAAGAGGTAAAGTAAATATAAATATATAAATATATATAAGTAAAAGAGGTACGTTAACATTCTGGGATATAAACAGTCCTTGCAATGTTTGGATGCATAAAATATCCTATTCAAAGTGATATTAGTCCTTCATTTTGCATGAACACTTAGTATGATTTTTTTCTACAAAAAACTTATTCAACATCCATTATGTCACCAAGAAAACAGCCTAAAGAAAAAATAAAGCACTGGAATAATGATAATTACGGAGAATTTTATTGGCATTTGCAAGGAAATGTACTATATCTTATTAACTAAAAGGAGACACATCTTTCCCACAAAAGAACAGGTTGCTTATGTTTCAGAAATTTGAGAAATGAAAAGCATTAAAGAAATAAAAAAAAAAAAAAAAAAAAAAAAAAAAAAAAAACACTACCTTTAAATAAAGCATCTTCTTTTAAATAAAGCATGTTCCCTTGGGACGTGATATCTCTCCTATTGCTTTTTTTTTTTTTTTTTTTTAATAAATATTATGTCTATTATGTATCTTTGTTTTACATCCTCTTTTTTCAATGTGGAAATAAACACAGTACCTCATGCTTTAAATGACCAGTGATAGTGTTTTACGACTCAGAATTTGTGTTTTAAAGGCAGTCCAGAATTAAATTCTGGACTGGTCCCTGGACCTGAACTTAAGATGTCATAGAAGTATTGTATTTTAAACATACCTTATAATTTACAATGTGGAGAGAGAGGAGAGCAGAGGGGAAAGAGAGAACTGCCTAAATGGCATTTCTCCCGTCTTTCTTATGTAGAAAACGGTGTATGACACTTCTTTATCCTGCAGCGTACTAGGGGGATATTTTTGTCTTCCTGAACTTGTTGCTCTTTCCAAATGTTGCTTACGTCAGGAAGGCCAAACAATTAAACAAAGAAACAAACAAACATTTTTCAGACTATTTCTGGAGTTTGCATATGTATCAAAACAACCTTCAGTTCCTTTCCAGTAGGTCTAAACATATTGAGCCTCTGTTTTTTGCACATCAGAAATGATCTTGAACATTTTGACCTCGTATCAGTTCTGTATTCCAGGAGAAGCTGGCTATGTTTTTTTATAACCGGCTAATGTGAAGACAAGTCAAAACAGCATTGGTGAAGCAACAGAAATATGGCATCAGAGTCATTAAATTTGACTCAGAATAATCATCCTTTGAATAACTCTCTCTCTTCTACTATGTGTTCTACAAATAATAAGGCCTTAAAAAATGCAACTTACTTATTATTTCTTTGTTAACTGATCCAGTTTTATTGTATCAATCCCTGTTTGTAATCTTGAAGAACTCATAAGGGTTCTTGCCAACCTAATATATTGCTAGAACAGATTTTTTCCTCCATGGTGTTTCTACATACTGACTAAACCAAGGCTTTTCTTTTTCCAGTCATTTTACTACACCAGAATGTCAAATGTAATCATCATAAAATGCAAGGTAATTGTTAATATATTGATAATATGAAGGCATTGCTATATTGCTAATATAAAACTGTGCTTTTATTATGTCCTGAACAAAAATAAATCTACCTATAAAGCAAGGACATAAATAGCTAATGGCAAAGTGTAATATTGGGCTATGTAATATGTCTGAGAATTGTTCCTATAACTGACATTCTGAAAGGAGAGGTACATGTAGTTCAGACAAATTGTGCTATTAATGTTGATAATCCAGTTGTCAACTTATATAGAGATTGGTACTGAGAAGGATGGCCTTATTGTGGGACTATGTATCTGCTTCCATGGAATTTTCCTAAGTCTGGTTAAAGATCACAGACAGTATGAGGTTTGTATAACTTTTTGTATCCTGAACAGAAGGAATAAAAACTCTACAAACTGTTGCATGGAAGAACTCCTTGGAACTTAATTGAGAGTCTCAAAGATTTCAGAAATTAGAACTTCAGTTCTAATTTCAAGGCACTTCAGTAAGATAAATAAAATGTTATGGTCAGCAGAATCAAAGACTGCTGGGAAAGCTAACAAATCCATGAAATTTTTTTACTCAGGTCCACTGCAATATGGGAATATAAAATTAGTGTTATTTTATCACTGAGAACTCCATTCCAAAAGTGAATCAAGATCTAAGTGGACTTATTCCAGCAGTGCCTAGTAGTGACAAAAGTCATTATAAAACAACTACATTAACACCACAATTATAGCCATAATTTTCTTGTTTGTTGCTTCATGAGTCTATGTTCCCCGACAAATAAAACAAATCTGCCACTTCATGGTATATCATGTCTTTCTCTGGTTTCTTAATTAGCATAAAGAAAAAACAGAAGTTCACTCATATCTTAGTTTGTTTCTGTAGAAAAGTTCATTAAAATGACCAGATTTATCTCATTAAGCAAGAATATTAATTTGATGCTATCCCTTCCTTTATATACAGGATACAGTTACATGCAGGATAGAACTACAGATAAAATAACTTATTTGATTTATACCATCACTGTCCCCAGAGTAGTTGTGCTAGTCGGTGTGTGAGGGCAGGGCATCACCCTCTGAGGAGTGTGGGTTGTTATTCCTACTGTCCAGTATGACCACCTCGTCTACTACCACACATACCCTGTGCCTGGTGCCTTCCCTAGTGCAACCTTGCAGCTATGCTAGATGTGCTCTCAGCATAAGTCATCATATGTCCAAAACAGCAATTTTTTCATGGAGCTAGGAATCAGATCCCACTTTCTGGACATAGTCCTAATGAACCATTAGAGCAAAACCAGTAACCGAGTCATCTACCTTAGCCTACTTGAATTTCCAAAAACATCAGTGATGTTGCAATCTCTAAGAAAATGGTGAAAACTGAATTAAGGGGCTTATAGGATTTGTTTTTTGATGAGATTTCAGTAAACAGTAGTCAGAGGAACCTTACGACTCTTTAAAATAAAAACCAGAACATTTCTTTCAGCTTATCAGCTTCAGACATCCCAAACCAGAAAGGGTTCACTTTAAGTTTCTTTCTGTAGCTTTGATATAATTTATTTAGACCTGTATTTTTATTTCATGTAGATATATATGTATCACTACTGTATGAAATATAGTCAAGAACTATGAAACATTTCATAGAAAACATATGTTTTTATAGAATTGCTCTCTACAACTATGTGAAAGGAAGTTGTGGGGAACAGGGGGTTAGCCTCTTCTCATGGATAACTAGCAATAGGACTAGAGATTCCCTCTAGCTGCCTCAAGTTGCACCAGGGGAGACTTAGGTTGGAAATTAGGAAATTAGGTTTTGGAAATTTCTTCTCAGAAAGAGTAGTTAGGCTTTGGAACGGGTTGCCTAGAGAGGTGGTAGAGTCACCATCCCTGGTGGTGTTTAAGGAAAGGTTATATGTGGTACAGAAAGAGAGATTGTCCTCATCTCCACACTATTTTCTGTTCCAAGGTTATAAAAAGTCCATTTCAGATGTCTTGCCAGCACCTAGCTATAACTTTAACCTTGGGTTCATGTCCTAAGTGACATATTGCTGGAACTGCCTGTAACTGCAGAGCTCTTAGACCAAACAAGTACTTTATTCACTTCCCTGGGTGATGATGTTTACCTCCAGAAGGAAAGACCAGAGACATACTTAATTGTTCTTCATTAGTTGTATACCATGCACTGCAGGTTCTGCAACAGCTGTTATACACTGAAGAAATGTGTAGCTGAAATCTGTTAACATTTCTCATGACACTGAACATTAAGATGAAAAACCTTGAAGCAGACAAGGTATAAACAAGAGGTCAGAGTGGATGAAATAAATTATAAAATTGTCACCATATTATCCCCTTAGGTGCTACATATTGTAACTTGCACAACATATATTATTTAGTTATCAAAAACCTACTGCACCAAAGCATCACATATGTTGAAAAATCATTGCACTGGTATTATTATTTGGTTATTATACGGAAAAAAATAAATAAAAAAAAAACAACAAACAAACAAACAAACAAAAAAACACTTCTGCAAATTCAAGTCCTAAATTGTGAGCTGTGACACTCATCTCCCATAGCAGCATGGTTACAGTGCCAGAGTAGATAAAAGCATCAAAAAGTAATAAGTATGGTAAGTCCTAAATCTAGTCCAATTATACATGTACAGAACATTTAATGCCATCTTTTTATACAGCCTGTTAAGTCTGTTCTGTGAAGAAAGACCTGGGGGTCCTGGTGGACAAAAAGTTGACCATGAGCCAGCAGTGTTCCCTGGTGACCAAGAAGGCCATTGGGATTCTGGCATGTATTAAAAAGAGTTTGGCAACAGGTCAAGGGGGGTGACCCTCCCCATCTACTCTGCCCTGGTCAGGCCTCACCCGGAATACTGTGTCCAGTTCTGGGCTCCCCGATACAAAAAAGACAGGGATCTCCTAGAAAGAGTGCAGCAGAGGGCCACAAAGATGGTACAGGTCCTGGAGTATCTCTTCTATGAGGAAAGGCTGAGAGACCTGTGTCTGTTCAGCCTTGAGAAAAGAAGACTAAAAGGGGATCTTATTAATGTTTAATAAGATGATCTCCTGAGGTCTTTTCCAAGCCCTACAATTCTGTGATTCTGTGATCTTAAGTGTGGGAGACAGAGACATTTGGCCAACAATTTTTCAGTGGTATTTGGGGACAGGACAATGGGCAATGACCACAAAATGGATAACACTATGTTCCACAATAATATGCGAAAGAAATTCTTCACAGTGAGGGTGACAGAACACTGGAACAGGCTGCTAACGGAGGTTGTAGAGTCTCTTTCTCTGGAGATATTCAAGACCTGTTTGGACACCTACCTGGGTAACCTGCTCTAGGGAACCTGCTTTGGCAGGGGGGATGGACCCAATGATTTCTTAAGGTCCCTTCTAACCCCTACAATTCTGTGATTCTGTGATTCTGTGGGCTGCATCAACAGAAGGGTGGCCAGCAGGTCGACGGAGGTGAGTGTACCCCTCTACTCTGCATCCAGGTCTAAGGTCCCCAGCACCAGAAGGCTGTCGACTTGTTAGAGCAGGTCCAGTATAGGATCATGAAGTTGATCGGAGGGCTGAAGCACCTCTCCTGTGAAGAAAGGCTGAGAGAGCTGAGGATATTCAGCCTACAGAAGACAACGACAGAATCACAGAATCACAGAATTTCTAGGTTGGAAGAGATCTCAAGATCATCGAGTCCAACCTCTGACCTAATGCTAACAGTTCCCACTAAACCATATCCCTAAGAGAGAGATCCCTAAGGGAGACCTCATTGCAGCCTTTCAGTACTTGAAGTAGTGTTAAAAAAAAAAAAAAAAAAAAAAAAAAAAAAAGATGGAGAGCAAATTTTTGCTTTGGCAACTAATGATATGACAAAGGGTAATAGTTTTAAACTAAAGAGGGGAAATTTACATTGGATGCTAGGAGTAATTTCTTCAATCAGAGGGTGGTGAGACACCAGACCAGATTGCCCAGAGAAGTTGTGGATGTCCCATCTCTGGAGAAGTTCAAGACAAGGTTGGACAAGGTCCCTAGCAAACTGACTTAGCGGGTAGCATCCCTGCCCATGGCAGGGGGCTTGGAATTAGATGTTCTTTAAGGTCCCTTCCAACCCAAGCCATTTTGTGATACTGTAATGTTCAGCAGGTTATTAATGATCTGAACTCTTCTCTTGCTTCATGTTGGAGCTGTTCTTGAAGAGCTGCTGCCTATGGGAAGCCCACACAGGATGTTTGGGGAGAACAGCATCCTATGGGAGGGTCCCATGCTTGAGCAGGGGCAGACAGTGACTGTGAAGGAGTAGCAGAGATGAAGTGTTAGGGACTGACTACAGCCCCCATTCCCCATTCCCCTGTGCTTCTCAGGGAGGAAGGAGGTAGAAGAGGGTGGATGGAGAGGGAAGGTGTTTTTAGTTTGTTTCTAGTTTCTCGCTGTTCTAGTCTGCTAGTGATAGGCAATAAATTTTGTTAATCTCCCCATGCTGAATCTGTATTTCCTGTGACAATAATTGGTGAGTGATCTCCCTTTCCTTATCTCAACCCCAAGTTCTTTCCATTGTATTTTCTTTCCCTTTTCCTTTGAGGAGAGAGAGTGAGAAAAACATCGTTGGAGTTCAGCTTCTCAGTAAGGTAAAACCATCACAACTGCATGCTTCTAAATCAGCTTACTTTAGAACATATTTGGGGTGTGTTTGAATACAGTCTTGATAACACTCAAACTTTAAAATACTATAGCCTATTCTGCATTCATGTACTTGCTCCTCACTAGTACACTGCAGTTGTCAAAACAGCACATCCAAAAAAGAAATTCATTTGTGAATATGTGAATATATCAGAAAGGTAATCTTCTTTTTTTTTTTTTTTTTTTTGACTTTTCTTTGTAAATACGTTTCAATTTTTTATTTCCTTCCAGTAGATAAATTGGCTTCTAACTCATTCTGCCAAATAATAAACAAATAGAAAGATTGATAATAAAAATAATTAACCAACAAATGTGAAGTTCAGATACTTTCCTAAAAGTATTTTCTTGCCACCCACAAATCAAAAATATCATAATAAAGAAATCTGTGAATTGCTTCAAGTACAGAAAACATTTGAGAGAAATCAAGAAGGCAATATACACCTTCCTGTTTTTCAGTAATACTAACAAGTAGGCTAGGAATGATCATAGAGTAGTAGTATAAAGGATTTCCATTGATATAAGAAAATTGTCTGTTACATTGTGTACATGTCAATATGTTTCCTGTGTTACCCAACAAAATCTAAAGTAGTGGAATTGACTAGCTGTAACTGTGAAATGTTAATGTAAAACTACGGCTCGATAAACACATTTATGAAGCTACAAACTTTTTGAGTGAACTCTGTAAGTCATTTACTTCTTATTTACATTTGCTAATCAATATGTAACTGAAAGACTTAAAGAAGCTCAGGCTTTTAAGTTTTCCAGCATCTCCCATACATACTGTCTTCTACTGTGAGCTATTCCAATAAGTCCGATAATTTTCTACTATACCATTTCTTTTGTAGTATAAATTCCTTCTTGACAAAATGAATAAACAAGTTCCAAACTTGGGTTTACTGTGTGTTGGATTACACTAAATAAATTGGTTCTTGTTTTAATTTGAAGTTGCCTAGTTGTCCAAGTGTTCTGCATAGCCTGTGTGCATCTCTCAGGTTTACAGATTGCACCCTGATGTCTCACTGCCTAACCACTAGAATGTGTGACATGCAGAGTTGTAGAACTTAGACATTTTGCATTATTGTAAAAGGAAGTTGACATGAATCATCGCCAATTGGATGAGTTGTGATATTATTAGAAAATCCAACTAGTTTATAGGTAAGAAATAGAGTTATATTGTACAGTATTGTTACAACTGTATCCCTGTTAGAACTGACTCAGTCTCCCTCCACGTGAAAAAGAACACTGTGGAATACATCATATGAAGAAACAGTATCAACAGAGACAAGAGTGAAGGTATATTAGGTAATTTACATCTATGAATAAAATACAACATTTGCAGTCTTTACAATTAGGAATAATTTTTTTTTTCATTATGGCGGTATTTTTCATTATGGTGGTATTTCTTCATTAAATTTATTTATTTATTTATAAGTGCTTATTCTAATCCTGGTCATTAACTTGAATGACCTCCATTGCCAAGAAGCCTTAAGTATTTTCACTACAATAATTACTACACAGTTACTACACATATACTAAAGTATGTGGCACTATTTCTAAAATGTATTCTGTAAAGCTGGCTTATAGTGACTTCATCTGCATCATTTCTAAATAAAAAGAGAGGAAGAACAACTGAAACCATTTTAAACCATTAACTATTATATGGAGGAGCAGTGTCATCTTTTTTAAATGCCCTTAAAAGCACCATTCATAACACCAAGAGATGATAAAATATAGAATAAAATTAAGGTATGGTTTATTGGTTAGCCTCCATAACTAAGATGGAAACAAGGCAGATTTATTTATTTTTATATTTCCAAAAAATCTTCATAAATAAAAGTGGAATGTTACAACTGCCAATGGAGATTAAGGACTGCTTTTCTTTGTCTTTTGCTTCCTCTGAAATTACATAATTATTGTGGGATAAGATCTTGGTATCCCTAGAGCATACTTTCATTTTTTTGCAATCATGTAAATTTCATTTGCTCAGACATCTATAACAAGATAGAGGTAGCATCCAATAATTTACATTTCAATCTCCCAAATGCATGTGAAGTGGAAAACAGTTCTACAACAATAAAATTTTATTAGCTAAGATAAGTGTAATATACAGTTAATATATGAAAAACTTCTCAGTTCACTTCATTTTATCCGATAAAGAAAGAAGAGCGATATATTAACATAATGGATCTGAGAAGTGTTTAACACTGTTTACTTAACATGTTGTCTGTTACACATGGAATTTTAGTTTGAGTCTTTGGCAAGGAAAATGAAATCAACAATTGACAGTTATTGATTTGGCAGCAAGGTGACTTAAATGTTTTGCAAAATAATGAAAATCCAAATCTAATTAAACTTGACTTCCTACCTGAACTATACATCACTAAGAGTACACTGGGTGACGACTACTGATATTTCAGCAGGCAATGTTTTGTGCAAAGAAATAAGTTTTCTTAAATATAATTAAATTCAAAGAGAGTATCTTTCATTTTATCTTTGCTGTTTTCAGACAGTAGTTTGTAGGCATCCACTCTTCAAATATTTAACACAAATTGCATTGCTGGATTCCTAAGTTTCTTGGGGAAAATCAAATTGGTAAATTAGATGTTCATTTTCAACTCTTGAAAAGCAACTGGTTCCATAAGCAAAATGATTTATACATTATTATTTTTTAATTAAAATAATAACTTAAAACTACTTAGTAATGAAGTTTTCCTCTAAGTTTAATAACTTTATGTTATTAAATTTCAGCTGTAGTATAAAAATAATGTTTATTGGTGCCATGATTTTCACCTGTGAAAACTGCACTTCCTGAATCAGTGTGCAGTTTAGTTCTCTGTGTATATTCAGACTTCTTTGTTTACTACAGTGGTGTACTTTTCCTGTTTTGTTCTTGTATTATTTCAGCAAAAAGGTCATATGTCTGAGAAGTGGAGATGTTTGTTGTTTTTTTTTTCCTTTTGAATTGTGGTTGCTCTCAATTTACTCATTTGATCTTGAATCTTCATCACGGGCATTATATGACTGGAATAAACCATTTTATGTTTAACTGCTATCAGTGATGGTTGCATAATGTTAGACTTAAAAAACATTTTTTTTTTCTAAAAAAAAAAAAATGAAAATCACCTTTTAGCAAAATTAAAGAAAACAAGAAGATACATTTATTAGAACTGACAGTGTTGTCCATCATAGTGTCCCATGGCATTTCACAAGAATACTTTCTTCCATCATGTGGATTACCACATGGATTACCAAACAAGTTGCTTCTTCTATATATGCATTCTATATGCTCCAATTTATAATGAACTGGGCATTACCCTTTATCAGAAATGGAGTTCAGCTAGAGCACTGTTTTCTATCATTAATAAAAATATTTCCTATTGCAATTTTTCTATGGAGATGACAGATTAATACTGCCATATCTGTTTGTTAATAAAGTTTATTAATTAACATTAATTATCATAAGCAGATAAAGTTTCCATAGTAAATACCAAATCTATTGTGTTATTTTAGAGAAGGGTGACTGGTAGTTTGAGACCCATAAGCAGTTGTTTGAAACACTCAACTGCTTTATACCATACTAACAGGCATAAACTACCTATCTGCATAAATGCCTTTAAAAGGAAAGGAAATAGTGTGCCCTAATGGACACAAGTCTCTCAAAATTATTTCTGTGCATTAGCTAACCAAATCAGCAGGTTTTCCTGAGGAGAATGGAAATGTGTGAAGAAACTGCAAGGTGCAATTCAGTTTTTCCTAATCTCCTAATTATAGCTTACACATATTGGTACATGATATAATTCTTTATCATCTTTCAGGTTACCAAATGCTATAACACATGATCTGAGAAACTATACATGGTGCAGTACCAAGAATCTACATGCTACTTTCTTTCAAACTTTCTCCATAACACATCAGATGTACACATTTTGGCCTACAATTCTGGTTCTCAAAATGAGATTGAAATTTATCCACGGCTTTTTTAATTGATTATTCCATTACCTAGAAATGTCAGCAATTACACTGTTTAGCTAGCATGTGCAAAGTTTAATGTAATTTGGGAAATAAATCCATTAATTTTAGCACTTTCTTAATTAGAAAACTTGGTGAGGCAAAATCAGTGGAGAAAATGAAAGAAGCTATGCAGAAACAGAGCAGAAACACTTCTAAAGCAAGACAACCACCACTTTTTAACAGTTCTGTACAGTGTATGTTTAAATTCCTTTAGCTCAAAATCAAAGACATAAAGGATGAATCCTATTCAGAGCTCAAAATGCAAAGGTACCTAACACACTTCCTGAAGTAAAAGGAAAATTGCAACCTACATAAAACAGTAGCTTGCAGAATAAATTCTCCTAAATTATGTAATGGTAATGGTGCATACTGCACTTTGTCACCATTTTATTTTACCTGGGACACCTTTATTATTATTATTATTATTATTATTATTATTATTATTATTATTATTATTATTATTATTATTATTATTATTATTATTATTATTAGAGTACTTTGATTATGATAGTTATTTGTGGCTTTTTACTATTACAGTTCACACAACAATTTTGTTTGTATAGTCTACGAATATGCTTTGTAGAACCATGTCAGTTGTTCCTGACACGTTCAGGTACCACTTTTCTTGTAAACATATTTGTTTTCATATCTTCAACTGTTGTTTTATATACTAAGAATTTATATTAAAATATTACATTTTAAGGTGAAACAAATATATATCAGGAGTTAATGCAAACATTACAAACCCAGTCAAGACAACAAAAGCTGCAGTAGACCATAAAAACTATAACAAATGTAATGACCATTCTTATAATTCTGTTTCTGTATCTGGGTTTGTATTTCAACCCCCCCTCCCCCCCCCCCCCACACACACACACACACTTTCTTTGTCATCCTTCTCTTGAAGACCACCAGGGCAAATCACTTTTTGTATTATGTGTATATGTTGCCTTCTTAGATCAGCTGGCAACTACAAATAGCTGTTACATCACCAGAGAGAAAAATGGATGGAAACAAATTAAATCTGGTAACCCAGTGCTGGACCAACTCAGACACTTCTCTTTATATCAGGAACAAAAGCATCAGGAAATATATGGTAACATTTAACATTTTTTTTCTTCTCTGTTTTATGATACATCTTAAATATGATGATATCATTTTCTTTTATTTCTTTATTTATATTGTTTCTTAACAAGTGTATGCAGATAATGACAGGATACCTATTCCAGAATAAGTAGGTTTGTTATCATTTTTAAAACATCAGATCTGCGCACAAAACATATCCTACCATCAAACCAAAAGGAAAGGGAGGGCAAAAGGGAAAAGAAAAGGGAAGGCGAAAGCAGAAAGGACTAATACTGATGGCTCAGCTTGAGGGAGCCACTCAACACCTATACAACCAATACAGGAACTTCTTGGTAGAATATTTGTGTGACATGGCCAATGGATATTACCAATGAGAAGGAACTTGTGGTTATATTTGTGGCTGAAAATTTCATATTTGCAGAATGCTTCAACTGGTACGGGTAAGGAGCTGTTTTGTCCCATGGAGGTCTCTTTCTATGAGATAAATATATATTTGTCTCCATGCTGCTACATCAATTGTAACACTCTCTCCTTTTGCTTTTAGAGTTCTGTCTTCAATATATCAGGAAAAAAAAAATGTAAGAAACAATACATAAAATGTAGATGTTACAAAAGAATCCACAAGTATATAAAATTATGTTTTGCTGTTGAGCAACTGCTCTCACAAAAGAGAAAAGTGCTGTGTTGTATCTTGTTCAACACCTTTTGTTTGATCACATATCTTACTTCAGCATTCTCATTTATGTTGAAATTAGGAACAGATTTTTACAGATCAAGAAGTAAACTGCTGCATAAATATCCATATTTCTTGATGAACTTCTATGTTCTTTCTACAAAGAAATCATCTAGACAGACAGGCATCAGGCATTATCAGGCATGCCAAGGACTTGGTAGCAGGGGAGGGCTGCAGGTGTGGCATGTGTGAGAGGAGCCCAGCAACTGCCCCATGTAAGATCAGAGCCAGCTCCAGTTGGTTCCAGAAGGGAACCACTGCTAGCCAGAGCCAAGCTAGGAGTGACACTGGTTGTGCCTCTGGGAGAATGTGAAGTCCCTGGTGACTGGAAAAAAATAACTCCCATTTTTAAAAAGGGTAGAAACAGGGGACCCAGGGAACTACTAATCTTTGAGCCTCACCTCTGTTCTTTTAACGATCATGGAAAAGATCCTCCTGGAAGCAATGCAAAGGCACATGCAAGACAGAGAGGTGATCTGAGACAGCCAGCATGAATTCACCAAGGGTAAATCACGCCCGACCAATCTGGTGGCCTTCTATGGGAGAGTGCCTGCATCAACTGACAAGGGAAAACCAACCAATGTCATCTACCTAGACATCTGTATGGCCTTTGACATAGTCTCACATGACATCCTGATCTTGAAAATGGAGAGATATGGACTTAATGGTTGGACTATTCAGTGCATAAGGAACTGGCTTGACAATCACACCAAGAGAGTGGTAGTCAATGTCTTTGTGTCTAGGTGGAGGTCAGTGATGAGTGGTGTCCCTCAGGGGTCTGTCTTCAGATGAGGACTATTTAATATCTTTATCAATGACTGACAGTGGGAGTGAGTGCACCCTCAGCAAGTTAACAGATGACACTAAGCTGAGTGGTACAGTTGATAAGACAGAAGGAAATGATTCCTTCCAGAGGGACCTGGACAAACTTGAGAATTGGGCCCACATGAACCTAATGAGGTTCAACTTGGGTTTAACCCAAGTGCAAGGTTCTCCACCTGGATCACGGAAATCTCAGACATAAGTACAGACTCAGTGAAGAACTCACTGAGAGCAGCCCTGCAGAGAAGCACCTGGGGGTTCTGGTAGAAAAAAAAAAAAAAAAAAGCTTGACATGAGCCAGCAGTGTGTGAAAGCAGCTATGAAAAGAACAGGTTTAACAATGGAAAAAGAATATCTGTGCAATAGCATCTGGGAGAGGGAGGAGTAATAAATCAGAGAATAATAGCCCTTCAGACCCCAAACTGAGTGAAAAAGGACGTGCAGGAGGTGCTTCACACATGGAGCAGAAGTTCCCCTGTGGCCTGTGGAAAGGTCCCTTGTGGAGCAGGCTGTCCCCTTGCAGGCACTGGGTCCCACATGGAGCAGATCTCCACACTGCAGCCCATGGAGGAGTCCCTGGGGGAGCAGGTGGATGTGGCCTGGAGGAGGTTGCAGCCCATGGAGAGCCCCCGCAGGAGCAGGCTCCAGGCCAGAACTGCAACCCATGGAGAGGAGCCCACACAGGAGCAGGGAGTGTGGGGAGAGCTGTTGGCCATGGGAAACCCATGTTAGAGCAGTTTGCCCCTGACAGATTGACAATGTAGTATAGATCCATGTTTTAACAGTTCTTGAAGAGCTCCTGCCTGTGGGAAGCCCATGCCATGCAGGTTCAGTTTGGGAAGGATGGCATCCCATGGGAGTGACCCCATGTGGAGCAGGGACAGAGAGTGAAAGTGAAGGAGCAGCAGAGATGAAGTGTTAGGGACTGACCACAGCCCCCATTCCCCATCCCTCTGTGCTTCTCAGGGAGGAAGGAGGTAGTAGAGGGTGGATGGAGGGGAAAGGTATTTTTAGTTTGTTTCTAGTTTCTCACTGTTGTAATCTACTAGTGATAGGCAATAAATTTTATTAAACTCTCTGAGATTAATAACACTAAGTCTGTGTTGCCCATGACAATAACAGGTGATCAACCTCCCTTTCCTTATCTCTACCCTTAAGCCCTTTCCATTGCATTTTCTTTCCCTTTTGTTTTGAGGAGAGAGAGTGAGAGAGTGGTTGTGGTGGAGCTCAGCTGCCCAACAGGGTAAATCCATTACATCAGGCTAGGAAAGCTAATGTCTTGTTAAAATTAAATTTGGCCAGGGATGTCAAGGGCAACAAGAAAGGCTTCTATAGGTACATCAGTGATATGGTAAAAGGAGGACTAGGGAAATTGTGGGCCCTCTCCAGAAGGAAATTGGAGACTTTGTCACCTAGATATGAAGAAATCTGAGGTACTTAATGATTTTTTTTCCTCAGTCTTCACTAGAAAGTGCTGTATCCACACAGCCCAAGTCCCAGAAGGCAAAGGCAGGGACCGAGAGAATGAAAAACAGCTCACTGTGGAAGGAGATCAGATTTGAGACCATATAAGGAACCTGAAGATGCACAAGTCCATGCGACCTGTTGAGATGCATCTATGGGTCCTGAGGAAACTAGCAGATGAAATTGCTAAACCACTGCCCACCGTACTTGAGAAGTTCAGGCAGTCCAGTGAAATTCCCACTGACAGGAAGGACGGATTGCGCCTGACAAATCTGGTGTCTTTCTGTGAGGGGTTTATAGCATAGATAGGTAGGGGAAGAGCAACCAACATCATATACTTGGACTTCTGAAAAACATTTGACGCTGTCCCCCATGAAATCCTTATCTGTAAATTGTAGAGACATGGATTTGACAGACAGACTTGACTTGAGAATCATAGAATCATAGAGTGGGTTAGGTTGAAGGGATATTAAAAAACATCTAGTTCAAGCCCACCTGCCAGGTGCAGGGATGCCACCCACTAAATCAGGTTGCCCAGGGCCTTGTCCAGCCTGGTATTGAACACCTCCAGAGATGGAGCATCCACAACTTCTCTGGGCAACCTGTTCCAGTGCCTCACCACCCTCTGACGGAATAATTTCCTCCTAACCTGTAATCTAAATCTCCCCCTTTTTAGTTTAAAACCATTCCCCCCTGTCCTGTCATTATCTGACTGAGCAAAAAGTTGTTCTCCATCTTTTTTATAAGCCCCCTTTAAGTATTGAAAAGCTGCAATAAGGTCACCCCTGAGCCTCCTCTTCTACAGGCTGAGCTGCTCTCAGCTATCTCAGCTGGGTGGTGACACTCAAGGAGATGTGGTCAATGTCCAGGTGGAGATCAGTAACAAGTGATGTTCCTCAGAGGTCAGTATTGGGACCGGTGCTATGTGACACTTTTCTTGGTGACATGAACACTGGGGTTGAGAGTACCATCAGCAAGTTTGCTGAAGACACTAAACTGTCTGGTGCAGTCAACATGCTGGAGGAAAGGGATGCCATCCAGAGCAAACCTGGACAGGTTTGAGAGGTGAGCCTGTGTGAACCTCACAAAGTGTAAGGCACGTACCTGCACTGGGGTAATCCCAAACAGAAGTACAGGCTAGGTGGAGAATGGATTGAAGAGAAGGACCTGAGGGTGTTGGTTGATGGGAAGGTAACATGAGCCGGCAATGTCCACTTGCAGCCCAGAAAGCCAACCATATCCTGGGCTGCAATAAGGAAGCATGGCAAGCAGGGCAAGGGAGATGATTCTCTCTCTTTAATGTTTTCTCATGAAACCCCACCTAGAGTACTCTATTTAGCTCTGGAACCCCATCACAAGAAGGACACAGACATATTAGAAAAAGTCCAGAGGAAAGCCACAAGGACCACAGAATCACAGAATGTTAGGGATTGGAAGGGACCTTGAAAGATCAAGGATGATTGAAGGGCTGGACTACCTCTCCTGTGAAGACAGGCTGAGGAAGTTGGGGTTGTTCAGCCTGGAGGAGGCTGGGTGAGAATGCTCTGGGGAGAACTTTGTGTACCTAAATGGGACCTATAGGAAAACAGGAGAGGGACTCTGTCAGAAATTGTAGTGGTAGGACAAGGAGTAATGGTTTTAAACTAAAAGAGAGATTATCTAGATTAGATATTATGAATAAATTCTTTATTCTTAGGGTAGTGAGGCATTGGAATGGGTTGCTAGACAAGCTGTGGGTGTCCCATTTCTGGAAGTGTTTAAGGCCAGGTTGGATGAGGCTTTCAGCAACCTGGTCTAGTGAAATGTGTCTGTGCCAATGGCAAGGGGAGTTGTAACTAGATGACCTTTAAAGATTCTTCCAATCCAAAACATTCTATTGTTCTGTGATTCTTTAAAGAGCTCATATCAGAGGCTTTCTTACAAGCTTATAGAATCATAGAATCATAGAATATCCTGAGTTGGAAGGGACCCTTAAGGATCATCAAGTCCAACTCTTAACACCGCACAGGTCTACCCAAAAGTTCAGACCATCTGCCTAAGTTCACAGTCCAATCTCTTCTTAAATTCAGACAGGCTCGGTGCAGTGACTGCTTCCCTGGGGAGCCTGTTCCAGTGTGCAACCACCCTCTCTGTGAAGAACCCCCTCCTGACGTCCAGCCTAAATTTCCCCTGCCTCAGCTTAACCCCGTTCCCGCGGGTCCTGTCACTGGTGTTAATGGAGAAAAGGTCTCCTGCCTCTCGACACCCCCTTACGAGGAAGTTGTAGACTGTGATGAGGTCTCCCCTCAGCCTCCTCTTCTCCAGGCTGAACAGGCCCAGTGACCTCAGCCGTTCCTCGTACGTCTTCCCCTCCAGGCCTTTCACCATCCTCGTAGCCCTCCTCTGGACACTTTCCAACAGTTTCATGTCCTTTTTATACTGTGGTGCCCAGAACTGCACACAGTACTCGAGGTGAGGCCGCACCAGCGCAGAGTAGAGCGGGACAATCACCTCCCTTCACCTACTAGCGATGCCGTGCTTGATGCACCCCAGGACACAGTTGGCCCTCCTGGCTGCCAGGGCACACTGCTGGCTCATATTCAACTTGCTGTCTACCACGACCCCCAGATCCCTCTCTTCTAGGCTGCTCTCCAGCGTCTCATCGCCCAGTCTGTACGTGCAGCCAGGGTTTCCCCGTCCCAGGTGCAGGACCCGGCACTTGCTCTTATTGAACTTCATGCGGTTGGTGATCGCCCAGCTCTCCAACCTGTCCAGATCCCTCTGTAAGGCCTTTACGCCCTCGTTCGAGTCCACAACTCCTCCAAGTTTGGTGTCATCAGCAAACTTACTCAAAATACCCTCTATTCCTACATCCAGAAATACCATCATTATGATACCATCTTTACTGAGGAATATTAAGAAAATGTACTACACCTTATATACATTATGCATTAATTCAGTCCCTCATCTCTCCTTCTGATTCAGCATGTTTCCGTTGTAATTCACAGTGATTAAAATAACAAATCTAAATTTTGTTATTAAAAAGCAGCAATACACCAAAGATACAGGTGCTATCCATCTTCAAATTTCTAAGCCCATGAGAATATGAAGATTTCTGAAGCCATTAAATCTCTTTTTTAGTTCTTAAATATTAACCACAGTGTTATGATACAATAAAGTGTCTACACATTATGCTTGCTTGTTTTCTGACACATTTTCTATTGCTCCTTGTTCTGTACAAATATGGCTGTCAGTCATGACACCACTACGTTAGTTCTAAGTTTCCAGATTCAGCTTCACAAACATTTTTTTTTGTTTTGTTTTGTTTGTTTAGTTTAGTTTCTGAGTGTTTTAGATTTAATAGTAATTTAATAAGTAGATTACACACTAGTTCATTAGTTTAATATGTGACTTGCCTAACTGATTAATATTTTGAGCTACCTAAAAGTAGTGGTCATCAAGCCTCTTTCCATCATTTATCAGTGGTCCTGGATATCAAGTGAGTTCCCAGTCAACTAGCGACTAGCAGATGTGATGCCTATCTACGAGAAGGGCTGGAAGGAGGATCTGGAAAACTATACACCTTTCAGACTGACCTCAGTGCCAGGAAGCTCATGGAGCAGATTATCTTGAGTATCTTAGTACCTAAAGAACAACCAGTTGATCAGGCCCAGTCAGTATGGGTTTATCAAAGGCAGGTCCTGTTTGATGAACCTGATCTCCTTCTATGACAAGGTGAAGCACTCAGTAGATGAGGGAAAGGCTGTGGGTGTTGTCTACCTAGACTTCGGTAAAGCTTTTGACTCCATTTCCCACAGCATTCTCCCAAAGAAGCTATCTGCTCCTGGCTTGTTTGGGTGTACCCTCCGCTGTGTAAAAAAAATGGCTGGGTGGTTGTGTCTGGGCCCAAAAAAAAAAAAATTGTTATGGAGTTAAATCCAGTTGGTGGCCAGTTAGAAGTGGTTTCACCCAGAGCTCAGCACTGGGGCCAGTTCTCCTCAATATCTTTATCAATGATCTGCATGAGGGGACTGAATGCACCTTCACTAAATTCACAAATCGCACAAAGTTAGGAAAGAGTGTTGATCTTATGAAGGGTAGGAAGGCTCTGCAGAGGGATCTGGATAGTCAGGATCGATGGGACAGGGCCAACTGTATGAGGTTCAACAAAGCTAAGTTCTAGGTCCTGCATTTGGGGCACAACAACCCCATGCAACACTACAGGCTGGGAAATGAGTGGTTGGAAAGCTGCCCAGCAGAAAAGGGTCCTGGGACTATTGGTTCATATCCCACTGAATATGAGCCAGCAGTATGCTCAGGTGGCCAAGATCAACAGCATCCTGGATTGTATCAGAAACAATGTGGCCAGCAGGACTAGGGAAGTGATTATCCCTCCATACTTGGTTCTGGTGAGGCCATACCTTGAATACCATCTTCAGTTTTGGGGTCTCTGACTACAAAAAGGACATCGATGTGCTGGTGCGTGTCCAGAGAAGAGCAATGAAGCTTTTGACAGGTCTAGAAAACAGGTGTTTTGAGGAATGGCTAAGGGAACTCAATTTGTTTAGGATAGAGAAAAGGAGGCTCCAGACAGACCTTATCAAACTGTACGATTATCTTAAAGGTGGGGTATCTTAGTGAGGTGCAGATCGGGACCTTCTACCAGGCACCAAGTGATAAGAGAAAGGGACATGGCCTCAAGTTGTACCAGGGGAGGTTTAGTTTGGATATTAAAATAAATTTCTTTACTGAAGAGCTTGTGGAACATTGGAACAGACTGCCCAGGAAAGTGGGTGAGTCACCAGCCCTGGAGGTCTACAAAAACTGTGTAGATTTAGAATTTAATAGCATGGCTTAGTGATGGACTTCAGTACTAGCTTAAAGGTTGGACTAGATGGTCTTAGAAGTCTTTTCCAACCTGAATAATTCTATTGTTCTATGTGTGCTACATGCAAAAAGTTATGTGGCTTACATTGTTTTGATAGTTTTCAGAATATTAGTTCAAAGTTGAATGTTTAGGAAGGTTGTGAAAGTATTCTGAATGTTACTAATTTCTGTTTCTACTCTGTGCTTCTGAGTACTTTTGATAACTTCTAAGCTATTACTTCACATGACATTACTTCCAAAAGGGACTTATTCTTAGAAAGACATGCATACATGTGGTGACAGAACATATAAACATTTAGACATTTAAGGAAAAGATAAATCTACTACCTACGTATTTCTGTGGAGGTCAGCAATTTCATTCTCAAGATAAATACTTATAACATTAGATAATTATACTGGCATACTAGCATTTCATCATAGTCAATGTGCCTTGCCATATAATGACTGCTGTGTATGAGATGAGACTTATTCATGCTGTCCAAAAACACATAAAGTAGAATTTTACATATATGCATTACTACAATACATTTCTAATTTATCGTAGAACTATGAGAAATGTGTATGTTACGAGTGCAAAGGAACATAACAAAACAAGTCACAGCCCTATCCCCCAGAAACTCAACATCCACCTTACAACCGGTTGACAAGATAGAGTGTGACAGCACTAATAGAGAATACAAAGCAACCTAGGAGCTGTAAGAGTCTGACAAAATGTCTCAAAGACAGAGAGTTCAAGAAGGGACATACAAAAGAGCACATTAATAAAGGAGTTCTGGCAATGGGAAGAGTGAGGAATATGCATATGTGAACATGCACAAGAGAGATAGTATAAAAAAAAAAGAAATGGATAAAGGTCAGTTGTCAAAAATTTCAGCATTAAAAGAATGAGGAATTGACAATCAAAAGTCTTCTGCAAGTTGCACATGCAAACTCTTGTAACTGAGCATCCCAGAGGGGTGCCTTGGGGATTACCAATTGAAAGCCATTCAGAAATCAGAGAATAAGGATGTCTGACCTTGTTATTATAAAAGTGTTGTGTTTTGTTTTTTTCTTTCCATTCATAAAATACCATACATATTATTTTCCAATGAGCTAGAGAGTGTTTCTTTTTCAACACAGCAAACTTCAGGTTTTTTTTAGATTAGTGTTCTGGTAAGAGAATTTGCTATAAAACACAAACCATTGTACTCCTTATTCTCAAACGTTGTACGATTCTTTTATTCTAACTGGAATCTCATTTCTGACTACCCAGGAGGTGTTCTTTCCTTACACTTCCAAGCTGTTTAGAAGGAGTAGGGGCAGGAATCTGGAATTTTCTAAGCAACAGAAGGGTTCCAGCTGGTAGCTGATAGAAATAGATTCTTGGCCAAAACAGGAAGAATAGTAAGAAGCCAGAGTTTGGAGGAATGTATATTAGTGCAGCATGTATTACCCATATGTCTGCACATACAAAGCTCCATGCATACACTTACACTCACTCAATATTGGCTTAGACTAGGTAAATGAAAACAAGATTTTGTAATAAAAATAGAACGCTGTGTGATATGTGAGCTAGCACTGAACATACCCATCTCAACATTCATTCTTCATTTCAAAATAAAGTTCAGCATAGAGAAGACCAGAATGGGTGAGTGATGCAGAACTTTTACTGCACACTATAATGAGCTGCTGGAGCAAGAAAAGTCTTGAGTAAAATTTTCCTCTGTTGGAAAGCTGCATTGTGATTCTTGTGTCACTGGCAGTGTTAGACTTCAATTACAGACGAAGAGTTGCTGATTAATTATGCTGCAAAGAACACATGACATTTTGTGCTTTGGGTATTTCCTTCAGTGTTATTATGAAGTGAACTTTTTCCTTATTTCTCACATAAATGGCCAATATGTTGTTCACCACCTAAACAAAACCTCATGTAATGCTAGGCAGTTTTGCTTGCCACAAACAGAATCTTTCCATCCGTGCAAGAGATGAAACAGAGCAAATGTTTAGAAAGAGAGCAGATAATATTTTATAGCTGATTCTTTCGTTCTACTTGATATTTTTGTTTCAGCTTTTTGTTTTGTTTTGTTTTGAACTGTCAAAATCTTTTGGTAATGAACTTATTAGCATACTAGCTCATTATTAAGAATTCCTTAAGATATACATTTTACTGACTGAACAACAACAAAAATTAAATTCATACACATATTTTATTCCAGGGGGCACTGAAAATCCTCCTTCTGCAAAATGAGACAGGAATGTGTGCTTCTGAGAAAAACAACAACAACAGCAACAAAATGCTGTAGTTAGATGTACATAGAGTGGAGTAACACTGAATTGGCTATCCATATAGAGTTCTCAATTGATTTTATAAGAGCTTTTTTGTCATTTTGGTCAGTTGCTATAGCAATTTAGAATTCTGTTTCTGTTAATACAATAAAAATTCACTTCACCAACATGATAGAAAGTCACTAATACCATATGACTTTTATCATATTAGTACCTTTCTAATGGCATTAGAAACTCAGTTTTGGACAGGAAAGTCACTGATCCTATGGCAAAGGCCATAATAAAAAATAGCAGCTACTGGTGTGATATGAAATATGTATCATTTTGCAACACTTCAAGCTTCATTTGCTGCAACATCACCCGTTTTTGGAAGAGTGTTGCTGGTGCAAACATAAACAGAAATTGTTGTTTTTCTATTAAGAGATGAGTGTGTGGTGTTTTTTTTTTATTCATATTTTTCATGCAGTTGCTTATAAAAAGAGAGAAAATTAACAAAACAAACAAACAAACAAACAAACAAACAGTTCCATCATATGATTACATTTTTGGAATTTGAAGATTTTATTCTAAAGATATAGAGGCTGATCTAAAGCCTATTATAGAAAAATAAAATGTTTCCGTCAAGTTCTGTCCTTTCATAGCACATAGATAGACAAATATGTATTACATACGTCATCATACACCAGAGAGATGTGTTCAAGTGATCTGAAATTACATATTCACATTCATTTCCAAATAGCTTTCACAAGTAACCTCGTTTGACATGAGACATATCGTTTTTAGTCCCTTTTCCAAAATGCTGTCTAAAATGTGAATTAGCGCGTGTGTGTGTTTGTGCACATATACACACACATGAATTAGGAAATATATTATTTTTGCATATGAAACATTATTTTATCATCCAAATATGTTGTTTACTACCCAACTTCATTTTTTAAATTTGAGTATTTTCTTTTGATTAAATCTTAACTTCCATCATTGAAAGAAATCTATCAAAAGAAAAAAAATATAGAGAACTAATTGATTTCTTTTGCAGTTTAAAAGTTTTAAAAATATATGAATTCCATTTGTTGTAAAACATCTATTTATTTGTGAAGCAAGTTAATGGTAGCAGCAAAACTATGGAAATATTACTCCCTTTATCTCAGAACCATATCCAGGGCTTCAATATTCAGAATACAATGCTAAAAATTAAAAATACATGGGAATTAAGAGATAAGACATTGAGGGATACAAACATTAAACTTCCAGGTATTAAATTTACAAACATTAAATTTCCACTTATTTTCAAATAAGTGGAAATAATTTCATATGGTGTAAATACATGCATAGTCACTTATGATTATCTCTTGAAGAGTGAATAGTTACCCTCTTGCAGAATTATTTAGTCTTTTACAGACATTACTGACCTTGACAGGTCACTAAGCTAATCCAGGATAAAAACTCCCCTGTCATTTACTGGAGAAACGCTCTAGTTCTGGAGCAATACTCAGATTTCAGAGCACAGTGTCAGTATACAATATATTACCTCCCAAGGGAGCAGATAGTTTAAAGTCTCACAACTCTCAAGCTTTGCACTGTGGACTAATCAGTTCATATTTATGCAGCTGTGTGAATCAAGCTGGCTTCTGGTCACAATTATCAGCTTTTTTATCTTGAAGTCACAGGCATGAATCATACTGGAACATTTCCTGCAATGTTCTGCAGGAGGAAAAAAATGTTATCCAGCCTTGCCACCAATCACTTAGAAAGACAGCCCCTAAGAGCATTGCAGATGTAGGATCAACATTAGCTTCAGACTGGGAATGATTTGATACCTCTGGTATTAACCATTCAACTGGAGTTTCAATACATCAGTTTGTTTTGAGATCAATAGCATCTCTTCACTTTGGGTGCACAAAGCTAACCCAACATTTCCTTTATAAACCATTAGGTGACAAAGCCTTTAAAGAATGATTCATACACTACAGTAGAGCTACAAATTAATTACTTGTTATTAACAGATTTGATTTTAATTCCATATTTTGCTTACTTAGTTTGGATAGGTAATTCCCTAAAACGGACACATGTCCTCAACAGTGTAGTTCCAGCCCCCAGAAGGCCCACAGGACTTCATGAAGTACAGTCACCATGCAGTGGTCTAATATTGACTCAGTGCAACTGCTTGGTATTCCCATTGTTCCACTCTCACTATAGACACTGAGAGCTTCAGAAAGACACAGACATATGTTGATGGTCTTTTTAATAGTCAGGGGCTGTTTTGTTTTTTTGTTGTTGTTTGCTTTGCTTCTTGTTGTGTTGTTGTTGTTGTTTTGTTTGTTTGTTTGTTTTAAGAGAACATATGAGGAGTAAAGAAATATACTTCCTAGAAGAGGTAACCAGTGTCCAGTACTAGTTCTGTACTCTTCATAAGATCAACAGTACTTAAACTACAACCCAGTTTGCAAATGAAATATTGCAGATTCCAAAAGAAATGTGTGCACTACTGTGTAAACAGATACTTTGAGATTAAAAATAATAATAATAAAATAAAGATTGAAATATCAACCTATATAGCATCTCTGCAGCTTATTTTTCAAAACTGACTACCAGAATCAGAAGGAAGAATAGAACAGAAAAGAAAACCAACCAACCAACCAAAAAAAACTAACATTTTCCAATACATTTACACATACATATGCATACATATGTAAGTGTAAATATATACATATACATAAGATTATAAGCATGAGATAAAAATCTGTATATATATATGTATGTATACAAACTATTAAACATACACTCACTTGTAAAATTTTAACCTTCGGAGTGAGAAATCATCAAATCATACAATGGCTTGAGTTGGTAAGGACTTTAACTGTCACCTACTTCCAATCCCCCCGTGCCATGGGTAGGGATGCCATCCACTCTATCAGGCTCCCTGGGGCCTCATCCAACATGGCCTTGAACACCTCCAGGGATGGGACATCCATAACTTCTCCAGGCAACATGTCCTTACCAACATCTTAAAGAATTTAATCCTAATATCTAATCTAAATCTACAACAATTGTAAAATTACACATTTTTTATTTGTTAATAAAAGTAAATAATCATCATCATCATCATCATCCTGTAGTATATGCTAAATAGAACTAGTCATAAATTGTCTTTTGTACTGCATACTGGACAAACATTATTTTCTAAATATTCTAAACTTTTTTTTTTTTTGGTATTATGAAAGAGCAACTTTTTTTGTTTTGTTTTGTTTTTTGTTTTTGTTTTGTCCACGTCTCTTGTCTCTTTTAAAAAAAAAATTAATAAAAAAAAAAAAGCTTTCCTGTTACTTTCACTTCATTCAAACCTTTTCCAGTGTTACTAACAGTAACCAATAATATTACTTCTCTTCTAATTTGTTAATCCACAGGTCAATATATATATATATATTCAACATATATGTCATATATTTCAAAATATCATTGTTTATTTTTCTCTTAATTTTATTCAATATAAGAGGAAAACTGCCTCATATCATGATTGGATCATTAAGCTAAACTTGAAAAACTGGTGATACTGCCTCAGAAAATCAGCAGTTTCTTTTGTCGATAGATGGCCTCTTTATCAGAGATACTTATAGAGATCATAATGTTACATGGAGCTAATACAGACAAAAATGTCTGGAGCAGGCCATCTTAAGTGCCATCACGTGGCACATACAGGTTATCAGGCCCAGTCAGCATATGTTTACGAAAGGTAGGTCCTGTTTGATGAACCTGATCTCTTTCTATGGCAAAGTGACCACTTACTGGGTGACCATGAAATGAAAGGTCATTGATGTTGTCTACCTAGACTTCGGTAAAGCTTTTGACTCCATTTCCCACAGCATTCTTCCAAAGAAGTTGGCTGCTCATGGCTTGTTTGTGTAAACAATGTTGGGTAAAAAAATGGCTGAGTCGTTGCTGGGCCCCCAAAAAATTGTTGTGAATAGAGTTAAATCCAGTTGGTGGCCAGTCAGATGTGGTTTCACCCAGAAACTGCGGCCAGTTCTCCTCAATATTTTTATCAATGATCTGGATGAGAGGACTGAATGCACTTTCATTAAGTTCACAGATGACACCACATTAGGCATGAGTGTTGATCTTGACGGTAGGAGGGGTCTAGTTAGATCAATGGGCTGAGGCCAACTGAATGAGTTTCAGCAAGGCTGAGTGCTGGGTTCTGCACTTAGGGCACAACAACACCATGCAACATTACAGACTGGAAGAGTGGTTGGAGAGCTGCCCAGCAGAAAAGGGTCCTGGGACTATTGGTTGATATCCATCTGAATATGAGCCAGCAATGTGCTCAGGTGGCCAAGAAGACCAACAGAATCCTGGATTGTATCAGAAACAATGTGGCCAGCAGGAGTAGGGAAGTGGTTATCCCCCTCTACTTGTTTCAGGTGTGGCCACACCTTAAATATTGTATTCAGTTTTGGGCCCTTCACTAAAAGTAAGACATTGAGGTGCTGGAGTATGTCCAGAGAAAGGCAACGAAGCTGGTTGAGGGTCTTAAAAACAAGTCTTATGAGTAGTGGCTGAGGGAACTGGCGTTACTTAGCCTAGAGAAAAGGAGGCTCAGTGGAGATCTTATTGCTCTCTACGGCTACCTCAAAACAGGTTATAGTGAGGTGAAGATTAGTCTCTTCTCCCAGGCTACAAGCAATAGGACAAGAGGAAATGGCCTCAAGTTGCACCAGAGGAGGTTTACATTGTATATAAGGGGAAAAAGACTTCACTGAAAAAGCTGTGAAACATTGGAACATGCTGCCCAGGGAAGTATTTGTGTCACCATCCCTAGAGGTATTAAAAAGTTGTGTAGATGTGGTGCTTATGGACAGGTTTCAGTGGTACACTTGGCAGTGTTATGTTAACAGTTTTATGCGATGACCTTAGAGGTCTTTCCCAAACTTAATAATTCTACAATTCTATAAAAAAAATGATAGACCTATCTAATAATAATCAGGAGAACATCACCTCCAGAAACTTCAGGATAGTTATTCAGAAATAATCTGTAAATTGGGTATAAATTGTCACTGTTTACTATAGTCTATATAAAAGCACAAATAAATGCTAAGGCTCAGCAAATCCCTGTTTTCTGCTGCTACTTCATTCTTTTCTTCTATTAGAGTCATTTGAGGTAAGTCCAGCCAAAGTACTTGATTTTTAGGTATTTGTTTGAAAAAAAATGCCTGTGTGACTGAAATGAGATTTCCATGGCTTAGCCGAAGTATTCGGGAGAAAGAAAATAGCTCTCCTAGCAGAAAGACTTATGTCTGTGTTCATTTAACAGAAGACGATCATTTTTAGAGACTTGTTTGCTGAAGCATTTTTGAGAAGCTACATCACCAGAAAGATGGAGAAAGAAATTCTAAGGTAATAAATATTCTAGCACTAGTACTTGTCCTGATCATTTGAATAAATGATTGCACCCAAATGGCAAAAGCAATAAAAACCACAACTGTTTAAATACTTATTTTCATGACATGTGGATGTGGTAAAATGCTGTTGGAAGTTGCTTTTGGTGAAATGCAAGTTGGCATGGTAGTTTCCACATAGAAAGCTATCTTAGTCACACAGACTGTAAAAATTACTAGTCATTCTCAATTCCCAGATATACAGCTAATGCAAATAAACAATCTAGATTATATAAATAATATTTTCTCTCACCACCACTACCCCGAAAATAAGATTGGAATATTTAAAATTTTTTTTCAGTATCTAAAAGATTTCCACTTAGGGAGCTACTTCAGCCTTGTAGTGACTATATGCAAAATAAAAGAAAACTGACTTTATCACTAAAAAATAAAAACAAAACAAAAAAAAGTAATAATAATAATTATTATAAAGAGACAGGTAAAGGTGATAATCATTATAATTTTCAGAAATGAAGATCTTATCAAATTTGTCAAATTTATAACCCTGACTTGGTTTTAAATCATTGCAATGCAAGTAATTACATTGTTATCACATATTTACAGTTCTTCATGGTATTTTTCACTATAGCACATGAAACTAAAAACTTGTATTAGCTTGTATTAAATTTTAAAAACTCATACTATAAGAAAGTAGCAGAGAACATACAAGGTTAATTCAGAGCCAACACACTTTATTTAGAAATCTACCAATGGTTAGGAGACAGATATTGTCTAACAATGCTTATTGAACAATTTCATAAATTGGTTAAAAATAAGGATTACCTGTGTAGGATTGTGAAGAATGAAGGTGAATTATGCAACTCCATAACCTTATTTGTTTAAGCAGACTCAATCCTGCAGGTGTTGAAACACAGGCAAATACCATTTATTGTTCTCCATAAAAGAGAGAGAAACTATCTTGACTAAATATTAAAACGTTGAGACTGCATATTTCGTTCTGTTCAGAATGCTAATCTTTGAGAGTATAATGCAAAGGTCACGGAAGAAATCCATGCAATTGGAAAAAAATGTATTTTAAAAACTTTGACCCATGTGAGTTTATAAAGAGAAGCCTCATCAATATTCACTATTAAAGCACCTACAAGAAAAAGGCAAGGCAAGGCAGGGCAAGGCAAGGCAAGGGAGTCATTTAGTGCTTTGATGCTTTGCAAGCCTGCTGATAACAGAAAAAAATAATAATAATAAAGGAAAAAAAATAAAACAAAAACAAAAGCATAATTACATTGATGCAAAAGAAGTTTGAATCATCTTCTTTAGTGAAGTTTCAAATTTAAATGAAATATATAACTAGTAAGATCCATTACATACTATAAATCATCTCAATTTGTATGGTGAATTCAAGGAACCTGAGATTTTTCAAATGACATTGGATATATCTTCTGGAGGTATTCTGAATCAGCTTTTAAAAATAAATTTGTTTCATGTGGAAGCAGAGACTGGGGCCAAAACTCAGGCACAGCAGAAACTTTTGATAATGGACTTCCACATTTCACATAGGGTATCCTATTCCACATTCCACATAGGGTATCCTGTTGGTGAAATCTGGGTTGGGAAGGAATCACCCTGACCCTGTAGGTAGCATCTGTGCCCATGGTATGGGGGTTGGAACTAGATGCTCTTTAAGGTCCCTCCCATCTGAAGCTATTCTATGATTCTGTTATTCTATAATTCTAATAATGTAGGACTGCTGGATTAGGGACAAGGCCAGTATGCACAGATGACCGACTCCGTTTGTACAACCGTAACCTCACATAATACATCCTTTGCCTTTTCTCTATTGTTCATAGTCTTTGACCACTACCACCACGACCACCACCACCAAAATAAATAAATAAATAAATAAATAAATAAATAAATAAATCTGGCAGATTTTGTGTCACTAACATTTCTACAGAAGTAACTGAGAGTTTGGTTAATAACAAGATGCAGAATCACAAAAATAACAAAAGTCAGGTGCTAGATTCAATCATTAAGGTAAAGAGGAAAAGCGATGCAACAACACCATAAAATAGCACATTATATGAAGAATCTTGCATACCTTTCCACTTAATTTCTAGTCAAATCTGTAGTCAATTAACATTTTTAAAATGTGGTCATTTGCTAACCTAACTGTAATATCATCAGGAAGCAGCAGCTGCAACAAAAGGAACAGCAGAGAGCTTTAACATCTGGGAAGGAGTTCAGCAGTGCTGCATTATGCCACTGCATCTGTTCAGAATTTATACTGAAATGGTAATGCACATTTATCTTGATGGTTACAATGGAGGAATTCAAATTAGAGGAAGCAAACACTGTAATGTCAGGTGTGCTTATAAAGTTGTCCCTTATCACTGGATCTGAGGAATCACTTTGCAAGCCAGTAATGAGAATGTGAGAATGGCTGCAGCTAGTTTGGGCTGAAACTACCTGGGAATGTAGAAAACACAAAGGACCTACACAGAGAGAACTGGAAAGCAAAACATAACAATGACAAAAAAAAAAAAAAAAAAAAGATCAAGAAGTCAAGCAAGTGGAGAGTCTTCACAAGGTTTATTGTTTTGTTTTATTTCGTTTCAGGAATATGAAATTGAACTGCACCTAGAAGACTTTAACATTAGCTATGAAATAAATAAACAAAGAGAGTCTGGGAAGAAAACTGGATCATTTTTTATATCTGATGATATGTCTAATCTGACAGTAAGCAGTAAGTCATGGTTGTAACCTTCATTTTCGCTTTTATTTTATTCTCCTGATTTACATTATTACAAAATGTACACAATTTTTTATTCTCTAAGCATCATTTGTTTGGTTCGTTGAAGATGTTTTATGAAGATATTACATATGTGGAAAGACTGTTTTTCTAAATGTTAGTGAAAACCCAACTGGCAGTGAAAATCTATAGGTGTATACTTTATCTATACAGATATAAACCTCTATCTATGTACTTTACAAGCAATTATTTTACCTTTATATCAAAAGCAAGCAATGTTATCTGGCAAACTGACAATGTAACAAACTTCTACCAACTAATAAACACAGCTGGAGAATTTGCATTCAGTCAAACTACACTTACAAAACACTGGGCTTACTACCAGGAAATCAGTTTATAAATCATCTATTTAAAGGAGAATATGATGTGAAATCTGTTCTTTTGACTATTTGAAATAAATTGAAGACAAGCAAGTAAGCAAAATGTTCTGGATAAAAAGTAAAAGAAAGAAGAAAAGTAAACAAGACCAAAAGAGAATAATATTGCAGAATATAAAACAAAGTACATTAGGAGTACAAAGTACATAAGCCTGTGTTATTATCAGGTAAAGCAGAGTCAGTAATCCTCAATTGATATAAACTCATGAAATGTTGATTTCAGTAGACTCATACCATTTTACCCTGTCTGCATACCAAAAGACCATGTTAATTAGGAAAAAAAAAAAAAAAAAAAAAAAAAAAAAAAAAAAAAGAGGGAAGAGGACACTTTTACTTATTTTTCAGACTAATAGAGTCTGATAACTAAATTACTATAGAAAACAAATATAATTCCCTATATTTACAGCATAAAACTTTTGTGAAGGGATTGTATTGAGAAGAACATTGTAATGAAAGTTCTGAAGAGGAATGCAAATATTCAGTGTCTACACATACTGTGAAAATCTCATGTAAATCAAATATATATATATTTAAATATATAATTATATAATATATAATTTATATAATATATATATTATATTTTATATTATATGCAAATATATAATATAAATAATATATATATTATTTAAATAATTGTAGGAGCCACAATTTCTTGTCTGATAATCTTGAAAAACTTCACTTAGAAAATAAGTTTCATTTTACAAGAACTGTTCTTTCCACAAGTCAAAATTATTATATTTTTAATATTTAGATTTGTTATGCTTCTGCTTTATAACCTGCACTTACTGCTTTCCCAGAGTGAGGAAAAAATAATAAAAAATAATAGTGAGGAGGAAATCAAATTTTAAAAGCTGTGTTCTAAAAATATTCAATATATTAATCATTCCATGATAGTATTCAGCATCATTTATGTTTGACACAATGGGAATTAGATACATCACACAATGTACTAAGTGCCAGCAATAATATTTTATTGTAATTTAAGGGTAATTTGAATAAATAGCATAACTACATGATGCAGCATAATTACAAAATAAGAAAAGGAGATGATGTGAAATAAAAACTGACAGAGAACTTCACCTTCCCATGAATTAGCTCTTTTAAGAATGCAGTTTTCAATTCTCTCATATGTTCTTATTTGTACACTTGCTTCAAAATAAGATCTGGAGGCTTCCCAAAGGCATCAAAATATGTGAAAATATTGTAGCTTTTTGTAAAGTGTTACCTTTCCGGCTCAAGTCCAGGTGACACACAAATATTATTTTAAATATGTCATAGATTGTAATTATATGCATATACACAACCATATATTGCCATTTAAAACTGAAGACATAAACACATTTCGGAAGGTCACTGTAGCCCTTGATGTTACAAATGTTACAAAAATAGTATCCTTTTGTGTTTTCTTGTGTTTATTTAAATATCCGTGTTAATCTCTCAAGAGAAGAGAGGAATACCCTTCTTTCATATCCATGCAAGATAACAGGATTAATGTATTAGTGTTTACAGTAAGCTTTCATATTTCTTATCATGTTTACGACTATGCAAAGGAGTAATGGCTTTGAACTTAAAAAGGGTAGATTTAGATTAGATATTAGGAAGAGTTTCCCCACTATGTGGGTGGTGAGACACTGGAACAGGTTGCTCAACGAAGCTGTGAATGCCCCATCCACAGAAGTGTTCAAAGCCAGGCTGGATGGGGCTTTGAGCAATCTGGTCTAGTGAAAGGTGTCCATGCTCATGGCAGGGAGGGTGGAAGTAGGTAATCTTTAAGGTCCTTTCCAACACACAGCGTTCTATGATTCTATGTATATATACACATATGATTTGTGCATATATATTTTGTGAATACTAAGTATAGATAAATATCTGTAAAAATATTCAACTATCAACTATATATACTCATGTACATATAGAGGTAGATTCTAATAAAATATCTGGGGAGTCATACCGAATGCCAAGAAAAAAAAACGACATAAGTAATATTGACAGAACTACACGACTTTGACTGTGATGAGAGTTAATTTTCTTTGTAGAGGTTCACAGAAAGCTGTGTTTTGGATTATGAACACAACCAGGACAGCTGGCCCAGGCTGACCAGAGGGATGTCTCATCCTATATGGTGTCATGCTTAGCAATAACAGCTGGGGTAAAAAAGAAGGAAGGGGGGAGCAACATTTAGAGTTTTTGTCTTCCCAACAACCATTATGCATGATGAGCCCTGCTTTCCTGGAAGTGGCTGAACACCTGGCTGCTGATAGGAAGTAGCAAATGAATTCCTTGATTTGTTTCACTTATGTGTGTGTTTTTTGCTTTATCTACTGTACTCTCTGTATCTCAACCCATGAGTTCTCACACTTTTACCTTTATGATTCTTTACCCCATCCCACCTGGGGAGAGTGAGTAAGTGGCTGTGTGGTTCTTAGCTGCCTGCTGGGGCTAAACCACAAGACAGAAATAAAACAATAGACTCTTTAACTAAATCAAATTACCATTCACTGTTGTTTAACTGTCTCCTCACTATATAATTAAAAAAGTAATATTTTATGTTAAGAACAGGTTGATGAGGAGCATTAGGAGCAGAAATAGTTGGAACAAGACATGTGATGTATGAAAATTTTAAGGCAACATTTTTTTCTAATTTTGGAAAACAGTCTTGATCAGAAGAGTACAAGATATTTTGTACCCCTGTTCTAAAGACTAACATATTTGGCTAAATCTGTCTGTGAATGTTAAGTGAAAACATTATAATGTTTCTGGTAATTTTTTGGATCATAAAAGAAGAAAACAGAGGAAGAGGGACAGACTGGACTATAAGAAAAATCCATCTAGACCAGAGTCCTTTTTATGGCAGTTTGAGTAGCAGGTACCCATGAAGTGCTAGAAAAAGAATGAGCATTTGGGGAGATATCCCAGCATAAATTCAAGTGTCTGGCTTTCTTAAGCACAAAGGTACTTTTGGAACAAGAATTGTATTTGAAGTTCTTCTGAAAATAATCAAAAAAGCACATTAATTTTAAAGGTAACCCTTTCATGTGAAGAGGTAAAACTTCAAAATATAGATTCTAGCTCTCAAATGTAAGGTGTTCAGATTTAACACCTTAGACTTTCTGTTGTTATGTTCTGAAATGTGCAGCAGTCTTTGTTACCTGCTGTTGCAAAAACTATTTTATGAGAATTAAACCTCTTTTTTTCCAGTAAGAACTTTTTTACTCCATTCCCTAGAGTAAATCATCAGTGTTTCCACATAAGCAATCACATAAAAAAACAAAAAACAACAAAAAAAATTCTTCTAAGAGAATCTTTCAGACATAAAAAAAAAAGTTGGAAAGCTCATTAATGAGACAGGTTATTTCTGTTATTTCTGTTATTTTGATATTTCTGTTTTTTTTTTTCTTTTTTTTTTTTCTTTTTCTTTTTTTTTTTTTCTTTAAAAAGGAGTAGAAGAAGTTGACCTACTACAGCCTCCATCAATGTGCACATTTATACTGTTTCAAGATAACGGCAGACCATTGAGATCATTAGCCAAGTCCTAAAGCTGCTGAAATACAACATTCACATTGATGAGACAGGCTTAAGACTGCATGTGGAGTGCAGGTAGTTTGTTCTTTATCATAACTAAACATTACATTACTAGGTTACATTTCTAAGTGACCTGTGATGTATTTTATTTATACATCATTTTACACAAACAGCCAAATCCAGTCTCTTTTGTCATGTTGTGGTGAATGTATCTAGGTAAGTTTCATCAGTTCTTTTCTCCAGCACTGAATTTTCCTCTTTTCCTCCCAAACAGGTGGAAGCCTTCCCCCCAAAGTCTTTGTATTGAAAATGTTTCCAAAGAAACCAATAATTTTTAATGTAATGTTTTCTCCTCAAGGAATAGGCTCTAATTTCTTTTTTCTGAGGATAAAAATAATATTCTCTTAAGAAGAAAGCTCTATCTCTTTTACTGATGTGGGGGAGTGAAGGGAGAAAAAAAAAAAAAAGAAAAAAAAAAGAAGGAAAAAATAAAAAGGAAAAAAAATAAAGAAGAAAAGAGAAAATAAATAAAAAAAGGGGAAAGAAGGAAGCAGGAAGAAGGAAGAAGAGAGAAGGAAGAAAGAAGAAAGAAGAAAGAAGAAAGAAGAAAGAAGAAAGAAGAAAGAAGAAAGAAGAAGGGAAAAAGGGAAAAAGGAAAAAGGAAAAAGGAAAAAATAAAGAAAAGGGAAAAGCAAAAAAATAAAGAAAAGGTAAAAAGGAAAAGGGGGAAAAAAAAGAAAAAAGGAAAAAGGAAAAAGAAAAAGGGAAAAGGGAAAAAGGAAAAAGGAAAAAGGAAAAAGGGAAAAAGAAAAGGGAAAAAGGAAAAAGGAAAAAGGAAAGCAGTCAAACTTAATATAACCCAGTTTATCAGACTGATTCTTGCTCTAGGTTATTTCTCATTGATACTCCCTTTGGTTGCTATGAGTTTTTAAATTAGTGTTTCATACATCTATGTAGCTCAAATTATTTAGCAAACTATTACCTTTAATTTGTATTCATTATGTGTTTGAATGACTTTATCATTGCTCAGCATTATTATACCCATAAGGGAATGATTTATATTACCATGGCTACAGAGATAGAAGTATTTCATTTTGAAATCATCATCTGCTTTTCCTAAGTAGATGAAGAACCAAGGTATCAGTGTAAATAAGTTGTTCTTACTTATCTAGGTATCTTTTCTCTATAACATTGTTATTCCTTTACAGAAACCAAGTCCAACTTTGCCTTTTATTTTAACCAACATATTTCATTTTCAACCTGTCTGTAGGCATCTAAGACTAATTCAAGAACAAGGAAAATTATATGCTTCATGTTAACAAGCACAGGAGATTTACATCCTGTTTAAACTACAGAGGCCTCCAAACTCCAAATACTAATAAGCTTTCTTTCAGCCAGCATATTCCTCTTCTTTCTCACTTTTCTGGAAATCATTAATAGCTCCTTTGCAGCTCACTTGATAGAAAGCACCAAACTACTACTACTGATAGAAAGTACAAGACTACCATTTATATTCTCATCTGTTCAGCAGATGGCATTGAAATATTTGTTGTAGGCGTTCTTGTTATGCAAATATTTAGTTTTATGAATATTTAGTTATTTCTGTCTTTGTTCCAGTACTAAATGCAAGTCAGTTTAACCTTCTCATAAGCTTTTTACTAAGCAATTCTAAGTGTGTAAATTAGTCCCTTAAGAACCTAACCTTACAGAAATTAATGTGCCTGAAATTCTGCATGGGCTAACTCAACATTTGCTCATACAAAATCAGTTGCTAGAAAGGTCTTGTAAATGCTTATACTAGTTTAACCAATCCTTGGATTATAGTCTAGTCCATGTTCCTGTAATATTCCACACCACAGATGTGTGACTCATTATTTTGTTATTAAGGTATTTTAAATATAAATGATTCATTTTGGGAAAAAAAAATAATAATAAAAATAATTTAAAAATACTCTATTGAACTCAGCTTTATAAGCACTACTATAATGAAAAGTTAAAACTACACATTTTTTCCATGTGTAAAAATCCATGTATAAATTAGGTTATTAAACAAAGAGGTAGAAAAAATCTTGGCATTTAAGGTACAATAAATTGCCTTTTAAAGCAGTCAGTGAATGAAACATGGAAAATCAAATCCTTTCCAGTAACACATTTCCTTATTCCAAGCTAACTCCAAATTTTAAACTAAAACTGCAGGAGTAAAAAGCTTGAGAGGTGTTAAAGAAGAAAGGTATTTCTAAAGTAAAAAAGAATTAAAAAATAAATAAAAAATAACTAATAATAAGTGAAAAATGTGCTTTCTCTCCAGCTGCATTCTTTGGAGTTTTAACATAACAAAAACCTGAGAAATCTTTGAATAAAATGAGAATTACTTTACTTACTTTTTATTATATAGCTTTAACTCCAATGGAAGAAATCAAGATTTTCATTGCCAAAGAGTTAGTAAAGTGTTAGCAAAATACAAAGTCTCTCTTTTTTTTCTTCTCTGAATTATTCCTTATGTTGTTGAAAAAAAAAAAATACGTATAATATTTATAATAATTACTTAGCGTAAACTCCCGGTAAGTTTCTTCAAAATACATGATTATTGTGAAAGGAAAAAGATTTTTAACTTGCATAATGCAAAAATGTGAGACTAACTTAAGTGTGTATAGTCATAATATTTTGTGATAAATTTCTCTCTTTAAAGAAAAAATAAATACAGAAACAGGATGTCCAACATTAGTGAAAAACATATATTTCCCCTGTTCTCAAAATATGTATGCTCCTAGGAAATCTTGATTGCTCAGGGCCAGAAGTCTCATGAGACTGATTCAACATGCACAATAGTTCATAGCAATATTTTCAGTCAAGCCAGATCTGGTCAGTGTGGCACCTGCTCAGGCAAGCAGAAATCAGAGCTCGTTCCTGAACTGGCAATTGAAACCCATCTAGCAAAGCTATTCTTACTTCTGTTATCTCTAGGAGACTCATTTTTCCCTTCCCACCAGGGCGCAGAGGAGAATGTCCCCTGCTTTCCTGCCAAGGCCAGCTACTTAGTACCTGACTGTTTTTGTGTGTGTGTGTGAAGACACCATTGAAGCAACTGGCAATCAGAGAAAATTAAGTAAGATAAGGTTTCCCTACTCTTTCTTCCCTAGACACTCATGAGCATAAGAGAAGGTTCAGTTCTCCACTAGAAACAAAACAAAACAAAACAAAAAAATATATATGTTTGGGGATTAGTCACTGTGTCATCAAGCAAATCACTCTCCCCAGTACTTCAGTACCTTCCAGACACATCATTAGGGGAAGCACTGTGCTAAGAAAATAACTTTAGATGACTTGTCCTCTCCACAAAGCAGAAGGGAACTTTCAAATAATTGATTTGTGTTCTGTCTTGTAGCTATCTCACAACCAACTACTGATCTATTTTTATTATCTGCTAGACTTCATGCACACTAGAACAGGTATGTGAGGATATGTATATATACGTATAGGACATTTTTCACCTCTGGACAAAGAGCTATAAACACAAGCTTAGTGAAACTGAAACAAAGAATATATTTAATACATATGGGAAAAATATTTCTGAGAGAAAGTTGGTGTAACTAATGGTTTTGCATTGATATTCTAAAGACATACATTCGTACAAAAGATGTCCCTTTATTATACAACATCTTACAGAGAGGGTGGTTTCTCTGACCATCAGAACATGGTCTTCTTAACTTTCATGATTTGTTTTTTGGTATTGGTAGTTCTAATTATTATTATATATTGTCATTGTTATAGAGCTTTTCTGTCTTTACTGTCTGTTTTGTTTACTATTCAGGGCTGTTCTGTCTGCTTCCATTTGTGTTATTTCAGTTTGGCCATCTCCTTAAACCCACTTCTGATTCATATACCTAATATCAAGAAAAATTTTGTGCTATTTTCTTTCTCTTTTTTATATATTTTTGTTTTGTTTTTGTTTTACTTTGCTCTGCCAGACACTCCTGAAAAGGACCGATGATAGCTTTTTTTTCCTGGATAACTGGATAACTTTCTGGTTATCCTTCTGTACTGGTGAACTGGAAAGTACTGATTAACTTTCCATGCCTATACAGTGCAACCTCCAAGTAAGGTACAGATACAGTTGTAACTTCTCAGTTTCATAGTCATTGTTTAAGCTATCTTAATTCTGACACAAGCCTATAGCTTTCAGTGTTGCAACTTTTCCCCAAAGTAATCTTTATTTTCTAGCTAGTTGTTTTTAGAGGATGCTGAGGTGTGATTTTATTTTATTTTATTTTATTTTTTTACTGAACATTAATATCTAATGATTAATATCTAATGATATCATTAATACAGCCTTCTCTATTTCTTCTGAATCCCTGGAAACAGGGATTCAATACTTCTTCCTTTCATGTTCTAGTACGTATGACTCACATTCTTCTTTAGTTTTCATCTTTGTATCCCCATCAAATTCCTGTATCATTGTTTATTAATTGCTTATTAATATGGCAATTTAAAATATTCCTTTATGATAGCACTGGTATTTTCAGCAAAATTAACATTTTAATACTTATTTGACTTTTTTTTTTTAATAAGCTTGTCTGTTTTTAATAAAAAACAGAAATCTGTCACTGCATTTTTAATTTTAGACAGATGCTTTAAGGAAAAAGATAATTCTAAACTTTCCAAGATAAATCCTTTACTTTTTTCAAATACACTTGTCAACTATTCTTCATCAAGATAAACTACAGCATTATTCAAGTAACTCACTGACATTCTTCAATGTATTAGATATCGGAGAAACTTAGGAAAACATTGTTTCTGTCTTGCAGAAGGTACACCTAGTCCTGCACAAGTAAAACAACAACAACTAAATCAGATGTTCACATGCTTATACTCTTTTCATGATCAGGAGCTAATCTGAAACAAGAAGACAGAAAATACTTACAGACAGAAAAAACACTTAACAGAGAAAATATGGAATAAGGTAAAACAGATAGAAGGATCATACAGTGAAATTCACAGCTTCACTCTATGGTCACAAAGGAGTGCTGTGATCAACTAATATGAATTTCTTAGTATTTCAAACCATAAGGCTTTCCATTAAATATTTTGTTTCCAAACAGTTTATATTCTGAAAATACATGGCATCTTTCCCAGGATAAAGAATCTAGTATTGCTGCTCCAGTAGTTAAGTACACTCTTTATTAGCTAATTCCACCTTATTTTAGCCTGAATTTGCTTACTGCAGAAATGAAGATATTTAGCTCCACTTTTATGTGTTCTTTCCCTATATCAAATTATATGAGTTCAAAACCTCCTTCAGAATTAAGTCTGTATTTGTCAGCTTCTATTCACTGGTTGCTCAGCTGAAGATTCCATTTCAAAAAGTAGTTCTCATGATTACTTGTTCAGAGACTGTGATCAAGTCACCTTTTGATGTCTTTTTTGATAAATTAAATAAATGGATCTACTGGCAGCTTTCATTACAAGATAGATGTTTCAATCCTTTAATCATGCAGACAGCTCTTCTCCAAACCTTCTGATAGCTCCACACAGCTTTAAAGTATCTTCATGTAAGTCAAGTAAACTATCCTCATCACTTAGACATCACTGATAACCTATAGGAACTTCATATTTTGGCTATTGACAGAGAAACCATCACTCATTGTTGAAGCAGAGAATCCTTTCATGGTTAGTTCTGAGTAGGGGAAAAGGAGAAGGGGGGGGGGGGGGTGGAAAAATAAATGAAGAGGAAAGAAAGGGGAAGAGGGAGAGGGAGAGCAAGGGGGAGGGGGGGGGAGGGGAGAGGAGAGGAGGGAGGGCAGGGTATAGGGGAGGGGAGAGTATAGGGGGGGTACAGGGGAGGAGGTGAGGAGGAGAGGGGTAAGGGGGAGGGGGCGGGAAAGGAGAAGGGGGCAGGGAAGGGGGCGGGAAAGGGGAAGGAGTTGGGGAGGGGGAAGGGGGTGGGGAAGAAAAAAGCATTTGCTTCCAATAAGAGAACATTTTCTTTTAACATTCTGTTTTCAAGTCATCTACATTGTCATGGGGTTGTAAGAGGGAACTATATTACCTAAGGAAGCACTTGCTTTGAAACTGTAAGACAGGAAAAAAAAAAAAAAAAAAAAAAAAAAAGTTTTTGCTTGGAACATTGATTTAGTACCCAATAAATACAAGTTTCCACTGAGACTTATGGATCAATGGGGAGATATAACATGAAGATACTTATGTGATTATTTGTTTGCCTAATTATTATTTGTTTCCCTAATTGCAAGCTGTGGCTGATTAGAGATGTTCGGTGTGGCTTTCATATAATAGATTCATTCACTGTATCTGTGAGTCCAAAAAGCTGCTTTAGATGAGGCGATCTAGGATGCTTCCAGGATTTCACCAGAATTTAAAATATTTCACTTATCACAATCAGTTCTTTCCTACCCAAAATTGCTATTTAAGGGCATATAAAAATTAAGGAATAACCTCTGGTTAGAGATTCTGTTGCTACAAAAATACTGATTTGATGGCTTGTAATATACTGCCATGCAGGTAAAATGCTGCCTTACATGATGGATGCATTTGCTATGGGAGATTATGGGATATATGGAATATCATTAAACTAATACTTCCCACATGTTTTGATTATGTCTGTCTTGTATCACCGACCTGAACAGTACAGCACAGAGAAAGAGCAGTGGTTATTTCTTCTGTTTTCCTCACATATCGAGATTCTCCAGTGTTCTGCTGCACCTGTTCTGAGTGAAAATTTAAATGGAAAAGCTTGTTATATTCTGGTATTGACGAAAAAGAACAGCACAGGTTTTCTGTGGAAAAAGCTGAATACATTTAAGGATGGATTAACTTTTGGTGCCAATTAGAGAAAGAACACTTATTTTGTGATTCAGGACTTGTGTGTACATGGATAAGGAATTTATTTAGGAGAGAATCAGGAAAACATGAAAAAGAAAAAAAAATGATTAAAGAATGCAGAAAATAGGTAGAAACAAATAAAAAAAATATGGAGTGAAAAACAAACAAAAAAACAGTGAGGTGAAAAAATGAGCCTGTAAGCTTCCTTTCCTCCTTCCCTTCTGTCTTCTCTCCCTTTTGTCTGTCATCAGTTCTCATCATTTTTTTCCTTTTCACTTTTCTTTCCTTTTCTTTTGCTGTCCCCTTCCTCTCCTCTTCTTTTGCCTTTTCCTATTCCTTTCCCCCTTCCCCTGCTTTTCCCTACCTTCCTCCTCCACTTTCTTTTCCTTTTTCCTTTTTTTTTTGTTTGTTTGTTTTTGTTTGTGTTTTTTTTTTCTTTTTCTTTCTCTGTCTCTCTTCTGTGCTCTAGATCTGTATGCAGCCCAAGCAGCACAGTTGTCTCTTCCCCAGAATGCAGCTGGCAGACATATTGGCTGTAAATAACAGTGGATGACTTAGGCTTTGCCTACCTAAAAGACTGCCTCTCTCACTTTCCAGGTCAGGCTATTGTTTAAGCTGCTGCCAGAGATGTAGCTTGTAGGAAAACTTTTATTGTGTAGCCAAGGGACAGACAGAAAGAAAAAAAAAAAATCATTGGTGTAACTGGACAAACCTGAGACTCTGACTCTTGAGAGGCAAAAGTTAAGTGTTGTTGAAGAGTGAAAATTTTCAGTGTTGAGCAGACCAAGTTTCTTCTTTCCCCAGATCAGATCTAAGTAAGGAAAAGGTATTCTTTCTGATCCTTCTCTTCAGAAATGTATGATGTTATCCACTGCCTGTCCACAAGAAGTATGCATGAAATATTTTATAAAATAATTTGTTGTTTTCCATTTAGTCTTACTTCAGGTTCAAATCAGTTCTGCTTTGCCTTGATTCAAAATCCTTCAAACTGAGTAATTTTCAAAGGTCTCTGTAAACTCAGCATAAAAGGATGAAAATACTATATAGAGAAATTCATAAGGAAATAACCTTATTTGTTTGTTTATGAATATTGCTGATATTTTGAATGCACTCATTTTTCTGGCTAGATCCATCACCAACTGGCTAGTTGTAAGATTTGGTTCTTCAGTGTGAAATGAGATAAATTAATTCACCAGTTGTAAAAATCCTTCTATAAGGTATCCATAGGTTTTGCTAGTATGTACTCCTTGGAAAGAGAAACACTTACTCTGGTGAATACTCCATGTATGTGTCAAAGGTATTCAGGATGACACACTGATAATTTTCTACTTATGGAGATATTAGCCTTGTGAATAAACTTGCTGCACTATTCTTGCCATTAATTCCTTTGTCATCCTCTACTCTGTATAATTTATTAATATCAATCCCAATAGTTCTATGATCTCAGTTTACTAATATAATTTCCAAATCACAAATGAATTCTACTTATAATCACTGATATTTTTCCTTCTATCTCAAGCAGTGTAGATGATAACATTGATGAAAGACATTAGAGAGTGAATACATATGTTCCAGCTCCCATAGGAACATAAGTTATTAAAAGCCATGACAAAATATTTTCCTAGGCATTTTTTTTTCCTTTTCCACAGTCATTTATCTGGACAACTGATGGCTCAGTCAAACCTGTGGTTCAACTGCACTGTCCAACACTTAAGAATGCAGCAAATCTGGGTGGTTTGGTCTGTTCTAGTACAGACATTGTGTTTGATGTTAAAAATTGTGTCAAACCTGGTGCACATTCTCTGGTGGCTTCTGTATGATGGGCTGAACTCCACCACAACTGTGTCAGTCTCTAATGCTCCATCTCCACCACTCCTTCATGGTCCCTCTCTGTCCCTGCTTCATGTGGGATCCCTCCCACAGGATGCTGTCCTTCCTGAACTGATCCAATGTGGGCTTCCCAGTTCCTTCAAGAATTGCTCCAATGTGTCCATAACATGGGGTGCATCTGTCAGGAGAAAACTGCTCCAGCATGGGTCCCCACAGGTGGGCGGCAGCTCCCCCCAGACCCCCTGCTCCTGTGTGGGCTCCTCTCCATGGGCTGCAGCTCCAGCCCGGGACCTCCTCCTGCAGGAACTCTCCATGGGCCACAACCTCCTCTAGGCCACATCCACCTGCTCCACCAGGGGCTCCTCCACAGGCTGCGGTGTGGAGATCTGCTCCATGTGGGACTCATGGGCAGCAGGGGAACAACCTGCTCCACCAGGAGCATCTCCATAGGCTGCAGGGGAACTTCTGCTGTGTGCCTGGAGCACCTCTTGCCCTCCTGCTGCACCGACCTTGGGGTCTACAGAGCTGGTTCTCACTCCTCTCTCACAGGTGCTGTTGCACACCAGTTTTTTCCCCTTTCTTCAATTTGCTCTCCCAGAGGCTCAACCAGTGTCACTCCCTGGCTCAACTGTGGCCAACAGCGGGTCCCTTTTGGAGCTGGCTGGAGCTGGCTCTGATCTAACATGGGGCAGCTGCTGGGCTCTGCTCACAGAAGCCATCCCTGTAGCCTTCCCCAGCTATCAAAAGTTTGTCAAGTACATACAGTTCCTAGGCTGGACTAACTGTGCATTTGTAGATCAGCAAGGCTGATGTTTTAGACTCAAGATAACACTGACTAGACAAATCTGCCAATAGTTTGACCATGCCACTTAATTCAGTGGAACTTGAATTTCAACCATTTCTTATAGTCATCAAAAATGAGGCAATGTAGAATACTGAGCAAAAATTACATTATTTCTATGCTAGGGGCAGTCTTAAGGACAACCAACAACCAAGAAACTAAATCATGTGGCTGTGTTCAAGAATGTTAAATTCAGAAGTGCCACATGCGGGTGATGCAACTTACTAGTTGGACATTTTCTTTTCTTTGTTCTTTTCAGTGGGCTAGAATAGCCAGTCCTGAGTTATGTTTTGTTTCAAACAAATTGCTACTAGTTTAAAGTTGGTTCAAACAATCTATACCTCAATCACTGTCATATAACATAAATATCTTCTATTCTGTAGTTTATAGTCCTCTGCAACCCACGCTTTATTCCACTTGTGATCTGAGAACTAAGATAAGCAAGTTTATAAGGCAATACACCTATACAAAGATTTTAAGGGGATCTGCAATACAATGCAAAATGTGTTAGAAGTGTGGAAATCAAAATAGTAAAAAAAACACAAAGGCCTATATATATCACCATCTGGTAATTGTCTCACAACTCATCTTACATCCCTTAGTCACTGTAACATAAACACATTTTAATCATGATAATGAGTATACAAACCCATCCACCCTAGTTTCTTTTTTTTTTTAAATAAGTGTAATTAATTGAGTAAGAACAAAAATACACTTTATTAAGAAACTTTCCAGATCTGTTTGTATTCTTGGAACTTCTTACTTTCCTTTTTTGCATTTTGCACACATACAGCCACACACACCAAAACATTCTTTTCAGCCAGGCTGAGAAAGCTTCTGTTGATTTAGCCTAGAGCAAATGCCTATTGCTGGGTTATGAAGCACTGGAAATAGACATTTGTAATGAAAATGTCAGTGACACTGCAATAACTCCCAAATCATGTTCCTGCAAAATATGCTGTTGTTCTTGTTGCACGTAGAGTGATTCTGTTGTTTTCTTTGCTTCTTCAGTTCATAGCCTGTCTCTTACTTTATACTGATTAAATCTGAAGCAGATTATACCTTATGTCTTCCTGTTATGAGATCATAATCAGGGTTCTAAGCTAACATACGTAAAATATGAAACTATTCTTCTTCCCTCTTATTTCTAGATGTGTGGAGAAATATGTTCTAGAGAAATCATTGTCAAATTATGTCTTTTTTTGTGTAGTAGTCACTACGTTGCTGTTAGATGCTAAATCAAACTAAAATCACTGCTTTCTGTTTATTAATAAAGATGCATTTTTTCTCACAGAATCATAGAATCTTCATCTAGGTTGTGAGACCTCCAAGATCACCTAGCCCAACCTCTGACCTAACATTACCACATCCTCCACTAAACCAAATCACTAAGCTCTACATCTAAAAGTCTTTTAAAGATCTCCAGGGATGGTGACGCAACCACTTCCCTGGGCAGTCCATTCCAATGCCTAACAACCCTTTCAATAAAGAAGTTGTTCCTAATATCCAACCAAAACCTCCCCTGGCACAGCTTTAGCCCATTCCCCCTCATACTGTCTCCAGGCATGTGGGAGAATAGACTAACCCCCACCTCGCTACAGCCTCCTTTAAGGTACCTGTAGAGAGCGATAAGGTCGCCCCTGAGCCTCCTTTTCTCCAGGCTGAACAATCCCAGCTCCCTCAGCTGCTCCTCGTAAGACGACTTCTCCAGAGCCCTCACCAGCTTCGTTGCCCTTCTCTGGACACACTTCAGCACCTCAATGTCTTTCCTGTAGAGGGGCCCAAAAGTGAACACAGTACTTGAAGTGTAGCCTCACCAGAGCTGAGTACAGGGGGACAATCACTTCTCTAGACCTGCTGGCCACACTGCTTCTTATGCAAGCCAGGATGCTGTTGGCCTTCTTGGCCACCTGAGCACACTTCTGGCTCATATTCAGCCAACTATCAACCAATACTCCCAGGTCCTTCTCCGCCAGGCAGCTTGCCAACCACTCATCTCCCAGCCTGTAGCACTACTTGTGGTTGTTGTGCCCCAAGTGCAGGACCTGGCACTTGGCCTTGTTGAACTTCATACAGTTGGCCTCAGCCCAACCTGGACCTAAATCCTAGTAGGTCCAGCCTATCCAGATCATCCCGCAGAACCTTCCTACCCTCGAGCAGATCAACACATGCACCTGGTTTGGTGTCATCTGAAAACTTACTAAGTGTGCACTCGATCCTCTCATCCAGATCATCGATAAAGATATTAAAGAGAACTGGCCCTAGTACTGAGCCCTGGGGGACTCTACTAGTGACCTACCTCCAACTGGATTTAACTCCATTCACCATGACTCTTTGGGCCCGGTGTGGTGGTTCCGCTCAAGTGGGCAGCCGAGCTCCACCACAACCAGTCTCTCACTCCCCCTCCTCAAAGAGGAAGGGGGAGAAAATACAATGAAAAAGGCTCAAAGGTTGAGATAAGGACAAGGACATCACGCAGTAATTATTGTAACGGGCAAAAGAGACTCTGCACAGGGAGACAGTAAGATTTATTGCTTATTACTAACAAACTAGAGAAGTGAGAAACAAAGGAAAGAAACTAAAAACACCTTCCCCCCCCCATCCACCCTTTTCCACCTCCTCCCCCAGAGCAGCGCAGGGGAACGGGGGAATGGGGGTTATGGTCAGTCTACAGCGCTTCTTCTCTGCCACTCCTTCTCGGTCACTCTCATCCCCTGTGCTGTGGGGTCCCACCCATGGGATACAGTCCTTGATGAACTGATCCGGCGTGGGCTTCCCACAGGCAGCAGATCTTCCAGAACTGCTCCAGATATGGGTCCGTACCACGGGGTCCATCCCTCAGGAGCAAACTGCTCCAACCTGGGTCACCCACCAGCAGCAGCTCCTGCTAGGTCTCCTCTCCATGGGCTACAAGTCCGGCCTGGGATCTGCTCCGGCAGGGGTCTTCTACAGGTGGCAGCCTCTCTCGGTGCAGGTCCACCTGCTCCACCGTGGTCTCCTCCACGGTCTGCAGCGTGGAACCCTGCTCCACCATGGTACTCCATGGGCTGCAGGGGGACAGCCTGCTTCACCATGGTCCTCACCACAGGCCGCAGGGGTCTTCTGCTCCAGCAACTGGAGCATCTCTCCCCCTCCTTCTTCACTGACCTTAGCACCTGCAAGGCTGTTCCTCACTCCTCTCACTCTCCCAGCTGTGGCACAGTGATTTTTTCCCTGTCTTAAATATGCTCTCACAGATGCACAAAACAACATTGCTTATTGGCTCAGCTCTGGTCAGCAGTCGGGCCCTTACCAAACATGGGGCAGCTTCTAGATCCTTCTCACAGAAGCCACCCTTATGACCCCCTGCTACCAAAACCTTACCACATAAACCCACTACACCCAATTCCAGTCAATCCAGATATCCAGCCAATTTTTAACCCAACAAAGCTTATGCCAGTCCAAGCCAATGAGCAACAAGAATCTTCAGGGGAATGCTGTGGGAAGTAGTTTCAAAAGACTTACTGAAATCAAGGTAGACCACATCCACAGTCCTTCCCTCATCCAGTAAGCATGTCACTTTGTCATAGGAGATCAGGTTCGTCAAGCAGGACCTGCCTTTCATAAACCCATGCTGACTGGGCCTGATTGCCTGGTTGCCCTGCAAGTGCAACGTGATAACACTCAAGATGATCTACTGCATGAGCTTCCCTGTCATTGAGGTCAAAGTAATAGGCCTATAGTTCCTTGGGTATAGTTCCTTCTCTTCATGCAGTCCTTCTTGTAGATGGACTTCATGTTTGCTAGCTGCCAGTCAACCGGGACCTCACACAAGATCAATGTGATGTAAATAAATCTCAATGTGATGTAAAATAAACAATTCCAACTATGAGGCCACCTAGGAAAATGCTCCAAAGTTTCCCAAAGCACAACCTTTGGCACTAATTTGTCTTATTCAAGAAGCTATGTTTCTGAATTTTTCCCTTTGAGATTGCTGTTGCTAGGTCCCTTCTGCCTCTTCCAAGTTCATTGTGTTCATAACAACAGAGCTTGGTGTTGCATCCTGCTGCTTAGCCAGTTTGAATGTTGCTAGGTACCATGCTGCTCTTTTTCAACCCTTTAGGGAAGTTTACAGTTAGTTAGTCCTGCAAACATTATTCCATTTCCCAGGAAGGAAATTATATTCTAATCTTTTTTGTTTGTTTGTTATGTTTTGTTTTGTTTTGTTTTGTTTTTGTTTGTTTTTGTTTTTTGTTTTTTTAGTTTGTTTTTTTGCTTGTTTGTTATAGTTTGCTATATATGCATATAGTTTGCCTTTTATATGCTAAGGTTACAATGAGTGGCTTTAAATTTCCATGATGTTTTCTCAAGGTTGTAAGGTTTTATTCTGTCTTTCCTTAGATGTATACTGGATGTATACTAAAATTGAGAAATAATTTTCCTTAGGTGTCCTTCATGGGTAAAACCAGTCAAGTCTTGGTGATGAAGATGATGAAGGTGCAACAAGACAGTAACATCTCATAAGGGATTTTTTTTTTCTTTTAATTGTCATATTTTGGTCAACAGAAAAATAAAGTGTCAGTTCAGAACAAGATCTAAGTAAATCAGGCTTGGGTGGCGTACACATAAAGGGCTTTTAGCAAACTAAAATAAGAAAATTAAATAGAGTAAGAACATTTTTTGCTTGAGGCTGACTGCAGATGCATGGATGCACAGAAGGAGATTGTGAGAAAACCCCAGGCAATATACATGGCTCTTCTGATCAGCTAAGACAGTGCTACACTGCCTGTTTATGTGCTATCATGGGGATCATATCAATTAATTGGTACTATTAATAAACTTTTCTTAATTGCTTAGTAAAACTGCAGATCTGATCTTAACAGCTAGTTTGACAGACTAAGAAAAAGAAGTGTGTTACTCCAGTAGAAGTAACACATCTCAAGCACTTTGACCTAATTGTTAAGCATGCAGACATGACTACACTGTAAACTTACTGGAATCTCACAGTGAGTATTGGGATTTCTCTTCGTGCAGATTCTACATCAAAGAAATAAAGAGATTCTCTGGGGTTCTTCTTCAGTGCAAGTTTCTCCCAGCTGGTCTAACTTACAGTATTACGCAGAAGTAACGGAAGATATAATTTTCTATTATATTCACTAAATAGAGAGATTAGATATCACAGATAATCCAACTTCCACTACTAACAGACAAAATATTTTCCTGAAATACCAAGACAGAAAGTAGTAATACTAATCATAAAAAATCTGCCGTATGTTTTTGTATTATTAAATATACTAATCTTCATCAAATAAAATTAAAAGAAAAAGAAAAACTAGTAACTTTTAGTTGACTAATTCCAATCTTAAACATAAAGAAATGTCTTCATGAGTATATATATTAACTAGTTTAATACCCTATAACTATAATTAGATTTCAACCTTCAAACATAAAATAGTTTCTAAGATCTCTCCCTTTGAAACGTACATACCACATACTTTTAATACATACTGCTAGAATCAGGTTATTCTACCTTATTGCTCACCTGAATTGCCAGTAAATAAGCAGAGCTTACTTGCTATGAAACAAAGCTATTCTTCCAACTATGCCAAGGGGACAGAAAACCTATTTGGAACTTTAGATGGTAAAAATAAATAAGTAAGTGAAGGTAAACTGTGCTATAGATACTTTTTCTTTGACATTAAATTTTGAATGAGAGTATGTATAGTCATTTAGTAACTGATTAGTATCCAAGTACAATCTAACTAATTGGTTCTGCAAATATTCAGGTTTTTCCTACTAACAATATTGACAATTGTATTGAAAAGATATAGTTGGAATCACCCAATGCATGTAGCAAGCTCAAATAACAGAATTTCATTCTTAATATTTCAACACTTTTTTTCAGCCCAAAAGAGTATTGAGATGTATGGCACTGGAAATATTCATCAAACACAGAAGTTCAAAAAAAAAAAAATTAAAAAGACATTACTTTGTAAAATGTCAAGATGATCGGTTTTGACATTTTAGACTGATATAAAGTTTCCCTTTGAAAAATTAGAACATTTTACATTATTGACTATTACCAAGATAAACTTCAGTGTGCTACTGAGAAATTAAATCCAACTATGAGTCCACTGAAAAGACATTCAGTTCATGACACTGTCTGTATGCTGTAAACCAATCCTCAACTTATTTATATTCATAGGCAGAGAAAAGAAAGCAAACAAATCTGGTACTGACTCTATTTTCCATTGTGAAAAACTAATAAATAAAATAAAAAAAAAAAAAAAGTAAAAATAAAATAAAATAATATTTTCAATGCTATTTATTTCTAGTCAGTAAAAGAAAAGTATTAATGAAACAGAAAGGGTAAACAGTATTTTACAAATACTAGACCTTTTTTCCTTCCCTTCCCTTCCACTCCCTTCCCTTCCTCTTTCTTTTTTTCCCTCTTAATATTATTTCCCATAAAAGTATGAAAGAAATTACCTAAACAATTGTCTGTAGTTATGTGTGTATATAGTCTTATTCCAGTTACCTAAAATGTAAAGTACCTATAATTTCTTTTGTCTTGTAATATTGAAAGCAACACACCTAGCAGAATTCAGCAACAGCAATCAGGTGCCTAACATGACACACATGACACATGCCTAACATGACACACTCCATGGTCTTTTGTTGGCCTTCTTGGCCACCTGAGCACACTTCTGGCTCATATTCAGCCAACTATCAACCAATACTCCCAGGTCCTTCTCCGCCAGGCAGCTTGCCAACCACTCATCTCCCAGCCTGTAGCACTACTTGTGGTTGTTGTGCCCCAAGTGCAGGACCTGGCACTTGGCCTTGTTGAACTTCATACAGTTGGCCTCAGCACATCAATTATAAATAAAGTGTTCAGGACTATCAATTTGAATTTTGGAGTCTCCAACAAAGAGGTATCTTAACCTATAAGTGTGTTAATTTCTGTTAAGAATGATGGAAAGCACTCCATTGTGCTAACATTTTTTTCTATTTTAGCTCTTAAATTGCCTGAATAAGGAGGAAAATGTAGTTACATTTTTTAGATTTACAGGGAATTTCAAAATTAAAACGTCTTGACTTTCAAAATCACTAATAATTACCTGATCGTGCTACCATTTGTAGTAATGTTAAAACTGTGTGTTTTCTATGGACCTGGAAAGCCAATGTTAACTGTCTTTGAAAGTATCACCAAATGCCCAGGTCAGCTTCCAGTTTGCTCTCTGTGTTATATATTATCTGTGAAATTTTCACAGGAAAGCTTGAAACCTTATAAAGAATTTAAAATATCCATGCTGTGAATAAAGAAAAAAAAAATATCTGATCAGTTACTGTTTAAGTTTATCACTAAAGAAAGAGGGCAGTTAGTTTTGCTGAAGTCATTTATTCTCTTACTGTTTCTAGACACTCTTACTTTTTGCTTTTAAACTCATATAACTGCTGAATGCATTTATAGTATTTTTCCATTCAAGAGAAAGAGTAATGTTATTTAATATTGCTTCCAGGCTTTAGATGGATCTAACTAAACCAAAACATTTTAAATGATTCTGTATTTTTATTGTGTCAATCTTTAGAATTGGCTTTGCTCCAGCAAAGAAATTAATATCAGACCTGGAAGTTTCTATTCTGTGATTAATGTCATATCAAACTCTTCAAAACTAACAACAGGGGCATTGATGGATAATTGAATTGTTGTATTAATATTAAAACTTATGAAATTGCACAGACTGGAAAAGCATGCGTAAAGTTTGAAAATAAATGCTGTAATATATCTGTTTTTGAATAAGGCCCTTCATTTCTTAAACACTGAAATGATTTGTCCTTTCCTCTAGATTTTTTTTTTTTTTTCCCTGAGTGATCTACAAGTTCAGTAAGTCTTTACTTCTGAAAAGTCATTTTTCCTTATAAATCTTGTGCTAGTGTTATGTCCCGTGTGGCTTTAAACAGACCAATAGCAAGCCATGATTAATAGCAATAACTCTAACAAACTATTTTTCTAGGTGACATCATCATGCTAAACCTTCAGCTTCTTGCATGAATTTAAGAAGTGAAGCCTGCTTCACAGCAGATAGAAGAAACATATGGTGAATTTTATTAGTCTTCTGAGGAAACTTGAAAATCCCAGGGACTTCTGTGATTACTTTCTTTCCTTTATATCCACAACATTATAGAAACCATACCTGGTACAGCAGTGTGATGAGGAAGATGCAGATTATCCTTGCTTGCAGAAGGTATATTATGCAGTTAGAACTTGATGTCACACTGAGAGGAAAACTGAGACAATAAATGCCACAAAGCATATGAGCAGCAGGGAGGCATGAGTACAGTCCTGGTAAGTGCTCCAAAGTGAAAATCAAAGTAAGCAGATAAAAGCAGACATTGGTCTGGGCTTTTTAATCAGGCGCCTGGAGCAATGCTGAGGCAGAAATGATAAATCTGTGGTTATGTTATGGCACAGAGGGAGCACTGCAGTCGATCGGGTCAATGTTTATGTTAACTGTGGTGGAAATCATTGAACATTCACCTTTCACCTTTGCAAATGAATCAGCAGGTTAGAAACTGTAGTTAATTTATGAAATAGCATGCAATCTCACTAATTATGCAGATGGAAACTGAAAGGTAGGCAATTTGAAACAATCCTTATTTTGGATTGGGTGTTGATATAGTGAAGCATAATGTGAATGTGAGGCGGCATTTTGAAACATCCATTTACAAGAAAGTAACAGGCAATTAGGAGGAAAAAGCACAAATTTGAGCTGATGGTAGATAGGTCTAAAGATACTTCAAGCACTTAGATAAAAGGCTGCATTTTGAGGATCTGAGCTCCTGGATCTGGCCACTGAACTACAGATATGCAAGCCTGAAGTATCTGGTCTCAAAACAAGCTTTCATGAGAACATAAAGAACACAGAAAACATACTTATTTTCAAATCATCTTCAGCAGACCAAAGAAATTATGTTCCTAAGAGTCACACCAAATGCTCAGGGACCAATCTGACAGATGGATACATCATGCAGGTGACTCTCAGGAGAGGGGTTTGCAAACACCTCTGCGTGAGCTCAGACCTTCCTCAGCTTCCCAACTGTGTGGATTGTACACAGGCAGAGGCTAACTGAAGAAGCTGCTATTCGCCCCTCTGATAAATCGTAAAGAGCACAAGACAGTGACCTGTGGGATCCCCATTAGACACACTAATGCTATTGGGTCCTTCCAAAAGATGCTTGGAGACATTACTACAATATCCACTCAGATATCTCAAGGACTTTCTCACTGCCACAAAACAACAAACTTCCTTAAGGACAGAAACAAACAGTTTCAAATTATGTCAGCCTTCTTTGGTAATAACCCATTTACCTGCAGAGCTTGGCGAGAGCACATTCTTCATAGCACTCTGTCCCTAAGGTAAGCAATACCACCTTCATACACAGGGAAACAATAATCCAGCTGAAGATTGTGGGTGGCATTGCAGTAATATTTTAAGTTGTTCTGCTGTGTTTCTTCATATTATCTCATAATGACAATGTCTAAAGCCAGTTCTGGCAGTTCTGGCAGTTTCCAAAGTTCTGGCAGTTTCCAAACTGGGAATGCTGACTTTCACAACTGCTGCATTGTTTGCTCTCAGTTGTGAAGATTTCCAGATTTTCTCAGAAGACCACTTGAATTCCTGTTGTGTGTCTTTTTAAAGACCACCTATCCACAGTGTTTATTTGATAGTCACTTCCTACTATGAACCAGTATCATGCTTGTGACAGAAATAAATGGCATTGATGTCATGCAGGAGGCAAAGAGTAGAAGTGGATTTATGTTTATACTGAGGGAAATATCTAAGATGGAAAGAAAAATCTCCACAATTTATGTGCTATCTTTTCTGCATCATCCTCTCATTTTACAAATATCTCATAATTACACAAGTTAAAAAACAAAACAAAACAAAACAAACAAAAAAAACACCTGAGCATGGCCGAAGCTGATGTATAGATTGCTTCAATTCATTTTACATAGCTGTTTTTCTTCTTGTTGTTTTATGTTATTATTATTATTTCATCTTCTACTTGAATTGAGGTTGCTTTCATTGCTTCTGATCCGATCATCAGATAAATAAAATAATAATAATTATTAATCTGATAATGTTGGAAACACACAAACTGAATGAGGAAAAATTCAGTTGGGTACAATCACTGTGGCCACATAAACGAATCTTATACCAAATTCAATATAGAAATAAATAATTTGTGAAAAATGTTTAGTTGTTGATGTTGTTGTTGTTGTTGTTGTTTTGAAACCTAAACACTCAGGAAAAAAAAATCTAAATACAAAACAGCTCCATTATCTTCAGGGATAAGTAAAATCAAACTTATAACAAAGTAGTGAAACTATTTTGAAGAAAAAAAAAAAAAAAGAAAAAGAGGTGTGGAGTACACAAAAACAGGTCTTCATTCAATTAACAGGTCTCTGTGTAAATAACAAATAGTGTGATTCTGTCAGATCGCAATGATTCATGAGTTATTAAAGACAAGAAATGCAATGTCCTCATTTTGCAGATACAGCCTGACATGCTACAGTGATTCATATATCTTGAAGCCAAGACAATCATAGCTGTAACAACCTCTGTACAAGTTTCCATCAGAATGAGTGAATAAACATTGTCATTGGTTATAGAATGTACCTTTACAAAGGGGCTAAATGCAACATCTATCAGAAAGAAGACTTATAGGATAGAATGGCCTCATATGAGAAATTAGTGTTTTTATCTGGTGCATGGGGTTATTTTTAATAATCACATGATTATTACTAGAGAAAGGGTAGTGCATTGACCAAAACTTCAATTTATTATGACACCTCTAGAAAACAAAAAAGCAAACTATCATTTTCTATCATTTTAGTTTTGAAGTACGATTTCAGATCTTATCATTCATAAAACAAAGTTTAAGAGAATTAACATTATGACATATATTTTTCTTTCTTATTCTTTGATTTGAATGAATAGGAAGCTTGAAATGTAGATTCAGCTGAAAAATGAAACCCCTGTGTGCTCCAAGCAGTGTCATTGAAGCAGATGTTGAAGGTCAGAGGGAACAGCCCCTCGTGTACTCCAAGGACATCTTGTCAGGTATCAGTCTCTGACAAGTACATGATATAGTTACACACTTTAAGTTAGCAGCATATTACAATGTAAATGATACAAAGAATCACCAGATTGTGAACACAGAATTCACCATGTGACTGTTGAATATGGAATATGTAAAGCACAGAGAAGATGCCTAGGTCACCTATACTGGTATTGAGATCATCATGTTTGTTGTATTGTCAAGGAAATTTATGTTCTCTCAGTTTTGAAGTGAAATATGCATATAATTCTTTTTTGTTTTGTTTTGTTTTGTTTTTCTCCTTTCTCCTTCAGACAACTGTCTTCTTTTCTATCTCTCATCCCCCACCCCCACCCCCTTAGGGGCTTCATTAAAATAAACAATATTAATACCGAAATTAAGTTATGAATTTGAAATATACATCAGTTAGGAAATTAAAATTTTAATATTTCCATACAGAGTCTAATTACGGTGCAATACATATATTGCACAGTCCGCATGGATACATTTCACAGTATAGTCTGTAATCCAAAATACCACAAAACTTAAGTGATCTTGTTAATGTTTACAAGGGAATTTTCATGCTCTGATTTCATGACCCACATGCATGTGGTTTCTCACACAAAAATCACAATATATCTGATTCTTAACTGCTATAAAATGATACATTTGGAGTGAAATTATTGGACTTATATTGACCTATATGGACCAAAGCCATATTTTACTGTAACTGTTAATTGGTCTTTCTCTACCTATTCACTAAAGCAGCTCTGAAAATATATAATCTTCTTGTGTTGCTGGAGCATACACATACAAAAAAATAACCTTGTCATTTTAATAGTAAGTGAAAAACCTAATAGACTATGGTCTTTAGTCTTAATAGTGTTCATGCATTTTCAATAGTATTCAATAGTATTTTCAATCAGTGAATGGAGTCATAAAGCATGACAATCAAAGTGACAAATGAAGAAGTTTTTAAAATGTCACCATTCAGTATTGGTAGTGTGAGGGAAAAAATAAAAATAAAAATAAAAATAAAAATAAAAATAAAAATAAAAATAAAAATAAAAATAAAAATAAAAATAAAAATAAAAATAAAAATAAAAATAAAAAAAAAGAGTCTACTGCTCTATAAGCAGTGAAAATGTGAAAATGATGTGGTGAACCGATCTCAGAATAATACACGGTTTGGCTAGATCAGGATATCTGAGATAATTCACATTGAATTAGGAATTAAACTTCAGTACTACATATTCAGTTTTTCCAGCTGAGCTGACCCAATCTTTGACATCCAGCAACTCCAACATTTTCTCTAGAAAGGTTTTTGAGACCAAAAAAACAAGCAGTTTATAGAACTCTGAAAATTGTCAATCAACCAGAAGACAAAATTAGTACAAACCATGATGTCTTCAGTATCATCTTCCTCTCAGACAAGGTCAGCCTTTATTATTCCTCCTACTCCTAATATTATGCTGAAATAAATTGTCATGGAACATGTTACTTAGTGCCTCCAGTAGTAACATACTTTGTTGAAGAGGATATTAGTTGGGTGGTAATCAGCTAATCCATTCACACAGACAACTGAGAAGAAGTTCGTCTCTGTATAGTGATTCAGTGTGATATTTACATGCTACATTTCATATCCTTATTCCATTCCTTATCCACCTACATCTCCTTGGATTTGTTTTAAGTAAAGTACATTCTTGCTTTGAGTCTGCTTAATAAATAAACTGCAAGTATTGAGGTTGACTCAAGGTGTGCAACTACCTGTGAGCATGATATAAGGACAATACCTAAAATTGCTTGACCAGAAGAAAATGATGATGAAATTTAAGTTTGCAACCAAAAAAATTAAAAGAATGATAAAACAAAGATACTACTCAGGTTACATAAGTATAAAAATGATACTCTGAAAGTGAAAATTTATTTAGAACTTAGTCAAATAACCTTTTAATCCTTATCAGAGACTTGATCCTGTGCTCCAAAAAGAAAATCCTTTTACAGCTTACATCTTCTAAAATTTCTCTTTTACTGTCTCTCTCCTTTGTCCAGAGGAAACTGTGAGTTAAATGGATTCATGAAATCCACATCAAAAAAAGAAATGGAACACCTAAACATTAACATTTTGGAGAAATATTTAGTGTTTATTAGTCAGCACATTACATAGTAATGTAATAGTAATACAATAGTATTACATAGTAATGTAATAGTATTACATAGTAATGTAATAGTAATACAATAGTATTACTATTGTTTTATTGTATTCTTTATGTTTTTAATAATACTTCTTATTTATGGAAGCAACTCTGTAGAAGCTTTCTGTTTGGAAAAAGTTTGTGCACATCTGCATATACTGATACAGACCATATCATAAATTTTATTGGCTCTTTCCTTTCTTGGCAGCCAAGATTGGTGTGAAAGCATCTTGCTTGCACGTGCTAGCTTTTACTCCATCTATTTAACTTTAGATTTATTACTAAGAGGCTAAATATGCTCATTGTATTTTTACCATATATTGGATCCACCATTCTTGCTTACCAATAACAATACACAGGGGAAAAAAAGAAAAAAAAAAAAAAGAAAAAAAAAATCGAAATAATTTTAAATCATTGAATAGAAGAAAAAATCTTGTTCTATTAATCTATTAATTCTTTTTATTAACTTTAGTTTGCATTAACTTTAGGAGGGGTGTAATTTCCTGAAAAAGTGTACTAAAAGTATACTAAAATTATGCATTCCGCCTTTAAAATCCTGAACAGAAAACAATTTCTATGACTTATCTAAAACAGCTTAAAGAATTCAGAAGTATTTAAGGAAAAATAATACATCAAATATGAACATAAATGGGGCTGAAAATTTACCCTTTTGAAAATATGATTTAAAAAAAATCACAATAATTTTTAGAAAGTTTAATAATTTTAGGGATGGAAAAAATGATATATGATACATAAATATAGATACAAAGATCTTTGGTATTAGAAGGTTCTGTGTATTCTTTTTTTCATTGAGAGCTCGCAGATCATCTCACCAGGAAGTGATTTATTTTGAATGTTTTGCTCCCTTCAGAGATAATCTTCAATTAAACCAAAACTAAATGTGTATATTTGTTGGTTTTTTTTGTGTGTTTTTTTTGTTGTTGTTGTTGTTGTTGTTTGTTTGTTTTGTTTTGTTTTTGTTTTTGTTTTATTATTTGTTTGTTTCTTGGTTGATTTGTTTGTTTGTTTTCCCTTATTTCCTGCCTGAATAGGTTATTTCTTTACTCCAACATTTCAGTTTGCACTGTGATATGCGTATCAGGGATATATGTTTTCCTCTCCTATGGATTTTAAGGCCAGAAAGAACTACAACAGTTTGTCTCCAGTATATCACAATCTCACCAGTAAACTCTCTGTAAAACTCACTCCAATATAGAAGTAGATCTTGTCTTAAGATTAAAAAATCTCATCTGGTAAACTATCTGTTAGATCCAGTCTGAGCTACGGCATAATGGGTCTTGATTTAAGATTAACCATAACATTTCCATAAGTGTGCAAGCAGTGAACAGTCCTGGCTGCACCTTATATCTGCACCTTATTTCTTATCCGTATCTGCCTTACAAACCTTTCTGGGAATATTTCTGCTGCATGTACTGTTATTACTTGCACAAATACAGTGTAAACTCATAAAGTAAGTTTTTGTTAATAACCTAAATGTTCCAAAAATGTGCATACTTTGACCACAGACCTGTAATAAGAACAAGTTTTGGTTCTCCCTGCTGTAGAGTCAATAGTTTGTAACAGATAAAGAGTACATGTATGTCTTACTCCTGTGGTATGTATCACGGATTTTCCATTGTACAAAAGATGAATTTCCTAAGAATTTACTAATAAATCTACTAGTTTCTAGATCCATAATAAATAGTATTTGTCTTTTGTTGTTGTTGTTTTGTGTGTGCATGTGGTTTTGTGGTGGTTTTTTTTTGGGGGGGTTGTTTTGATTTTGATTTTTTTTGGTAGTTGCTGTTTTGTTTTTTAATCTTTCTCCTAGATATTCCAAGTAATGAAAAAAGTTGGACATATGAATAATGCATAAAGCTCAAACTAATTAAAATTAGTTTTTTCTCTTTTTCTTTCTTTCTTTCTTTCTTTCTTTCTTTCTTTCTTTCTTTCTTTCTTTCTTTCTTTCTTTCTTTCTTTCTTTCTTCCTTCCTTCCTTCCTTCCTTCCTTCCTTCCTTCCTTCCTTCCTTCCTTCCTTCCTTCCTTCCTTCCTTCCTTCCTTCCTTCCTTCCTCCCTTCCTTCCTTCCTTCCTTCCTCCCTTCCTTCCTTCCTTCCTTCCTTCCTTCCTTCCTCCCTTCCTTCCTCCCTTCCTTCCTCCCTCCCTTCTTTCCTTCCTTCCTTCCTTCCTTCCTTCCTTCCTTCCTTCCTTCCTTCCTTCCTTCCTTCCTTCCTTCCTTCCTTCCTTCCTTCCTTCCTTCCTTCCTTCCTTCCTTCCTTCCTTCCTTCCTTCCTTCCTTCCTTCCTTCCTTCCTTCTGTGATCAATTTGTAGTGAGTGTACATGTATAATTACATTTATTTACTTTTGCTTTCAAATTTCCCTGCACTAAATTATGATGACTATCAAAGTTTTTTCCATAATCTAGAAACAACCACATCCTTCCCTGTGAGACATACAGATGTTGAGACTCAGACACAAAATTCTGATCCTCTACTGTTATTTTATCATCAAAAGAATAGGTAATTCAAAAACAACACACTCAGAAGAAATGCAGGTTTAAAGTATTTTTTGCAGCAGGCTAAAAATTTGTCATATTTATTGTAATTATCCCAAAAGAAAGCTTTAAGGTTAATTGAAAAATATTAAGTAGTAATATAAGTAGTATTAAGTAGTATAAACTATAAGTATTAAGTAGTATAAAGGATAATATTTAAGATATCTTTTTATTCTCATCCTCAACTCAGGCAAACACTTGGTAACATCCAGAGGACCTTCCCTAAAGGAGTGGTATCCTAACTTTTTATGTAAGGGTGTAGTTATAAATTAATATCACAATTATGATTTAAAAAAAAAAAAATTAATCTCACCTGACTAACTCATAATTGCATGTGTATTGCATGTAGTCACCACAGGCTTAAACAATACTTGCCTGCAAATCCTAGATGTGTAAACTTTTTTCTGAAAAGACTACAATTGAAATAATAATAATAAATAAAAACTATACTCTTTCCCTTTATAAATTTAATATTATTAATCATGTTGATATTGTTATTAATTTTAGATTTGAGACACACAATACATTTTAATTCAATCTAGCATTTATTTCAGATCTTGCTAGGAACTTTTACATTTATAATTACAATTATTTAGGATTTGACAAACAAATCATGTCATGCAATTTATATGCTGCAAAAAACAGTGTGTTTTATTCTAGTTGAATCAGTAGGTAGCAGCTAAGTATGTACTGAGGCATTTTTTTCACAGACTGGATATCCTCCCGGTCACTGTGCTGGTACCAGAGATAGTCTTGTTATGCATCCCCAGCCACAATTTGTGTTAACATTCAGAGCCCCTCGTTTCCAGGCTGCCGGAGGCCAAACTCATTGGTGAGATAACTTATCCCACCCCTCAGGGACACAAACAAGCCACCTGTCACTTGTCAAAGAACCGGTACTGGTGCAATGGTACCTAATGTCCTGCCATCCCACCTGCAGGCAGTGACTGTTTTGAAAGGGCAGCCATGGATAAAAGTGATGAAAAATAGGTAAGGATGTGAAGGATTTAGATAAATGAGATTAGGTACAATTACAAGCAAATCGTGCTGGCTATTGTTTTTTTTGTTTGTTTGTTTGTTTGTTTTTATTGTTTGTTTGCTTGTTTGTTCATTTAAGAAAGCTTTTAAAGCAACAGTGACTTTCATTTTCCTTACTGAACAGTAAAATAAGGAACTCAGAGAGCATTCTGTTTTATATCTTCATGAAATCCACGGCTCATATTTTGCAAGTCAGCATGTTGTTTTAAGTCTGATATTCATTTCTTTTGTGTTTTTCTGAGGTTTGGGAAATTATTTTATTTCTTTCAGTCAACTATAAGCAATTCATCAAGACCACACCACCCTGTGAGTAGACAGGTTTTTATCAGTTTTTACAATTAATCAGAACCAGAAAATTAGCAGCCACAGGAGTTATAATGATTGCACTATGCTCTATTGGCATTATGAGAAGAGAGTTTCAATGTGTGCCTCTTCAAATTCAGCTCCATTTGTGCTCCACATTAATAATGACTTCAATTGACTGAAACCAACAAAAAAAAATATCCAATTAAGTGTCATTACATGACTTCAGTTAAATGCCTGCTTTGAAAACTCTCTCAGACGATATTAAGTTTCAGTGAGTTTACTGCAACATGCTGTGACTGAATGTTTAATTCTTAAAGATGCACTATCATTTTAAAGCAGTGGCCTGTGCAGTTACAGATTAATTACTAGATTTTAGATTCTATGCCATTTCCATGAAAATGAAGAAATTTAATGTGACCAAAACTGCCAGAGCACAAAAGAAAAAAAAAATCTTGAAAACAAATTAATTACAGTGCAGGCTGTCTGTATGAAAGCTTCAGGGAGAGAATATGTGAAAAGAAGTATTAGCTTTATGTTTTATCTTAGACATAAGTCATGCTTCTCCTGCATTCACATTGTACAAACACAAGCTTACAGTGTAATACAAAATGATAAGTACATTCCAACATTACACATTTTATCTGAACAAAAGTTAAATATTTGCTTGATCCCTTGTTCTAACACAGAAAAACATAAATTTAATTCTGTGAAGGTGATAACTCTAAACTGGAAAATGGTGAGCCATTAAAAATAAAATGAAGAAAGAAAAACAAAAATATGCAATAAAACTCAAATGCATATTGGCTAACCAAAATTGAGAAGCAATAACATTAAAAAGCAAAGCAGATGTTTCCTTTAACTGTTGTCCAGTTAAAGGAAAGCACAGTTAAGCACAAAGATTTTTAATTTCTTAGTCATGTTAAAAAAAAAATATCAAAATTGGGAGGTCTGACTCTAGAAAAAGCGAATAATCATAAATAGCCAAGGAACAGGGAAAAAAAAAAAAAAAAAAAAAAAAAAAAAGCGGAGAGACCTGTTGTTGATTAGTAAGATCTTAGTTTTACTAATCTGTACTATTTTTCCATTTCTCTTTTACAAAGATACAAGTTAAGTCCCAAAGAGCTTTAAATCAAAGAGAAAGGGCAAGAAAACAGATGAGTTGACATGTTTTTTATATTTGGTATAAGGACAAATTGTCCTCATCTACTCCTTAGCCCAATATTTGAATTACTAGAAAAGATGTGGTTGTAAAATGGGACATTAGTTTTGCAATGAAGTTTGATTAAAAAATAATAAAAATAAATAAATAAATAAAAGCGGACACCTTATTCTTTCACTAAAAAGAGTTTTAGGAAAGAAAATAATTTTTAAATACAAAATTTTCTTTAGAAGCTGACAGAAATCAATGAGAGATTGAACATCAGACAAAAGGGAAGGGGCGGGTTTGAAGGATCTTAAAGATGAAGCCAACTATGTTTCTCAGTTTGATTCCATTGCTGCCACAGCACTGTAAACTGAAATTTTATGAATTCATAGATTGTAAATATGTCTTTTCATATAGTTTTCCTTATCTACTCACTATTCAAAAAGCAGTAAATATGGATTTTCAATCATTTTCCTCCTTATTTTGGCTTGCTCCATCATCATACATATAGGAATCACAGAATCGAGTTGTAGGGGTTGGAAGGGACCTCAAGAAATCATCAGGTCCAACCCCCCGCCAAAGTAGGTTCCCTTGAGCAGCTTGGCCATGTAGGTGTCCAGACGGGCCTTGAATATCTCCAGAGAAGGAGACTCCACAAACTCCCTGGGCAGACTGCTCTAGTTCTCCATCACCCTTACCATGAAGAAGTTCTTTCACATGTTTGTGTGGAACTTCCTGTAATCCATTTTGTGGTCATTACCCCTTGTCCTGTCCCCACAAACCACTGAAAAGAAATTGGCCAAATCCCTTGGTCTCCCACAGTTAACATATCGGTAAACATTAATAAGATCCCCTCTCATTCTTCTTTTCTCAAAGCTGAATAGACCCAGGTCTCTCAGCCTTGCCACATAGGTGAGATACTCCAGGACCTGTAACATCTTAGTGGCCTTCTGCTGGACTCCTTCCAGGAGATCCATGTCTTTTTTGTACTGGGGAGCCCAGAACTGGACACAGTACTCCAGGTGAGGCCTGACCAGGGCAGAGTAGAGGGGAGGATCACCTCCTTTGACCTGCTGGCCACACTCCATTTAATGTACTCCAGGATTCCATTGGCCCTCTTGGCCACCAGGGCACACTGCTGGCTCATGGTCAACCTGTCATCCACCAGGACCCCCAGGTCATTCTCCTCAGAGCTCCTCTCCAGCAGGTCTCCACAGACCTCCTCTCTAGCAGATTATCTCCCAGCCTGTACAGATACATGCGGTTATTCCTTCCCAGGTGCAGGACTCTACGCTTGCTCTTGTTAAACTTCATTTGGTTTCTTCCTGCCCATCTCTCCAGCCTGTCCGGGTTCTGCTGAATGGCAGCACAGCCTTCTGGTGTGTCAGCAACTCCTCCCAGCTTTGTATCATCAGTGTACTTCCTGAGGGTGGATAACATCAAGGTCGTTGATGAAGCTGTTCAACAAGACCGGACCCAGCACTGATCCCTGGGGAACGCCACTAGTCACAGGTCTCCAGCCAGACTCTGCCACCAATTACCACCAATGATGTCATGGGAGACAGTATCAAAAGCCTTGCTAAAGTCAAGGTAGATAACATTCACTGCTCTCCCCCCACAACTACCCAGCTGGTGATGCCTTCATAGAAGGCTACAAGGTTGGTTGAGTACGGTTTCCCCTTGGTGAATCCATGCTGACTGCTCCTCAAAACCTTATTCTCTTCCAATTGCTTGGAGATGGCATCCAGAACAAGCTGTTCCAATACCTTTCCAAGGACGGAGGTGAGACTGACTGGCCTGTAGTTTCCCAGATCCTCCTTGCATTTCTTGAAGAATGGAGTGACATTGGCTATCTTCCAGTCTTCAGGAACCTTTCCTGTTCTCCAAGACCTTTCAAAGGTGATAGAGAGTGGTTCAGCAATCACTTCTGTCAGCTCCTTCAGCACACGTAGATGCATCCCATCAGGGCCCACAGATTTGTGTGTGTTAATCCTACTCAGATGCTCCCAAACCCCTACCTCCTCAACCAGAGGGGAGCTCCTCCATCCAGGGTCTAGGAGTCCTAGGGGGGAGTCTTTGAAGCAAAGACCGAAGCAAAGAAGGCATTCAGTATTCCACCTTCTCAGTGTCCCCCATTACCAGGACAACTGCCTCATTCAGCAGTGGACCCACATTATCCCTAGTCTTCCTTTTACTGTTTACATACTTTACATACAAAAGAAAAAAACAAACAAACAAACAAACAAAAAAAACTCTTATCGTCCTTTATCTCATTTGTCAGCATTATCTCCACATGGGCTTTAGCCTTTCTCATCTCATCCCTGCAGGATCTGAAAACACTCCCAACACTTCTCCCAGGAAGACAAGCCCTTTTTCCACATTTCATGGACCTTCCTCTTCCTTTTGAATGAGCTCCTTGTTCATCCAGCCAGGTTTTCTGTCCCCCTTCCCTGATTTCCTAGCCTTAGGGATGCACCGATCCTGAGCTGGGAAGAAGTGCTGTTTGAATGTTGCCCAGCTCTCATAAGCACCCTTGCCTTCTAGCAATCTAGCCCATCAGACACCCCCAAGTAGGTCCAGAAGAGGTCAAAGTCATTTGTTGTAAAGTCCAGGGTAGCAATCCTACTTTTCGCCTTACTTCTTCCACCAAGTTCCATCTTCCTCCTCCACCATCTCATGGTTGCTGCATCACAACCTGCCCCCAACCTTCACATCCCTAACAAGCCTATCCCTGCTGGTAAGAACAAGGTCCAGGAGCACCGCCCTTCTCATCAGCTCCTCCACCACCTGTGTCAGAAAATTGTCTTCAACACATTGTAGGAACAGTTTAGACTGCACTTGCCTGGCCGAGTATCTTACCCAACAGATGCCCGGATGATTAAAGTCCCCCATGAGAACCAGCACCCATGATCATGAGGCTACTTCCAGCTGCTTGTAGAAGGCCTCACAGATCTCCTCCTCCTGATCTGGTGACCTGTAGTACACACCCACAACAGTGTCACCCATACCAGCCTGCCCCTTAATTCTCACCCACAAACTCTCCACCCCTACTTCACCCTCCCCCAGGAGGGTGATTGCATTGCAGGAGGGTGAATGCTGGATGTATTCTAATTGCTCTCTCACATAAAGGGCAACTCCTCCCCTTTATTTCCCCAGCCTGTCTTTCCTAAAGTGGATATAGCCCTCCACAACAGCATTACAGTCATGTGAGCAGTCCCACCATGTCTCTGTGATCTCAATGAGATTGTGGCCCCATGACTGTACACAAACCTCGAGCTCATCCTGTTTATTTTCCATGTTTTGTGCATTGGTATACAGGCACTTTAGGAAAGCAGCAGGCACAGTTATTCCTAGAGGGACTCAAGAAGATTCTGGACGGGGTATCAGGATCACTACCTTCTCTAAGGAGCTGTCGAATGATCCTATGGGACAACTCAGAGGTTTTTCCCTCCTATCTTCAACAGTGACAGCAGTGACAGAAAGAGTTATACACTTATAAGAATGGGTTATATTTTTGATGGACAAACATTAAATAAATAAATAAATACATACATGGCTGTCTGCTTACTTTGAAGTGCTTTTGTAAGGATATATAACATCAGTCCTTCATGGCTGTCCTGGCTTCCAGCTGATTTCTTACTGACATTAAAAGTGACCTTTAAAAGGTCAAATGGTTTGGTTCCTTGTTTCCATAGAAAATGTCACTTTCCCAGCATGATACCTCAGCAGTTGCAATCAGATTAGTCACTGAGCTTTCTCGTCTCTTTCACAGAAAGACAAGCTCTTTAATTCCAGAACTCAGCCTGTTTTGTCCAAAAGAATCCAGCTTTGCATACCACCTGGCCAACCCTTTTCCTAAATATGCACATGGCAAGTGGCTGCTTGGACTGTCAGCCATTGAACAGTCATTGACAGTTAGGTTATTTGCTTTGCACTGCGTGGGGTCTTCCTCAGCATCATGTCACTCCAACTCCTGAGGTTCTTTCCAACTCACATTACTCTAAAGTTCTGCGATTTAACCTTCACTGACAATTCCATGTGGGCACTTCTTCACAGAAAAACAAATATGTGAAATACCTACAATTTGGTTTGCTGGTCTTTGCAGGCAGTGAAATGCTATTTGTTGATCAGTCCAGGAAGAGTGTGGTATTAGTTTATGGTGTTCTAATCTGCAGTTACATGTAACTGCACAATAAATTCTGGAGAAGCAATCATAAACTATGGCTACATGTATGTGCCATTCACTGGGTGCCTCGTCACTTGCATCTTTATCATATCAATCTCCAAAGTGATCTTTTTTTTTAAGTAGAGGGAGAGCTGACAAGGGGCTCAGTCTGCGGAAAGGAAGTTCTGTCTGTGAAGATCAGTTCAGTCTGGTTTGTTACCTCCTACAAATATAAAATCAAATTTACATATGTAGACACATTTCCAATACTATGCATTAAGTGATACTTACTCAGTGGATCTTCTATTAGCAAAAGGAAAATAGGAACTGGAAATATTAGGTCATCTGTACAGGCAAAACTGAAAGAGTTTATAGGGCAGTGGTCAGCCTTGCCATTAGACTTCACATAGTATTTAGGCAGTATTTTCATCAATTTCATTCCATGTGGGTTCACATGTCCTGCAATTCACTGGCGGTGCCTGATTGCTGCTTCAAACACACTTACTGCAGAAGACACAAAAATTTTCCATGAATAATACAGTCTAGTAGCTCTTCACTCAGTTCAGGAAATTTTCTAATGCTAGAATGTGTCACTGCCATCCCAGACAGTGCCATGCTTATGCTGTCCCCTGTGTAATGCTTTGACTACTCAGGCATTTTGAAGGTCGTGCTGGTTTGTCTCTGCCATCATACTGATATTTTTTTGACCAACAGCTAAACGCAGGCTTCTGGATCCAGCATGTTTAAAGAGTGACTTGTAATGACAAGGTGCAGTGTAAATTGAGCGCATTTCAATTTATGCTAGAAGGATATATAAGTGGTTCAAGGATGCTACAGAAACTTATCAGTGTGAAATCAGATCTAAGGAACTGAAACAGAAAAGATGTGTCACTTGGAATAATTTCAGCTAGAATAATCAATCCTGAGGTTTACAGGATTTAATAAGGATTTAATAGGGTTTGTCTACCACTGCACCTCTGAAAGGTTAGCAATCCATTTAAAGAAGCTAAGCTGGACAAAGCTCTCAAAGCTCAGACTTTGTAATGCATTAACCCTGGCATATTCCATTCTCTTTCAGTATTTATTATACCACCCTTGTACAGTTCACAGTCTCTCTTACTAATGAGCATGTCTGAAAACTGTATGAACATACTGCATTACAGTATTTCTCTAACTCATTATACGTCTATATTATATTATATGAAATATTAAAGACAATAGAAAAATAACATTGAAAAACAGATCACCAAATCTTCCTGGACCCAATATAATACTTGCATATTTTCTGTCCTTTATGAAGGACTTCTAGCCTCACCGATTGGCTCAGAAAAAAATCATACCAGTCTTTCTCCAGGCAAAAAAAATATATATATATATATATTTTTTTTTTTTTTTAAGTACATGTAAATTGTGCAAGTTAAAGACTGCATCGTGCTTGCATTACGGAAAGCACCTTTATTCTGTAAAATGCTGAAACACATTAAATGTTTCATGATTGAGAAATTTAAGCCTACGTGTCATACCAGTGAAGGCTTTGCTTTCAGTGAACTACCTGTGTTCTGTATTGCAGCATCACTTCATCCATGGCCTTCCAATATAAAATGTATACTGGATAATAAAAATCAACTTTCAAATGTTCTTTTTTTATTTATTTTTGGTCAAAAGCTGACTTTTATTCAGAGAAAAGGATTTTTATTTTCCCCTTTTTAATTCATAAAAGTCATAAATTCTAATTTATAAGCATCGTTTTTCTCCCATTGTCGTGGTTTAACCCGGCTGGCAGCTAAATACCACGCAGCCGTTCGCTCACCCTCCCCCCTCCCTCTCTGGGACGGGGGAGAGAAATGGAAAGTAAAGCCCGTGAGTTGAGATAAAGACAGTTTAATAAGACAGGAAAATAATAATAACAATAATAATAATAATGTTACAATGGTGATAATAGGAAAGTAATAATAATATGTACAAACAAGTGATGCACAATGCAATTGCTCACCACCCGCTGACCGATGCCCAGCCTAACCCCGAGCAGTACGGCCCCCTCCCCCCGGCTAGCCACCCCTATATATTGTTTAGCATGACATCAGATGGTATGGAATACCCCTTTGGCTAGTTTGGGTCACCTGTCCTGGGTCTGTCCCCTCCCAGCTCTTACTGCACCCCCAGCCTGCCTGTTGGCAGGACAGAGCAAAAGGCTGAGATGTCCTTGGCTTGGTATAAGCACTGCTCTGCAACAATTAAAACATCGGGGTGTTATCAGCACTCTTCTCATCCTAAGCCAAAACACAGCATTCCACCAGCTACTAGGAAGAAAATTAATTCTGTTCTAACTGAAACCAGGACATCTATCCACCCCTTATTCCATACCATTTATGTCATGCTCAGGTTGCACTCTTTTCCATACATTCTAATTAGTCACCTACAGTAGTCATAGTAGTGATAACATACAGTATTATATAGTAATTAACATGGTACAATTCAGTTCATGGGCTATTCTCACCCAGTATTAAATCTCCTTGAGGTACACACCGGACCACTCCGTTCTTTTGCATCACCCACCAAGTGTATCCAGGTCCCTGAGCGAAAACAATTCCACGAATAGGTTTGCCTTTTCCTGAGGCAGGAGTAGCCCAGACTGTTTTACCCAGCATATTTCTTACATGCACTACAGGAACTTTATCCCCATCTACAGTATGTAACAGGTTTGATTGGGCAGGTCCAGCTCGGTTGGCAGATCCCCTAGTATTGACTAACCAGGTGGCCTTTGCCAAATGCGTATCCCAATTTTTGAATGTTCCAGCGCCCATTGCTTTCAATGTAGTCTTTAACAGTCCGTTGTATCGTTCAACTTTCCCGGAGGCTGGTGCATGATAGGGGATGTGATACACCCACTCAATACCATGTTCTTTGGCCCAAGTGTCTATAAGATTGTTTCGGAAATGAGTTCCATTGTCTGACTCTATTCTTTCTGGGGTACCATGTCGCCATAGGACTTGCTTTTCAAGGCCCAGGATAGTGTTCCGAGCGGTGGCATGAGGCACAGGATATGTTTCCAGCCATCCGGTGGTTGCTTCCACCATTGTAAGTACGTGGCGCTTGCCATTGTGAGTTTGAGGGAGTGTGATGTAATCAATCTGCCAGGCCTCTCCATATTTATATTTCAGCCATCGTCCTCCATACCAAAGAGGCTTTGACCGTTTGGCTTGCTTGATTGCAGCACATGTTTCACAGTCATGAATAACCTGTGTTATAGCGTCCATGGTCAGGTCCACCCCTCGATCACGAGCCCATCTGTATGTTGCATCTCTACCTTGATGGCCTGAGGTGTCATGGGCCCATCGGGCTATAAATAATTCACCTTTATGCTGCCAATCCAGGTCCACCTGAGCTACTTCAATCTTAGCAGCCTGATCCACCTGCTGGTTGTTTTGATGTTCTTCAGTAGCCCGATTCTTGGGCACATGAGCATCTACGTGACATACTTTCACAGCCAGGTTCTCTACCCGAGCAGCAATGTCTTGCCACAAAGCAGCAGCCCAGATGGGTTTGCCCCTACACTGCCAGTTGTTTTGCTTCCATTGCTGTAACCATCCCCACAGGGCATTTGCTACCATCCATGAATCAGTGTAGAGATAGAGAACTGGCCATTTTTCTTGTTCAGCAATGTCTAAAGCCAGCTGAATGGCTTTCACTTCTGCAAACTGACTCGATTCACCTTCTCCCTCAGCAGCTTCTGCAACTCGTCGTATAGGGCTCCATACAGCAGCCTTCCATCTCCGATGCTTCCCCACAATACGACAGGACCCATCAGTGAACAGGGCATATTTCTTTTCATTCTCTGGTAACTGGTTGTACAGTGGGGCTTCTTCAGCACGACCCACCTCCTCCTCTGATGATATCCCAAAGTATTTGCTTTCTGGCCAGTCCATAATCACTTCCAATATTCCTGGGCGACTGGGGTTTCCTATTCAAGCCCGCTGAGTGATCAGTGCAACCCACTTGCTCCACGTAGCATCAGTTGCATGATGCGTAGAAGAGACCCTTCCCTTGAACATCCAGCCTAGTACTGGCAATCGGGGTGCTAGGAGGAGCTGCGCTTCAGTACCAACCACCTCCAAAGCAGATCGAACTCCTTCATATGCTGCTAATATCTCCTTTTCAGTTGGAGTATAGCGGGCCTCAGATCCTCTGTATCCCCGACTCCAAAACCCCAGGGGCCGACCTCGAGTTTCCCTAGGTTCTTTCTGCCAGAGGCTCCAGGTGGGGCTGTTCTCCCCGGCTGCAGTGTAGAGCACATTCTTTACATCTGGTCCTGTTCGAACTGGCCCAAGGGCTACTGCATGGACTATTTCCTGCTTGATTTGTTCAAAGGCTTGTCGTTGTTCAGGGCCCCATTCAAACTCATTCTTCTTACGGGTTACTTGGTAGAGCGGGTTTACAATCAGACGGTAATTTGGGATGTGCATTCTCCAAAACCCCACAACACCTAGGAAAGTCTGTGTTTCTTTTTTGTTAGTTGGTG
>NC_140126.1:54912116-54990872 GCF_964035555.1 Netta rufina
TTGGACTCAAAATTTCAAAGATTTATGGGTGAACACAAAAGAGATATAAAAATTATCAAAATATAGCAGTGCATAACAAAATACCTCTCTGAATGAATTATATGTTGTATAAATGCCCAAAGTATAGAACGTATTTCCTGTGAAACATACTTCATTCTGTGATTTATTAGAATTTTTCCTGCAATGCCATACTTGAATTACACCTGAACAGTGCACAAAGGAATGATAAAGTCAAATGGATAAAAAGAGGTTAAAAAAAATAAAAATTAAAAATTAAAATTAAAATTAAAAATCTTTCTTCATTTTAAACCAGAGTATGACTATTTTGCAAAGTAAAAAGTTCCCCAAAGCAGCATATGTATTTAATATAGTATGTCTATACAGGCTACAGTTACAAATATGCACCAAAACTTCACAAGGCAGTTATTTTCAGCAGTTCTTTTTCAGTAATTTAATACAATGTATAAGGTGTTTCCAGGAGATCCCCAATGTCTCATGTCTTGTATGCAAGTCTTTGGACACAGATAATCTTTTTTTACAGTCATATGGTGAGAACACCAGCATCAAAAACACTTTGAAAATATTAATATTGTTTCAAGGAAATACAATATTTACCGTATTGTTATTCTCTGCTACAATCAAAAAATCCCATGTATTTTATTCCAGTGTATTAAAGAAGAGTTTGTAAAGCCCACCATCCTGTACTTCACAGGTATTCACATATAATTACTTCATCAAATTATGCAGATAGGTCCATCTATCATTACATTTTCAGATGATCTGAACAAGCCATGTGAACTGTGACTGATCTAAATAATTCCTGATTATCCATAAAACAGAAAGAATTTCTGATATCCATGCAGAAACATAGCTTCATATTGGCAGAAAAGGCCCTGGGGCTGCTGGTGGACACCAAGCTGAACATCAGTAGACAATGCACCCTTGCCACAAAGAAGGCTAATGATATAGTAGACTGTATCAGGCCAAGTATTGCCAGAAGATGGAGGGATGTGATCTTTCCCCCTTCCTCAGCATGGGCTATTCCTGGAGTACTGAGTCCAATTCCAGGCTCCCCAGTACAGGAGAGATATGGACATGCTAGAAGGATTCTGACTAAGGGCCACAAAAGTACAAGAGAAGAGAACTGGGATTGCTCAGCCCAGAGAAGAGAAGGCTCGGGGAACATCTCAGGAATATCTATAAATACCTGAAGGGAGGGTGCAAAGAGGATGGAGCCAGGCTCCGTTCACTGGTGCCCAGTGTCAGGGCAAGAAGAAATGAGCACAAACTGGAAGACAAGATATTCCCTCTGAACATCGGGAAACTCTTGTTATTACTGTGTGGAAGACTGAGGAACAGAAGAGGCTGTTCAAAGAGGTTGTGGAGTCTGCCTCCTTGGAGATCTTCAAAAGCTGTCTGGAGATGGTCCTGGGCAACCTGCTCTAAGTGACCCTGCTTGAGTAGGTGACTTGGACTAGACAGCCTCCAGAGGTTCCTTCCAACCTTGGAAGATAAGCACAAGTAAATCCTCTACCTTCACTGTCATCATTATATCGAATAAAGATTCTAAATTGAATATTCATACAGTTGACCATTCATGCAGTTTCCACATTCAGTATTTGAAAGGAAGTTTGCAAGTCAGGTTTCCTGACAGGCTGTGCTCCCCAAATAAATAAATAAATAAATAAATAAATAAATAAAATAAAATAAAATAAAAAAGTCATATAGAGAAATAAACAGAGTTACAATCAAAAGAAAATGCATTCACTAAAATAAATTGTATGCGTCACAGGAGAAAACTAGTTATCTTTTGGGATGAAAATAATTTCCAATTAAAATTTAAAGTACACAGAAAAAAAAAAAATACACCTATCTCTAATACACATAAAAGTCATCTTATTTACTGAAACTTGCATATATTTCCTTGTAATAGTGCATCCAGTGTGAAGGAAATAGTATGTTCACAGGTGAAGGGGAAAAGAGAGAGAGAGAAAAACAAGTCTATAAGTTGTTCGTTAAAACGTCGTAGGCTCTCATGTGGCACAGCTGTTTCAATAAGTTTTTTACACTACTCTTTACCTTACCAGTTAAAATACATGAGATTTCATGCATCTAAACAGCTGAATGTATCTTCATCTCAGTAAACAGAGACCCAGTGCAGTTCTTACTTCCTCAGCTGTCGGCACCACAGTAACTGATACTGGAAATTCAGTGTAATAGAGAAGGCAGTTGAGGGACATCAAGGTTTTTTAGCAGATTTGAGTCTTTAATCTGCATTCTCATACTGAAAAGACAACAGAACATCACCTGGTCTGCTTAAGGGTGCTGTTTGAGCATGGTTTATCTGAACCCAAAGCATGATACTGATCACTACCCAGCTCCAGAAGAGAGCTTGGAACCTATATCAAGCCCCTGATACAAGCAGCTCCTAAAATGTTGTCTACAGTGTGCTTTTCTTTTTTCTTCTCTCTTCTTTTAAAATAACTGAGCTGTTCATTATTACTGTGCATAACTTTATTTTGTCCCTTGCAATGAGAGATTTACAAGAGTGTTTAAGGCGTAGAGTGAGTGAATGTGCATGGCAGGTCTTTGGATTTGTCTCCAAGTACTCTCAGACATGAATGACTCAAACATCTCCAAAGAAATCATTGAAAACTACTGGATTACAAACCTCCCTTGAACATGAATAGAACTAAGAATGCTTAGCATTGCTGAAATATAAAAATAAAAAATCTCTTTTGAAACATCCTTAAATAAGAGATGTGTTAAAAACACCATAATATTTTCAAATACGAAATAAGTTAACCTTAAGTGGGAAATGAATTCTTCTTGCTTCCTACAAGAGCTATAGAGTTAGAAATAAATACATACACACATATTTATATTTAATGATTTCTACAGGACTTATTTAAGAAAAAACAATCAACACGTTTGTGGATATATAGGCATAACTGCTGGTGTTTTTCTATTTTATTTTAAAAGAAAATGAAGCAAATGTAAAAAGTAGTTATTTAATTAAATTAATCAAACTGTATTGAACCAGATAAGCAACTCATTGCACCCTCTTTTTAAGAGAGCTTTCTTTCTTTCAGCAATTTCCATTCTGAAAATTCTAACTAAAAATGTATTTTGCTCACGTCTTGAATATCAGTATTGATTACAGGATGTAGAAACTCTATTTGTTCGTATTTCAGAGATATATTCTGTTCTCTCTAGAGCAGAAAGACTTCTGGATCATTTGATCTTCTATTTAGACACAGGATGGAATGAGTTATATGCAGATTTCTGAGACTTAGTTCAGAATTTCTTGGCCTTTTTGCATTCAACTTAGATCATTACCATGATTTTTAAGAGTTCTTATGTGTGAATAATCCACACCATATGTTGAGTGGAAAAATACAAAGGAAAAAATGTAACCTGGATGCAAAAGTGTTATTTTTACTGTTGTATTTTTTGAACAGAAGCTCAGGAAAAAAAATCAATTCCTGGAATAAAACCTTTATTCAGACAGAATCTAAAGATCAATAAACTTGGATTGTTCTACCAAATTCAAAACCTTCAAAAGGCTGAATAACAGAAAAATCCTTATGTTCTTTGAATGCCTAAATTACATCGGAAATAATAGTGGTATTTTTTGTTGTTGTTTTTTTTTTTATTATTATTATTATTATTTCGGTGATGACTTCAAGAAATAATTAGGAAAATATTGACAGTTGGGATGATGATGTTTTTAAAAACTAAGGGACGTTAAGCACAGTAAAAGTGTAGTATATAAATGTACAATGATATAAGAAGTGAAAAGAAAAAAGAAAATCAACAACAAGTAAGTGACTAAATTCCGTATCCCAATGTTTAGTATCCTGTGCAACATATCTGACCAGACTGTTGTTCATCTTACCCTGACATGAAAGTGCAGTGAATTTTCTACAACACTCAGAGGTTTCTACATGAGAACTTTGGACGCTCAGTCATATGTGAGACTACATACTGAAGGAAATATATATATATATGCATAGGATTCTAAGCTGTAAAAGACAATGATTACAGACTGAAAAAATTTTGACTCATTGTCTAGTCTATCCTTTCTTCCCTTTTCACTGTAGAGAAAACAGTGTATTACGTATGGAATCTGAAGAAAACACAGGCAGCTAAAACTGGCTTCTGTCATAAGTTTGCGGCTTCCAAGTTTATCTCCAACCTGTCAGCAGCTACACAGGTAATTTGAGTTTATTTGAGAGATTTTCTGTTTAACTACATTACTAGTGTGATCCAGGGTGTCTTTTCTCTTGCTATGTTACTGATAGTAAAAATGAAGACAGACTTTTTGCTATCATCCTTTTCCCCAGAAAATCAGACTTTATATTGATACTGGACTTTCTGACCCTGTTTCAACCACCAGCCAAGGATGTATATTCCAGACTGCCCTGTACAAGCTTGTCACAGGCAGACCTGCAGCAGATTCTTCCCTTCTGATAACACAGATGGGACTTTATTAGTAGTAGCATAAACAACAGAGGACTCGGGGGCATACAAACTGATAAATACAGTTAAGCTGGATAAGTATTTCAAAGGACTTTCCAGGTACTCAATGATAAAACTGAATTTGTTTTGGCCATGCTCATACCAATTCTCTGTTGATAACATCTGAATTCGTGAATAATACAAACAGAGAGGAAAAGAATAAAGTTCTCACAGCTATGTGCCGATGCTAGAAATTCTTGACAGACTCGGGAATGATGCAAAATATTCATATCCTAATGGTGGCCTACCACATATAACAATAAACATGAAAGCAAGAGTTGTGGCTACATCCTTTGCAGATAAAGTGTCCCATGAACCACTTCAGATCACAGTACACAGGAATATATAATTTCATGTTTGTAGTACTCTAGTCAAAGCAGAAAAATAAATTCTTCTCAGAAAGCCCACAGCATCCTGGCTTGCATAAGAAACAGTGTGGCCAGCAGGGCTAGAGAAGTGATTGTCCCCCTGCAGGCTCTGGTGAGGCTGCATTTCGAGTACTGTGTTCAGTTTTGGGCCCTTAATACAAGAAGGACATTGAGGTACTCGAGCAAGTCCAGAGAAGGGCAACAAAGCTGGTGAGGAGTCTGGAGAAAAAGTCTTAAAAGGAATCGGCTGAGGGAGCTGGGATTGTTCAGCCCAAAAAAGAGAAGGCCCTGGGGTGACCTTACAGCACTCTACAGGTACCTTAGAGGAGGCTGTAGCGAGGTGGGGGTTAGTCTATTTTCCCACATGCCTGGTGACAGGATGAGGGGGAATGGGCTAAAGTTGCGCTAGGGGTGTTTTAGGTTGGATATTAGGAAGAACTTCTTTACCGAAAGGGTTGTTAGGCATTGGAATGGGCTGCCCAGGGAAGTGGTTGAGCCACCATCCCTGGAGGTCTTTAAAAGACATTAGATGTAGACCTTAGTGATATGGTTTAGTGTTAGGTCAGAGGAGTTTGGACTCGGTGATCTTGGAGGTCTCTTCCAACCTAGATGATTCTGTGATTCATGGATCTAGCGAGTGAGTTTTGCTGTATCCTTTAAAAGTGAAGTTTCATAAACTTTTTTACCTCTGTGTGTGTGAGGTAAATATAAAACAATAAAATAGGTGCATTTAATTTTTCTAATATACATTTAATTAATCTACTTTCTGGTCATATCATTGTTATCCCTATACCTTTGTAATCCAGAAGTTTAAGGGTCCAATGGAAGTTATTTTTCTTGCCCTCTTTCTTGTCTGAAGTCTCATGCTGCCCTCCTACCCTCTTGCCAGACAATGTCAATCTTAGAAATTTTGGCTATTTTGCTGTTATTAATATTGTGTTCATACAGTCAGAGATGCAATGAGAAAGTATATTTATATGTTTGATCACTAGCAAGCAAATGGAAAAGATCTTGACTTACATAACATTTGAATATGTTTGCATGTGTGGAGAACAGCCAGATTTAGCATCACTGATAAGTACCAGCCTTGGTCAAACAGGCATTGAGCAGCATAGTCCTGCTTATCTCTTTTACAGACTTTGTGAATGGAGATCTGCAAGCTAAGTATGAGAGGTCGCTGAAAGAGGGTGTCTTGCAGTGGCAGGATGGTCCTGTTTGGTGGCAGAACAGAATCTTGAAGGCCACAGTGCCCAGAGTGAAAGCTTTTGCTTGATTATTTGGAAAATGAATATTAAAGTTAATGCCCTCAATATGATAATGAGCTTAACGAAGCACATGCTAAACATATATGACTATAGTACTTGACTCTTCACCCAAAAGGTGTGGGTGAGGAACAGATAAAGTTAGGGTGTAAAAGGAGAGTTGGAGTGGAGAAAAAAAAAAAAAAAAAAAAAGTGGAAGAAAAAAAACGGAGACCCAGAGACCCAGAAGAGGCAGTAAACAGGCTGTGCTCCTTCTCCACCTAGCCAACCTAGCCAAGACTGGGACACCTTCTTTGTAAGATCCGCACCTTCACCTTTGGGTGAAAAAATGCCTGGAATAACATTTTGCTAGCACTATTAGCATATCTGTTAAGCATCAGCCTTGACCAAAGGGGTTATAGCCCATATATTAACACTTTTGCAGCAAATGTATTTATCAACAGCAATTCAGAATCTGTGTCTGTTGCCTTATTAAATACATTCAACTTTGTGAAACTGTCTCAGTGAAAGTCTGAAACAGGCAAAAGTTTGACTTTGAAAAATCAAACATTACTGCGATATCATGTAACCAGAAAAAGGCTTTGTTGGATTAGTCTGGAGTAAATTATTTTCCAAAAATTAATATTCTTACCTAAATACTACTACTGTTAACTCTTTAAATTAATTTATTTGCTGGATAGTATATTCACTTAGGGAGCAGCTAAATCTTAAAATTCTATAGAGTTCAATTCATGGATGATTCAGATAATTTTAAAAACTTTGAAATACTTCTATGGTACAGTTTGCACTGATAAATTTCTACTAAAATGTATGTCCTTAAAATGCCTTTGGAGCTGACATTCTAAGGAAGTCAATGTTATGGAGGAACTTTAGGGAAGATAAGAACTTCAGTTAAATCCCTTGCCTGTAGGATACCTGCTTTACAGATTCCAAGCTAAACTATTATCTTTAAAGAACGACTAACTAGGTGATTTTATTTTTTTTTTCCACTCCAGCTATAGTTAACCTCTTTATCTTTCACAGTCCAGTGTTTCAAACAAACAGCTTTAAGAAACAGAGTTGGTATAGAGACATACATATCATGACAGAATTTTCAGTTTGAACACTGTATACCAATTTTATAATGAAAACTCTCTTTTTAAAAATAAAGCTTCCTAAAGACAGTAAATCATAGCTTTCATTATTTCACTATTTAAGGAAAAAAAGTTCAGAAGATGCCACAGAAGACAGCACTAATAAATAAATAAATAAATAAATAAATAAATAAATAAATAAATGAGACAGAAACATAGAAAAGTTCCTTATGAACCTGAGGAACTGTTCCTGAGGATACAACACACTAGAAGCAAAACAGATAATGCAATGTAAATGTGACTTTTTTGTTTCTACAAACAATGTGGCAAGACTCTAGTGGTTCTTCTATGGATCATGAGGCAGAATCCACCAGAGGATGGGTACTGCTGCATGAAGTACACTATGAAATGGTCTCTTAGTTAATAAAAGAGCCTTACAGAACTGATAATCCTGTGAAAGCATGCAGCTTAGAAAATGCAGGCAGACAACTGTTTTGACAGGGTTCTCTTTAGACAAGCTGATCTAAATGTGTTGGTATCAAAGAAACCAAAGTGCTTAGATAAGCTTTTAATGTTTTTTATCCATCCAGGTAGATTACCAAAGATAGTGCAATATCCAAATGATGAAGCTAGTTTTACTAGAATATATTTCTGACAAAGGAAGTGTACTGGTGGGAAAACATTATTAGGTTGGGTAGACAACACTATCCTAGGAAATATGTTTAGCCTGTTTTATTTACTCATTTCAACTTCCCAGAAGAAGAACAAGATTTGTGTGAAGCCTGCAACTTCTAATTCTACTACTAGCAATACTATCACCACATTAAAATGAATTTCTCTAGATGGAATTGGTAACAATGATGTGAGTTTTCAATAAGTGTACTTATTGATACCAAGGGAGCAGAGATAATCTGAGAATCTTAACTACATCCAGCTGGAAGTTATTTCTAAATCCATTTTTATTCAGAAATACTTTGTGAACCTCTGCCAATTTCTCATAATGTATTACCATTGTCTTGTGAGGAGCTGATGATGGATGTTGAAGTGCTTAACCTCTTCCAGACAGTCCACAGTAATCTGCAGGAGTGGATCTTTGAGCAGTGACCTGAGGAGAAGGAGAAGTTTCAGATCTAAGGGTAACAAGGTTTGATTCCTCGAAAAAAAATAAAAGTAAATAAATAAAAATAAAAAAATCAGCAGCCCAGCTGCTTTCAGTTTTGTTATTGTTGTTGTTGTTGTTGTTCAAAGTTTCATGGTTTACTAATACTTTATTATTTATTATGACCATCTACAAAAGTCACAAATACTACATCACTAACTCATCATGATTAGTGCAACACAATGAATGAGGAAGAGAGGCTAGAGTGGACAGAGGTGAATGTCAGAGCTGTTAAAGTATCAAAGTTGTCAAAATTATAAATATATATATATGTGTATATATATTACTTATGACATCTCTGCCAAGGATAAAATGGATAAGACTTAGCCAGTGGAGAATTACGAGATGATTAAAATGCTGTCCTTTTCTAATCTTCATGGCATTCAAAGCTCTCTGGACTGCCCAGATATTACAGTATGTCGATCTTGAAATGGATAAATAATATTGTCACATTCTCACTTTAAAATGACCTATTACCTACCGCAAGTCAGTAGGAAGATGTCTCCATCACTACATTTTACAGATGATAAGAAATGTTCATATGGGAAAGTACTGTCTGTTCACTTTGAAGTGGCAGATTTACAGGTAAAGTTTATATAAACTTGACATAGCATTGCATACCTTCCACTTTTCTCTAAACATTCTGAACAAAAATCTCAATAACAAAGATCATCTTTGATACCTATTTGTACCAATTTATATCCATCCTACAGCTTGTCCTTTTACTTTTTAGAAACATTTCCATATCTATATATATATACATTTTTAGTGGGTTTACATGGCAAGTTTAAGTAACGGGGAGCCATAGGGGTGACTTCTGTGAGAAGAATACAGAAGCTGCCCCATGTTACATAAAAGGCCTGCCACTGGCCAGACCTAAACCAGACCTAAGCCAGACCTAATGATGTTATTTGCACCTCTGTGAGAGCATATTTAATAAAGAGAAAAAAAAAATGCTGCAGAACAGCAGTGGAGAGAGAGAGATGTGAGAAACAGCCTTGCAGACACCAAGGTCAGTGCAGCAGGAAGGCAGGAGGTACTCCAGGCGCACAGCAAAAGTACCCCTGCAGCCTGTGCAGGGAGAGGCCCCTGGAGCAGGCTGTCCCCCTGCAGCCCATGGGTCCCACATGGAGCAGATCTCCATGCTGCAGTCTGTGGAGGAGCCCCCTGTGGAGCAGGTGGACCTGCGCTGATGGAGGCTGTGGCCTGTGGAGAGCCCCCACAGGAGCAGGCCCCAGGCCGGAGCTGCAGCCTGTGGAGAGGAGCCCATGCAGGAGCATGGGGTCTGGGGGGAGCTGTTGCCCATGGGAGACCCATGTCAGAGTAATTTGCTCCTGACAATTCGACCATGTAGTATGGACCCATGTTTTAGCAATTCATGAAGAGCTGCTGCATGTGGGATGTCCATGCAGGATCAGTTTGGTAGGGAAAACATCCTTTGGGAGGGACCCCACGTGGAGCAGGGACAGAGAGTGACCATGAAGGAGCAGCTAAGATGAAGTTCTATAGAGTGACCGCAGCCCCCATTACACCATTCCCTTACGCCACTCAGGAGAAGGAGGTGGAAGAGGGTGGATGGGGAGAAAGTGTTTTTGGTATTGTTTCCTTAGTTTCTTACTTCTCTAGCTTGTTGGTAATAAGCAATACATTTAACTTATCTCCCTACTCTGCACCTGTTTTGCCTGTCACTATAATTGTTGAACAACCTCCTTGTCCTTATCTCAAGCCTTGAGCCCTTTGCATCCTATTTTCTCTCCCTTTCCCTTTGAGGAGGGGGATTGAGAAAGTAGTTTTGGTGGAGCTCAGCTGTCCATCCAAGTAAATCCACCACAATATTATATAAAGTTATATATACATAATGTAGTCATTATATTGTCAACTAATAGTTGTCATGTCTAAAAGATTGCACAGGAACATATAGGAAAATTATCAGAAGCTGAACATAGTGGATTTGCAAAATGAAGAACAGAAACCTCAAAACCCACAAAAAGTAAAGGATGTACAGATTATCATAGTTGAAAAAGAGTATAGCAGAAAGCCATGAAAGTTAAACACAACAGTAATCTTTGTGTTAAACATTTGGTTTGGCCTGTGAAGCAGAGCAATCACTGAAAGTGCTGAGCACCTTCTATTCCCTTTGGCCCTAATTCTTCCAGATATCATTCAGTATCCTTCATGATTGCTTTCTGACTAATCCTCTCACATATTTACTTTTATATTACAAATAGTTACTGATCCTACTGTGCCAAACCAAATATAATGACAATGAATCCCACAGCTTTTAAAACATCCTGATCTGAAAAATGTCTTTTGGTAGAAAGAACAACTTGAGACAGCTGAAGTTTTGGTTTGTTAAGTCAATATTGCCATGACTAGAGTATAAGAAATCTAAGCAGAGTGGTAGAGAAGCGGATTTTTTTTTTTTTTTTTTGAGGAGTTCTGAAAATGAGTTATACCCAGAAGTAAAAAGCTATTGCCCATATCTGTAATTTATTTTTAAATACTTGGTACATTATATGCAAAGATACCAAAACTCCGTATCAAGCATTCATTTTGTAACCACAGCTGACTGTAAGAGTTGTGTCCACTCCAAAGAAAATATCAGATTCAGTACAGACATATGTTTTAAATAATCTTTGGGATAGAGTGCCATCAGGAATAATTTATTATGCACATCTGTAAGAGTGCTACATTTTAAAAGACACAGTTTTTATTATGGCTTAACATTATTTAGTAAGGCGGGTGGGGAACGGGGGAGAAGGGAGGGATGAAATAGGGAGGGAAGGGAGTCATAATCCTGACCATTTAAAATAATCTGTTTGCTGCTTTAATTAAACAGAAAAATTCTCCACAGTCAATTCATTCCAGATTGTATTTTATCATTCTGCATGGTTTTGTGATTTTTATACTTTTCAACTTGGTGAAACAAAGTATTAGAGCTCAAAATCCCCCTCTTTAAAATGAAACAGTGTTTGCCAGGAACAGACAAATCTTTGTCCCTAGCTGACAGTAAAGGGATGCATTCTCCCCTTGAAACAGCCACCCACCACCCATTGTAATAGGGAGAGGGCTGTGCATGGGCTGAAGGGCTTTCTGCTCTTCAGGGGTCTGCTCCATTTTCTACTATTTTTATTTGGTGGTTTTGGAGCAGGGATTCTGTCAAAAGGAAAGGTTTTAATGTGTTGTTTGGAAATGTCACTGGCAATGACTACCTATGATGTATGTTGGTCAGGCCCTGTGGCCTTAGTAGACCAATGCCAGCACCCCATATTCCCTATAAGCTGTTAACTTACAGGATGGTTTACCTTCCTAATGCTCAAAGCACCCCTGACTGCCCAGGAAAAAGAGTGGATATCCCAACTAGAAGTCCTCCATGTACACCTAAAACCTATCTAAGCCTTCAGCAACTCTTCCATAGCTGAGAACTATGGATTTTTCTACTTGGAGGTAAGATTTTCCACAGTATGGAAGGAATAAGAACCCATTGCAGCTTGCAGCCTACAGAAGAAGGAAAGTATGCTTCCGCTGAAACTATCAAGTTACCTACTGTACATAATCACAACCTTCCAGTCCTTATGTCCCACAAGCCATAACCCTCAGCTTGCTCCTGGCATGAGAAAGTGGCAGTTTCAGACCTGCTGTTTCACTCTTCCCCACAGATCCTGGATGCTCATATATCTCTGAATTGATATTTCTAAAACAGTGGTGTTTATCTCATTGGATAGCATTTCTAACTCATCATATTTGTTTGCACTTCTCATCTGTGCACAGAACACATGCTAAATAAAGTTTTTGAAGCCAGGACTTATTTTCCAAATATGCTGCCAGTAGTATATTGCTTTCTTAAAGGAGATTTTCCTTCTACCAAATTCCAAAGTTTATCCTTCCATGCTGGCTATTAAGGTCTACAGTTTTCCCATAAATCCCATAAATAGATGCACCCAGAAAGGTTAATGGCAAAGGCTGAAATAAGCACAGGGACTAAAATCCAATCCTATCCTCATGTTTATTTTTACTAGATAATAGTAGTTTTATTATGATATTGAGCATCATTACTCCTTAATTGTATTTTCTGGGATAGCATTGAGGGTGGGATTCAGAGATTTTACTGATTGCAGTTCTCCAACTACCAATTTCAAATGGTTTCAAGGAAATGATATCAAAGCATATACCCCATATTTTTTCTCCTGTTATCCAAATAAAAGAGGAAACAACTCTTCTGTACATTTGGGCTTCATGACAGTTGGTTGCATTTAAGTAAAAATAAATAAAATTATACATTTCATAAATGAAAAGGTATGGTATCATTTTACCTAAGTAGAGTAATATAGAAATTCAAAGTTTCAAAGAAAAATGTCAAAGACTCCACAACCCCTCTGGGCATCCTATTCCAGTGTGCTGTCATACTCACTGTGAAGAAATTTCTCCTCATATTTAAGTGGAACCTCCCACGTTCCAGCTTGCACCCACTGCCCCTTGTCCTATCATTAGATGTCACTGAGAAGAGCCTGGCTCCATCCTTCTGACACTCCCCCTGTACATATTTGTAAACATTAATGAGGTCACACCTCAGTCTCCTCTTCTCCAAGCTAAAGAGACCCAGCTCCCTCAGCCTTCACTCATAAGGGAGATGCTCCACTCCCTTAATCATCCTCGTGGCTCTATGCTGGACTCTCTCAAGCAATTCCCTGTCCTTCTTGAACTGAGGGGTCCAGAACTGGACACAATATTCCATATGTGGTCTCACCAGGGCAGAGTAGAAGGGGAGGAGAAGCTGTCTTGACCTACTAAATACATCCTTTCTAATACGCCCCAGGATGCTGTTGGCCTTCTTGGCCACAAGGGCACAGTGTTGTCTCATGGTCATCCTGCTGTCCACCAGGAACCCAGATCCCTTTCCCCTATGCTGCTGTCCAGCAGGGCAGTCCCCAACTTATACTGGTACCTGGAGTTTTTCTTACCCAGATGCAAGACTCTACACTTGCCCTTGATATATCTCATTAAATTTCTCCCTGCTCAGCTCTCCAGTCTTTCTGGATGGCAGCATAGCCTTCTGGCATGTCAGTCACTCCTCCCAGTTTTGTGTCATCATCAAACTTGCTGACAGTGCACACTATTTCCTCATCCAAGTAGTTGATGAATATTTTGAACGGTACTGGTCCCAGTACCAACCCTAGAGTAATGCCACTAGATACAGACCTCCAACTATACCCCATCCCATTGACCACAACTCTCTGGCTTCTTTCCTTCAGCCAGTTCACAGCCAACCTCATTACCTCATCCAGACCACATTTCCTCAGTTTAGTTGTGAGGATGCTGTGGGAGATGGTATCAAATGCTTTACTGAAATCAAGATGTCCACTGCTTTACCAAAGATTATGGTATCTCACCAAAGATGATGGAGCCTAGCAATGACTTACACAAGCTCCCTCAACACCCATGGGTGTGTCCCATCAGGACCCATAGATATATGGATGTCCAGATTGCTTAATTCGTCCTTATCTCAGTCCTCATCAACTGAGGCAAACTCCTCCTTTATCCTGACTTCCTCTGGGGCCTCAAGGGTACAGGGCTCCTCAGGACAGTCTCCGGAAGTGTAGACAGAGACAAAGAAGGCATTCACTTACTCTGCCTTCTGTGTATCTTCTGTCACCAGGGCGCCCACCTCATTTATCAGTGGGCCTACATTGTCTCTAGTATAGTTTCATCTGCAATATAAATAAAACTAACACTGGAGGCAATGTAGGTCCACTGATGTAGAGTTTGAATGGTATTTTGCTTTTTTGTTTTGTTTTGTTTTTTACATAAACCTTTACATAAATAAGGATAAGGATAAGGATAAGGATAAGGATAAGGATAAGGATAAGGATAAGGATAAGGATAAGGATAAGGATAAGGATAAGGATAAGGATAAGGATAAGGATAAGGATAAGGATAAGGATAAGGATAAGGATAAACATATTAGATTTTTGCCTTCAAAAATACTGCATAGGGATCTTTACCATTTTATATAGTCTATAATATCTGTTAAAATATTTTTTAGGGGAAAAATTAAAAGGAGATTCCCTTGCTTCAAGAAGAAATGAAAATAGAAAATTATAGGAAATGGGAGTGCAAAGGACCTGAATATACTGTTGAATCCCCTACTTTTCATGCTGCAAAGTCTGACACAGACAGATGGTCTGCCACAAGCAGTGAAACACACATAGCTCTCAGCAGAGTAAAGGGGTGCATAATAAAAGTCCAGAGCATGACTGACTTGTTTTGCCTTTATGCTGAAGCAATCTCAGTTTATCTAGACAAGCATACTAACATATAGAAGATCTGGAAAACTGTGTAAAAGATGATAACAGATGATAGAAAGATGACAGTGAGTGTCAAATCATGAGTAGTTTTGGCAGAAGGGACAAAATTATCTTCTCTAGCAGCTACCTCACTAATTCTAATAAAATATTTGATAATCTCTATTAAGAAGATATTTAAAGTGAAACACTGATTTCTGAAGAAGCCAGTGGATGTACTCTGAAGATACAGTGGATAGTCTGAAGATACAGCCTTCGTTCAGAATAACAAACTTTGACTGGGGATATAGTATTAATTAAAGGTAAATTAACTGCTGTGTGGACTCTGCACTGACTTTCACCCCATGCAAACTCCATTACCCATAGTTTCTCAACTGAAAAAATGAAAGTCATAGATGTTAGATTTTAATCACATTAATTATAGTTTCTATAATAATCATCTGTATTTCTAAATCACTGCTTATTTAGATTAACTTAATTTTGATAGCAAAAAATAATTAAGGAAAAAGACAATCTAAGAGCTGAATAGTAAAAAACAAATAAAATATCTCCCACCACATATCTGCCAAGGTTAAGATCTCAGGATTGGGCCCAGAATTCAATTTATCTACAATTTCAAATTGATTAAACAACAGATGCAAAAGCCAATGTTAATTGCATTCCATTTTGCTTGTATTAATCATAATTTAAATGCAATAGCTCTACAGCCTTTACTGATAAGAAAATCACATATATATCTTTATCTTCATCCTAATAGAATTGTAATCATACAGACCTTGTAGATATCAGTAACAGGTGAATATTTGTAATACATGTTGCTTCTGCTAATAATAGTAACATATATTGTGTTTCAACAAAGTCAACAGACATCAGTAATGTGAGTTTCAAAACTGTACCATGTGTGCTAAAAAGCTCTAAATTATGTCCTGAAGTTAAGATTAAATTGTTTCATGTCTGCTGTCTAGTAAGACACCTTCTATTTGAGGGCCCATAGCCCTTAATCTAATTGTCATCTCAACATTTCTACAAACTGTAAAGTGCTTGATCCTTATTTAATATACTAGGACTACAGAGAATAAGCTGATTTGCCAAGAAAGATGCAAAATTCTTTCAGAGCAGAGAAATAAAGGTAGGATTATATTACTGACCAAAACACTGGACCATTTTCTTTAATATCTTATTCCATTTTATATGATTACACTTGAAGTGAGGAAAAAAAGAAAGAACTGTAATTACACTTCAAAATAAAATCAATTGTAATTCTAACATTAAATGTATTTAAAGGATAACAAAACTTTGATAACAATTAAAATTGCAATTAAAATGGACATTTAATTAAAATTAAAATTAAAATTAAAATGGGCATTGATTTCCTTTGTGATAATCAAATGTAGTCCTTTTTGTTCTATATACTTGTAGAATTTTGGGTGGCCACTGCTAGAATGGGATCTTTTTTGCTAGAGATGAATTATATTGGAAAACATTCAGTTGCAAAAAGAAATTCCCATACCAGGAGTCAAAACCTTCTGTAAAATTGAATTGCATATGCCAAATGCTGACCTTAAGGTCACTGAGATACCACTCTTACATACAATTCAAGTATGTCTTCTAGTTTTCAACCTTGGTTTAAAAAATGTTAAAAAATAAATAAATAATATATTAAATAAATAAATAAATAAATAAATAAATAAATAAATAAAAATAGATAATAAATATAATAAGAAATAGATAAAATTAAAAAAAAAAAAAAAACCTTGCTTTCTCTCAAAAACAAGAAACATTGTATTTGATCACCACCCGCAAATGTTTGAAATGTGTGGTCAATTCGTGCTGTTGCCATTATCTACATGCAAGGAATCAAAATATTGACAAGAATGATAAAAAACAACATAGTGGAAGATACCACAGACAGCTTGTTATTTTCTCACTTTGAGATACAAATTCATTCCTCTTTTTGACAGCCAATGTGCAGGAATTTTTCTTCCTCTAGAATTTTACAATAGATTCAGCTTGTTAGTTGATGTCATTTGTAGCTGCAAGTGTTCCATGTAAGATCTGATTTCACTTAGTGTACTGCTGTTTAACTACATATAAAGGAAAAGTCTGAAGTCATATAAGAGTTACAGCCCAAGGTTGTTTTTTGTTTGTTTGTTTGTTTGTTTTTGCAGGAGAGTGGGAGGAGGAGTCGGGGAGGAGGATAAAAGCTCTTCTCTAGAGCTAAAGTAAGAATAAAAGAAAAATTCATTTAAGAAGGGAGGTATGAATCTGGAACTACATAAATTATGCATTTTAACTGGTAAAGAGTTACATTTCAGATGACTTCATTGCAAGAATGCTGTTAATTTAGGTTGTGTTTTACAAACCAGTTTGTAAACTGGCTTACAATACCAGTTTCCACGAATTACATTCCAGCACCATTGAATTCATTTAATTGATCTTCCCTGTTATGGGGGAACACTCCTCCATCATAGCATAATGTTATTATCTAAGTCTTTCTTTCATTGTTCCACATGTGATATGAGACTTGTAGCAATAAAAAATGAGCAATTTTGACTTAGTTTTCCTTAGAAAGGAAATTTTGCAATTTAACCACGGAACTCTCCAGTGTCATATGCACCCACCTATCACATCATCTGCACATATCCTGTTTTGTGCTTCAGACTTGTCCCTTTAAGTTGCTTTTGTGAAATTTCTTCCCATACAGCATCTCATTCTTTATAGATTCTACCCTTTTCTAAAAGTTGTAGAACCTCATTTATTTTCCTGTCCTCAGCCTTGTTCCAAATCTACAGCTGTAGCCACACCTCACATCCCTAACTAATAGCAGTAAGTGCTGAGGTACTGTTTATGACTCTATCTATTCCCCTGGTGTATCTAAACTTCCACAACATCTGAATATCAAGCATATGTGCATGTGCAAATTGTGGTCAACTTCACCTACATCTTTTTCAGATTAGTTTTAGCAGCTGTCATGACTTTTATTATTATTATCACAGAATCACAGAATTTCTAGGTTGGAAGAGACCTCAAGATCATCAAGTCCAACCTCTGACCTAACGCTAGCAGTCCCCACTAAACCATATCCCTAAGCTCTACATCTAAACGTCTTTTGAAGACTTGCAGGGATGGTGACTCCACCACTTCCCTGGGCAGCCTGTTCCAATGCCTCACAACCCTTTCAGTAAAGAAGTTATTATTATTTTCAGTAAAGAAATTATTGTTATTATTTTTTCCCATTATGGGATACCATGATACTATTTAAAATTAATTCTGTAGAATTTTATAGATATTTTTCCCTATTGAACATGATGGAAAGCTCTTTGTAATGTGCCCACCTGTACATTAGTTAAAAACTATTCTTGTAGGAGTCCTTTAGACCCAGTTTGAGTACCTTACAGCAATAGTAAGGACTACTTTATCATTGCTCACATTTCACTCACTTCATTGCTCACACTTCAAGCCCTCTAGTGATGTGTTTTTATTTCTCTCTCCCTCCTCTTATTTCACCAAATTTTTATGTGACTGCTCATTAGTGATTCATTTTGAAATATTTTAGTAACTCAGTACTACATCATTTAAATTTAAATGCTCTCAGATTTTTACCTCCTCCTTTTTCTATAAGATATAAAATCAGATCTGTTCAACCTCATGTTGGCCACCAATAATTCTCTCTGTTCCTGTCATCTTTTAATTACTTTTGCCTTAAGTATTTCACTTATCTGTAATAATATTAGGTAGAGCCTTTCCATCATTGTTAATTATTATTGTGACTGTGAATAATTATTCAACAAGTTTGCAGAGTTTATTTCACTTTTACACTGGAAAGGATATAATTTCCTGTAAAGCTATAGTTAGAACTTAATTCACAATAAATAATGTAGATGAATAAGAAATGTAGACTCTTCTCCTGATAATAGACCAATATGTGGAAAAATCACAAATTGGTTTCTGTGATGTTAGATAATTATTCCAAATTCAGATCAGTTTAATGAGAGTAGAAATAGATAAAAAATAAATAAATAAATAAATAAATAAATAAAATAAAATAAAATAAAATAAAATAATAAAATAAAATAAAATAAAATAATAAAATAAAATAAAATAAAATAGAATAAAATAAAATAAAATAAAATAAAATAAAATAAAATAAAATAAAATAATAAAATAAAATAAAATAAAATAAAATAAAATAAAATAAAATAAAATAAAATAAAATAAAATAAAATAAAATAATAAAATAAACAGTAACTGGTTACTTTCATCTCCCCAGGTACGTTTGCAGACTATCTGAGTCTGGCTGTATTTTTAGCTTCATTTATGCAGTAAGCAAGTATATTACTAGAAAGCTGCATTGATAATTAGTAAAGTCTACATTAACATCTGGTTACAAGTTGGTAAGCACAACATCACACAGATGTAATTCTTCCTCATTCTGCTCACACAATACATCATTAAAAGTGAATCCTATTGATGACACTCAGGGATAAAACACTGTCCTGGTTTCAGTTAGGACAGAGTTAATTTTCTTCCTAGTAGCTGGTAGAATGCAATGTTTTGGTTTTGGCTTAGGATGAGAAGAGTGCTGATAACACCCTGATGTTTTAGTTGTTGCAGAGCAGTGCTTACACCAAGCCAAGGACATCTCAGTTTCTTGCTCTGTCCTGCCAACGGGCAGGCTGGGGGTGCAGCAGGAGCTGGGAGGGGACAGACCCAGGACAGCTGACCCAAACTAGCCAAAGGGGTATTCCATACCATCTGACATCATGCTAAACAATATATAGGGGTGGCTAGCTGGGGGAGGGGGGCCAGACTGCTCGGGGTTAGGCTGGGCATCGGTCAGCAGGTGGTGAGCAATTGCATTGTGCATCACTTGTTTGTACACATTATTAGTAGTAGTACTATTATCATCATTATTGTTTTTATTATTATTGTTTTTATTATTATTGTTATTATTATTTTCCTGTCTTAATAAACTGTCTTTATCTCAACTCACAGGCTTCACCTTCCCATTTCTCTCCCCCATCCCAGAGAGGGAGGGGGGAGGATGAGCGTACGGCTGTGTGGTGGTTAGCTGCCAGCCAGGTTAAACCACGATAAATACACACTTAAATTTTTACCTGTTCTAAATTAATTAACAAATTGAATTTCTCTAGTGAGAGGTTACTCTGCATACATAATTTAGACTAAGGAAATTATGACTAATTACATCCCCATGGCCAGCATTTCAGGAACCATTCTCACATACCTTAAGGTGAGAGAGTAAAGAGTTGTTGAGGAGAAATTAAAAGAGGAGAAAGGCTGAAAAGGGTTATGTAAAGATAAAATGTCTCAAAAAGGCCTATCACTGACAAAACAGTGAGAAGAAATCTAAGGAACCTCTGAGAACACCAAGAATTTCCTTTTAATACTGAGTCTGAAGGTAAGCCTAGAAGCTACTAAGAGATGGTAGTTTTGAAAGGTACTTGAATAACACAGTGAACAGCCCTTAACAGCAGAGGTCTCTGAATCCAGACTGGTTCGTTGTTTATGACTTTGAAAGATGAGAAATGTAAAAATGGCTATGAAGTATATTTCCTACAAGAAGAAAAGCCTGAGAGGCAAAAATAGAAAGATAAATACTTTATCAGTGAGCAATGAAGTTATTATTCTGAAAGAGTTAAACTTCTACACTTATCTAGTGAGGAACATTCTTAACAACTATAAGTAAATTAAAATGAGCATCATCTACTGATACCAACAAGAGAGTAGACCTTCACACTGATGTAATTAACTGCATAAAATATTTTCATTGTCTATAGTCTTGGGCTTCTAGCATTTGATTTTGCTGTTTCTCCTAGTTTTGTATGTTTTTAAATAAGAATTATCCTTTGGGAGACATCAGCATAAGGAATTTGTTACTTGTAAACTGTTTGGAAAGGGTATTACTGACACATAGGACATACATATCTTGTGGAGGTACCTGTGAAAAAGGAATATAGACATGAGAGTTGGCTTAAAATGGGCTTACCACTGAGGAGAAAATAACTAAGTTACTTTCTGACCTCTGTTGCTAGAATATTTGTAAGCTTCACCATTGTTGATGTATTTACCCTCACAGTATCTCTGTGAGGCAAGGAATTACTACAAACTACATCCTTCACAAGAGAAGTGAAACATACTGGAATTGTAAGCAATTTGTCCATGGTCACATAAGATTTGTGTGACAGAACAGGGATATGCACAATTGTTTGTCAATCCAATGTGTTAAAAACACAAGGCAGTCTTACGTCTCTAGGCCTCTAGCCAAAACTCAGATTGAACTCCACTGGGATCTTTCTGTAAACTGTTCAAATGAACGTTTCCTTCCATATATTCCCTCTTTATAGGCAGCTAAGGGTGGAAAATAAATAACAACAAAAACAGTATTAGAAAAATATGAGTTAAAGGACCTGTGTCAATTGTCATTGTGGGTACCAAGCTTCCTTAGATCGCTGACTGTACATTTAGGGAGCCTCTTATCGAAAGGTTTTCAGGTCATTTTTGTGTGACATTTCAGATTACAAATTTCCACAGAAAGAAAATCTACTGGAAGAATATACAAAACATGGAAAACACTACTGTTCTTTATAAAATAAAAATAATTTTAAAAAAAGTTTTCCTGCTGCTGATGTGTTTCCCCCAAAATGGCATTTCTAAGCATTCTTACTTGAACAATAGACATACTCTCTCTGAGTGGGAATACCGGCATATCTCTGGCAGTGGGTGACAGACAAGAGCGGGGACATCTTGATTCTCACTTCAGCTGAGCTGACACTAATGTGGTTTGGGCCACTCAGTTATCACAGAAAGCTTGTATCAGCTGTGCAACTTCTGATTGGGATCAGAACTTCATTCTCTTTATTAGGTATAGTGTCTTTCTAAAAATATTTACAGCCCTGGCTTTAACTGTATTCCCAGAAGACTGTAGTTCCAGGAATAAGGTTAGTGCTAGAATTGTTCACTGCAAATATACTACACCAGGCAAGGCTATGACAGCATGGTATGTGTATGCTTGTGTGTAATTGCCTCCACTTATACAAGAGGATGTGATTTTAACTACACTTATATATTAGGAAGGCTGATAGCTTTTATTCCAAAAACCTATGCAAGTAGTACAAGAAGAATAAAATCTGTCTAGAGGTACAAAGCAAAGAGTAAAAAATGTGAACTAATTCCATAAATCTAAGTCATATTTTCTATATGACAAATACCCATTATCAATCTCATGCTGAGTATTTAATATTTTAGAAATCAAAACAATTGAAAAATTGAATGCTTTATCATTCAGCATGTCAGCATGACAATTCATCTCTCCCTTAGTGTCACAGAGACCTGAATTCCCAAACCCAATTCATACTGGAATAATAAAATTTTAGAAGTTCTAAAAATATATGAATGTCATATTATCTTCTCAAGTACTTCCACATTCTGAAGCTGCATCTTCCATGTCTTTTTTTAATGTTTAACAAAGTACTCATGCTATTATTTTGCCGTCCATAGTTCACATTGAAAAACAATGCTCAGAATTATACAATACAATACTATCCATTTCAAAAGAACAATCAATTCTGTGACAATGACATGTTCTTTCTTCCTTCTGAAAAATAAATAAGAATCTGAAAAGTGATTTAGTATGCATATCAAATGGCTTAGGTCTCTTTCTATCAAAAATAAAATAAAATAAAATAAAATAAAATAAAATAAAATAAAATAAAATAAAATAAAATAAAATAAAATAAAATAAAATAAAATAAAATAAAATAAAACAAATTAATTCTTTGAAAATCAATTTCAAATCATTATGGTCTTAACTCTTCCTTTGTATCTTTTGGAATTTATTCATGATTTTTCATAAAGAAAATGAAATAAATTTTCAGAAGAAAATTTCATAAAAGTAAGATTCATCATTTTTAATTATCTCTTCCATGGATTTTAAATATATGGGACTGACACAATACACCCAAGACAATCAGTGTAGACACTGATTTTGTCAAAGTATTGTTTACTTCCGTTGCTCTTTAGAAGAGTCTCCAGTGTGTCGTGCACAAATACATTTTTACTTTAAGCATTTGTTTTCCATCATCGTGCACAATCTATTTTAACAAAAATAAAGAAACAAACATGTGCCTGTACGTTTGCATATGTAATAAAGTGAACTCTGAAAAGCACATTTTCTCTTTCAAAATGAGCAAATGTGCCTTTTAGTAAAAATACTTTTCTACTCTTCTCTTTCCTTCCTTATATGCCACTTACAGATGCCAAGCCTATAGAATTATGGGTAATATTCAGTGTCCTGATTTTGTGTTCTGTCTGTCAGGAAGAGGAGTGGAAATATTTCTCACTGAATGAGAGAATGAGTGACATTCTTCAATTTCTGAAAATGGCAACAGCAGTAGTGCACTAGAGTTTTTCAGGGTCCAGTGACAGCACCAGGAGAATCAACATAAGCAAGCTGTGTTCTACCAGGCATTACAGCAGTGCGTGGTTTAGTAAAAAGCTTTTCTACCCAGCTTTAACATGCCAGTGGAGATTGGTGTATGTTACTGAGGAAGCATCACACCATTCCTCGATTCCACAATTTCAGAATGTACACTCAGATACAGAACTGGCAAAAGCCTGAACAGGTGACAACCATCAGAAAAGCTTTTCTTTTGAGCTACTGATAGACCAAAAATCAACAGCACTTCTGCATCATAAAATGAAATAATATTATCTTGTCATATCTGAGAGGTAATGAACAAGAAAATCTGTTGAAAATACAAGATCTCTTTCATTGTATTGCATGGAATCAAGCCCTCTATGCTGACACTGACAATTCTCACCCTTCTGACTTCTTCTGAAGTAACTTGACATTGACCAATTTCAATAAATGTCATAGAGAGCTCTGTAGAAGATTTATAATTTCATTTTTTTTTAAGTCTTCTGAAACAGCAGAATCTAGACAGAGGAAAGTCATTCAGGATAACACCCTCAGTAAAACAAATGCAGCTGAAACTGTAAAAGCTTATCATCACATGCAAGTAAGTGACTAATTGCAGGTCTATTTCGCTTGTAGGTGTGTGCATGAGTTTAAGATAGATGTGGAATTGTTCCTCTACCTGGTGTTGAAGGACTGTTAAATAGGCAAGATTAAAAAAAATTGTGTGTATAAGGAGACAGAAGAAGAGAGAGAAAGAGAGAGGGAGGGAGATGGATTTTAAATTTTAAATAAAAAAGTTTGGTTAACATTTTCCATTACTCTAATATCATCATTATTAAAGATTATATTTTGCTTTACAATACATACACAACTGTGGAAAGTGAATACAAGACAACTTCACAGAATCACAGAATGGCCAAGGTTGGAAGGGACCTCTGAAGATCATCTAGTCCAACCCCTCTGCCAAGTAGGATCACCTTGAGCACATTGTGCAGTATGGTATGCAGGCTATCTCCAGAGAAGGGGACTCCACAACCACTCTGGGCAAACTGTTCCAGTGCTCTGTCACCCTCACAGTAAATAAATGCCCTCCCATATTCAGCCAGAACTTCCTGTGCTTCAGTACGTGCCCATTGCTTCTCATCCTGTTGCTGGACACAACTGAAAAGATACTGGCTCCATCTTCTCAACAACCTCCCCTCAGATATTTATACACATTATTGAGGTCTCCTCTCAGTCTTCTATCTTCCAAGCTAAACAGGCCTAGCTCTCTCAGCTTGTTCTTGTATGACAGGTGCTCCAGTCCTCTCATCATCTTAGTAGCTCTCCTCTGAACTAACTAATATAACAAAGAATACACCAGTGAAGCTCTGACAAATCACTGGAGTTGTAATAATAATAATAATAATAATAATAATAATAATAATAATAATAATAATTACTTTCCATAACTTCTAAAGTCATATCTGAGTTTTTCTCTGTTCTCAGTGTTCTCACTGTTCTCAGTGGAACTGGTATACTCTAATTGTAAAGTATATATACAGGGGTAGCGTAGATATACTGGGCTGGAATAGAAGCAGGGTAACTAAAGCAGACCAAAGATTCATTTCAGAAGAATGGAATTTGGATGAAAGTTCTGCACCACAGAATGGATCATTACAGAGAGAATCATGATTTGGACCATTCAACTCACAGTCACACAATTCCCAGATAAGTAAAGAAAACTGCCTAATTATGACCATACTGCTGAAGTTTTTGTTGTATCAGTTTAAACTAAGAAAGAATCCCTGATCGTGATGATATTTGTTCTGTTACACTTATGAAAAGAAAATATGTCCTGGGGAAAAAGAAAGAAAGAAAGAAAGAAAGAAAGAAAGAAAGAAAGAAAGAAAGAAAGAAAGAAAGAAAGAAAGAAAGAAAGAAAGAAAGAAAGAAAGAAAGAAAGAAAGAAAGAAAGAAAGAAAGAAAGAAAGAAAGAAAGAAAGAAAGAAAGAAAGAAAGATTAGCCAAAAGCCCCATCTTACCGTCTTATAACGAATGATCTGGAATGCTTTTGAGAAAAGTTCCATGTGCTTGTATGCTGTTCATATCAACATCAAATTAACAGTAACACTAGGTCAGGTTGTGTTAAAATTTTGAAAATTACAAAGTGTAGTTTATTTTTACCATTATTCATGCAGTTTATAAACGTGTGCAAATACATTGTTTCAGATAGTTGGAAGTATATGACAAAGAAATACCACTGCAGACTTGTCTTGTTTTCACCATCATCCCTTGGACTTTGTAGAGTATATATTACTTTGTCAATGGCCTTTTTTTCTAACACTGTAATACCAACTATATCTATTTTCTTATATAAACAAAAAAATCACTATATTGTCCTACATAAAAACTCTAAGTGGAAGCTTAAATGTTTTCTTTACTTTTCATCTGATATTTTAAGATATAGCAACTGGATATAGATGCTTGCCTGAGGTTGTTGTTGTTTTGTTTTGTTGTTTTGTTTTGAGGCTGTTGATGTTTTGTTTTGTTTTTTCCTGCTAGTTCATTTAATTTTATAGCAACCTTATTTGCCTTGTAAGAGTGATAATACAGGACACAATACACCATCAGAAATGCAAACTTCATATTTCTATACACTTCACAAGATATTCCATTACATCTTTGACACAAGAAAGATCACTTACAGCCCATTCTTTATGACCTGGTTTGTTCAACAGGACAAAGACATTTGAAGTAGAAGACTGTAGTGTTGTTGATTCACTGCTACTGAGAGGGCTTATTCTACAGCAAAGGATTGAAAGTCAGATATTTTAAAAAAGAAAGAAGGCACAGGTTTACAAATGTTTACTGAGTGCCTTCTAAATTCTGAAAGAGGATATTCTCTTTGGTTATACATTTCATATAAATAGATAAACAATGTATGCATTAAAAAGTCAAAAAATATAATCAATACTTTTAGGAGTACATTGCTGGGTCCCTTTACAGGAAGGACAGTACTGTTCAGAAAAGATAAGTTGCAGGAAAAAGGATATTACTTGTTCTCCGTCCCCATTTTAACTTTTACTCTATGCTTATTATTGTGAATTTGAATTTTTGAGTGAAATTCAATCAGTATAGAAGGCTTTCAAGCAGCATTTAAGCTTTTAATGAACTGATCAGAATGAGTTTAACAAAACCTTCATGTGCACAGAGCTTCTGATTACAATGAAACCATTCCAGCACATCCCTGGTGTATGACAGAGTCTTTGAGCAGCAAAAATTAAAGTGCTTGAATACACTGCAGATACAATGAGCTGCTTCAACCACAACTACATTCAGGCAGATTCTTGGAGTCAGACAGATTAACTAGCTGATATTTATCTAAAATGATTGTAATTTGCCAACCATACGTTTCGAATACGCACCAAATGTGTAGTAAGTTGCGTATAGCTAATTCATACCTTGATGTTCCCTATTTCAGACCAGACTTCACACAAATCCTCCATCCTTAAGTGCCTGTAAGAAGTGTTTGTGTTTTGCCAGAAATCTCAGAGCTGACACAATTTACTGAAGTAAAATACATCTACAAGAGACACAAGCACTGACTCCCACATGTTGAGAGCAAAAAAAAAAAAATACAGGTGGGAATTTTTTTTTTCTTGCTATAATGGTATAACTTTAAAATAAATTTTATTTTATTGTTCTGTCTGTGTGCCCTGAAAAATGATAGATATTCATGAATAAGAAAAAAGTAGCAATTCTTTTAAAGGTCTAGACATTTTTTTGTTTACATAGATTTTTATGAGGTTGCTTTTCCATGAAACTAAGACCAGCTAGTCCTTGAAACTAGACTAGCATAAGACTAGCTGGATGTTCAAACTATAACAATAATAAAGTATAGAAAAAAATTGTGATTTGCCATTTCTGACAAACTTGACATAAAGATTAAGATTTATATGTCATCTATGATAATGGAAAGTGCCCAGCTTAGGACTACTTTTGAAGAAAATCAGAAAATATTAGCTGTTGTGAATTATCATTTACTTTTTTGTTGTTGTTGTTTTGTTTCTATTGGAAATATTAATTTATGTTCTGAAATCCTCACATTTATTTTTTTTCTCTAGTTTTAGTTGGCTAAATCCTACAAGATTTGGTATTCACTGCAAAATTAAAAGTAAAATAAAAATTATCCTGATTATAGTAGATTAGACTGGAGGACTTAGAAGTGTCCTCCAGTATGAGTATAAGCCCTAAGACAGACAGCAGTGATTGAGCCTTTTGACACTCTGCCTGCAAAATAAATGCAGAGGAAGATGGTTGCACATTTGCTTTGTGCATGACAGTCTCCCTGCTTCTGACAGTTTGCTAGTTTGATTTGACAAGAAAATTACAGCCAAGCATGGAACCCCTGTTTCATGTCATTTTATAAGCCAAATAAAATAATGGTAACTTAATTAACAAGAATTGATACCATTTTTCTATGAGTGAACCAGAGATGCTCTTGTATATTTACCAGACAGTAACACAAAAATGATGTAAATCAAATTGCAGCTTCTATATCTGCATGTTAAATTCATACAACCTGGAATATCAGCTTTCTTCTTTTGTGTCATTGCCAAAGAAGTCATGTTTGGAAGAATATAGGAATGAACTTTCAGACAATATAGCTTGCAAATAAATCTCTATAAGCATAAAAAACAGCTCATTGATTATTTTTTAGTGCTTTTCACCATTACTATATTAAGTAGTGCAACTAAGCAACTAAAATAAACTAGTGAAATTTGCATAGTCTTTTGACTTTTTGGTGTCCTGAAACATAGTAGATGTACTCACTGTCCTTATCTATATGTTACCTGAGGCAACATGATATTCAAAGATACAACTGAATTAAGATAGTTTATTCTTCTGATTGATAGGATAGACCAATGAATGTGTTACTTCAGCTTTTATTCAGATTGCCTACTTTTTGTAGCACTTGGAACATTTAATCTTTTGCTCATAAAAGCAATAAGGTCTTATCCATCAGGTATTTTCTTTTAAAATTTTGTACATGGCCATATTTTTATTGTAACAAATGTGTGTAAATAAAGTTAATTTTAAAGATTTAGCTCATTATGTTCAGACATACTAATGGCATATCTAATTACACTACTATAATTAAGCATTCTTTAAAATATGTTTTCTACTTGTAAATATAATTACAAAAATATAGGCATTTCAAAAGTAATGTTCAAATAAGCTAATATCTTATTTTTGTGGTTTCCTTTTCTTCTGCGGTTAAAAAAAAAAAAAAAAAAAAAAAAAAAAAGGAGTCCTACAGAGATACAGAGAGAAAGTAATGCAGGATTGTAACCAAGTCTATACTCTAACATAATGGATTCTGTAATGAAATAGGTTGTGCAATTCAACCTTGACATTGCTTAGCTTTAGGTTTCTTGTCTTTTCATTCTAAGAAAACTTCTTTTAACATTCGACATAGATTTTAGCTTGGGCATCAATATGTTCTTTGTCTTTCCAACACATACAGGGTAATTGGAGTACATCATTTTCAACCTGTCCTACCCTTTGGATGAATCTGATAATTTCTTAGAAATGGCCTCCACTAGTTCTTCACTTAGAATCTTGGACCACGACATTGCCTATTCTTTCTAAACATCAAAGCAGATGCATACTGACACAAGCTCACTCCTTCTAGTACCTGCTCTTTCAGGCAAGGCAAGGCAAGGCAAGGCAAGGCAAGGCAAGGCAAGGCAAGGCAAGGCAAGGCAAGGCAAGGCAAGGCAAGGCAAGGCAAGGCAAGGCAAGGCAAGGCAAGGCAAGGCAAGGCAAGGCAAGGCAAGGCAAGGCAAGGCAAGGCAAGGCAAGGCAAGGAAAGGAAAGGAAAGGAAAGGAAAGGAAAGGAAAGGAAAGGAAAGGAAAGGAAAGGAAAGGAAAGGAAAGGAAAGGAAAGGAAAGGAAAGGAAAGGAAAGGAAAGGAAAGGAAAGGACTTTATTTTTTTCTAAATAAAATTAAATCTTCTTTCTAATGTTCAGAGATGGAATTTTGCTCAGAAATACAATTAAAACAAATTCCAAATCAAAGTCCAAATAATGAAATTAATTGATTTCATGTCATCTATCCATCTTTCCAGAAGACTTATACAGCAAACCCCTTGTATTCCTGCTGCTAAAATAATGGAGCACTTCCTTTTATTCAAAGAAGATACTTAGAAAATGCTACAGTGTTCCTTTGAATGCATGATGGGTAATTTTACCCTTTTCATAAATGCAATTCAGACCAGCACCTAGAAAACTAGATGTTGATCCTGCAGATAAACCAGCTGACCTGGCTGAAAATGTCAACAGACCAATATTTCCATATTTCAGAGCTTCTGATCCTATATAGATCTTAAGGTTAATTTGAAAAACAAAGCCAGTCATGCTTTTATAAGCTCAGTAAAAGATTTAATTTTGGCCTTGCTGAAGAGATTTAATTTATGTTTCAAATAAAGCCTAAGATTTATTTATTTATTTTCAAAGTGAATTTAACCAAAACTTACTCACCTTCATATTTTTTTTGAGGATTGTCCAATGGAAATGGCTGGTCCTTGAAACTCAAGCTAGTAGAGTGATACACCCCAAAACTGAGGGAATTGTTGTCACTGTAATAAGTGTCTCTGGGTCATACACAGGTATGTGTATATTCAGACACCTGTAACTGAACTCTGAGGGATGTATGTAGGCACCTTTATCAACACCAGTCTTTAAATAAATTTGATCAAAAGAGAAAACTAAACACTAGCATACACAGATTATCAGAATTAAATGTAGTCTTTGGACTACACTGCAAAGTGGATATTAATCCTGTGTTGCAGAAATGTCTGCTTTATGAACAGCATAAAGTTATAAAATTCTAATAATATTCCTCTGCAAATTCTACTGTTTGGCAAATCATGAAACATTCCACTATGTGTACAAACAAATAATTTGCATTCCTATATTTTATAATTTATTTTTAATTTAAAGGAGTCAGATAAGTTCCCAGTTATTTCCTTTGAAAGTCTGTTACTTCTTGTTTCTCATATACTGAATATCATGGAATATTAAATTATGGTCTAGATTTTGAAGCATGTGGGTTGAATTTAATTATAGTGATTTACTCTATTGTATATAATGTAATACAATACACCAAAGCAGGAATGCAAGCAAACTACCACAGCTTGTGTTTGTACTTTGCTCTTCCAGTTCTGAGACTAGACATAAGAAATGGATAAACTTGACTTACTAGTTTGATTAACTTCCCATAATACATAACCCATTTTTAATAATACTTGGTCTCTTACTATTCTATGTCACTTCATATTATATATATCTAATCACTAGTGCGTATGACATGCCACTTTGCATTGTTTTATGAAGATGCAAAGAAATAATAAAATGTTAAAGAGAACTCTATTTCTCTTGGCATCTTAGAGTCACTTCAAAAATAGATAACATCTAAGCAGCATCCAAGAACATTATATAGAAAATGGTACATTTTTCTATCCCTTTATTCTCTTCTGCAGCAGTTCAGAAAAGTGCTGAGAATCATTCTAGATGGATTGTAATCACACTGAATAGTTGGTATTTCTTCACTCTCCCTCCTGCTGAAATCCTCTACCTAATATCCAGATATGCTGTTGCAAGTCATACAAGACAAGCTGAATGTCCATTATGCATGAAAGTCTCCGTATAATTCTTTTATGCAATCTATATATAACTAAACTGACAGTAGAATGCCTAACATAATTAAGTTTAGCAAGTCTTTTTCTATAATCAGAAACTTTTTACACAAGTAACTTGGTATATTCAAAAAAGTGTATTTAAAACTTCTTCATGCTGGAGACAGCACACTTGTAAACTGATGAAGATGAAGATAAAATGTTTTCAAATACATAAATGGCTTAATTTTTAAATATGCAACTCTTACATAACTGCTCAAGATAAAAACTGGCTTGAGGAAATGATTTTGTGAAAGATATATTATTTTCTGGCATAAGATAACAATCCTAGAAGCAATGATTCTTGGTAAAACTAACCTGAAGTCAAAGACTGCTTTTTTCTGAGCTGAAAAAAAAAAAAAACAACACATGACTGTATTTCATGCAAATGAAAGAAAAGTGTAATTTGTTATTATGCAACTATACACATTTTATCTATTGTTGTGCTACAATAGTTGTAATAAATTGTGGTAACTACTACTGCATAAAGATTATATTCTGGTTTAAATTTTAGCAATTCTAAACTTTCACAGGCTTCATTCCTTCACTTCCAGCATAATTCAGTCTGTTCTCTGCAAAAGTCTGTCTATATTCAACAGAACTTTTCAGGAACTTCGTGGACTTGATGTCAGCCCACTGAAAACATTTATACATTTAATTTAATTCTTATTTTTCTTTAGTTCTTATTTATATTCATGGAATTTACACTCTCATAATCTGCTGGAAAACTACCTTTCCTGGGAACAGTCATTTAATAAATGTATTAATTTTCTTCTGTTTATCTTCACTTCTTATAGTAGAGGTATAGAAGACAAGACACAGAAGATACTGAAGAAAAGGCCAAGTTCTCCCACATGATTAGCAGCTTCTAAATTTATATATTCCTAAACAATTCTTAATCAAGCTAAAATATGCTCCTACGGGGGGGGGGGGGGGGGGGGGAACTGGAAGAACTTAAGTAATTTAAGTAATTTAAGTAATTTAAATAATCACATAATATAATAATGTCATACAAATAAAAATTTGTTTTCACTTACTTGAGAAAGTAAGAGAATGCTTTATTCTGTGACAGCCAGAAGCCACCTTCTAGTCCCAGAAGTTCAACGTCAGTACCTGGGCTCCAATCACTGTGGGACACAAGCTACGAAAAGAAATGAACCACATTTTCTTCACATTTTCTTAAGAAGGACAAATGGATTATCTGAGGTGCAACAGGGGAGGTTCAGGGTGGATATCAGGAAGAAGTTCTTCACTGAGAAAGTTGTCATGCACTGCAAAATGCTCCTCAGGGACGTAGTCATGGCATCAAGCCTGTCAGAATTAAGAAGCATTTGAACTGTGCTCTTAGCCATATGGTACGAATTTTTGGATAGACCTTCTTTGTGTCAGGATTTGGACTCAATGATCCTTATGGGTCCCTTCCAACTTGGGATATTCTATGACTCTATGATTTACCTCAACACAAACTAAAATTGTCTTGAATAAAATCACCCATCAATCAGAATGAATTAATCTTCCAGTTCATTTAAGTTTAACAAATGCTTGAATATTGCCAGACCCAATTAATGATTATGTTATTGCCAGAAGAAATGTTCGTTGATCACATCATGAAAATAGTGCATTGTCTGGAGTAAGGGTACTAAACCTTTAGTGTATGTTGTTCATTAAAAGTTAACTTATACCTTTTTTCTCTAAAATTTTTAATATAGAGGTGTGCATTTCCAGAGTAAATAACATGTTCATCTTCACCTTTAATTTAGAACAAAACAGATTTCGTCTATTAGTGATTACTCTAAGAAATTAATATTTCTTGCCTTTTCTAATACTTAATTCTCTGGGTCGCTTCTTGACTGATAGAAATATATATATATCATATATATATATATATAAACCTCGTAAGGACTCTATATAAATTCCTACCAGGGAAAACAAAATGATTCCCCAGACTGTTAGCTTTGAAATCCTGAAATCCTGGTGTTTGTGTGTTTTTGTTTGTTTGGTTGGTTTGGTTTGGTTTGGTTTGGTTTTGGTTTGTTTTTTTAGTGTGAAGAAATGTTCACTTATTTCCAACCGTTTCAGAATCTTCCTTTCTGAAAGGAACCTGCACAATCTTAGAACCATAGAATAACAGAATCAGAGAATCAGAAAACAACCTATCTTGGAAGAGACTGAAACAGATCATCAAATAAAATTTTTTACAGAAAAAGAGAACTTAAATAAGATTATCTTGCATCCTGCCTCATTGCATCTTGAAAACCTCCAATGATGGGAATTCCACCACATCTCTGCAAAGGTTATTCCAGCAGTCGATGGTTCTCATTGTAAAAAACATTCTTTCTTAGATCACAACAAAAAAGCCTCATGAAATCCTCAATCCATGAAAAAATGTAATAATAATAATAATATAGAAAAAAAAAAAAAAAAAAAAAAAAAAAGGAAAGGGAGTGAGAGGGTGGGGAGAGGCAAGTATTTACAGAGTTATAGATGTAGTTTCTAGAAACAAGAATAAACTAGTAGAGCAAAACATGATATAAAATTCCAACTTGATTCATAGTGTACACAAACTGTTGAAAGCAGTCAGGTAGTCATTGCTAATAGCCAATGGCAAGCTTGTCCCCTTTTTCTATCACCAAAATTATATAATGATCTGCTAAATCTGCTAAATCCTCAAAGATCTGGGGTATACAGTTTTTGAAATCATTTTTAAAAAGTGATGCTTCTGTGAAAAATAGATCTTTTTCACAATCATTATGTAAACTATTTTCTTCAATTTACTAATACACTTCAGTTTATATATCAGTTGGACATATTTGATAAACAGTGTGATTTCCAAAAGAAAAAAAAAAAAATCCTAATATTCAAAATTCAGCATTCAACATATGGAACTTTATTCCATTCAACTTTATGGAACTTTATTTGATTATTTATCCTTGTTCCAGTAATACTGCCCAATACTTCCTACAGAATACTTCTGTTTGTTTTTCATTTGAAGGAAAACACCTAGTCCTTCCTCTTCAGGTAAAGTGCAGATGATGATCTGTCTCTTCCTCTGCTATTACAAGTATTAGCATACTCAATAATTCTTCATTAAACATATGATAGTTCTGTGAGCCAGCCTGTACACTTCCCTACTTTTCTCTCAAATGTATGCCTCCTTAGGTGCATACTTCCAAGTCACAACTCCTTTGCAAAGCCAGAATCTAGAGGTTAGGATTGGATCATGATTTTTAATTATTTTTATTCACTTAACCTTCCTTGCACTGAAGACTTACTTCTCTATACAAGTAAGCTTGATTTCAATAATTAACAGAATACTTCTGGTCAGTTGTTTGCTTGTTTGTTTATTTTATGTTGTAGGTTGATTGTAGGTGTAATGAAAAACAAAATCAAACAAACAAACAAAAAGATAATTTTTATTTTGGAAGAAAATTATTTGTTTGATTGATTATTCCTAAAGGAAAACCAGATATATAATTTCAACTTAATTCTAAGAATCCAACAGTTTGATGTTATATTTATTTCAGACGTGTGATATAATATTCAAATATGTCTGGTATTTTGTACTGTCTCCAGATACTTCACACAGTTTTAATGTGGCAAAAATATCTTCCCTTAAACTTAAAAAAAAAAAAAAAAAAGAAAAAAAAAGTTTGTATCTCAGTGAAGTGTTATTCACGTCAATCCAAAGGTTGTTTTGAAATATATATGTATGTATATTTCACCTGCAAAAATTTGCAATAAAACATTTTTATAATCTAAAATATTGTCCTTAATCTGTAATCAAAGCTAACTGTTAATCAAAGCTCAATTGAATTTAAATTGCAGAGTTGATTTCTCACTAAAACTGTATTAATTAGTAACTGCAAGCAGATTTTACTCTTTCTGAGGTAGACCAAGCCTTGGTTTATATGGTTCTGTTACCTTAGGGCAAGAAATAAAACTTGCACTACTCACATTGTTCACTTGACTAGTTCAGCTAACTTTCTGTTCAAAATCAAGTACCTAATTAAGGATAGAGGTCACAACCATGAAAAACACATTCTGGGTTTCAGTGTGAGAGAGCAGAAGACAGTAGCTTGTAGGATCCAGTCCAAATTGCATATCCTTACTTTCAAGTTTGATTGCTTTAGCTCTTAATTAACATGCCTTGATTGCATTTTCTTGAACTGTCTAGACTATCTGTGAATTGAACCAAACCAAGATGAAATCTCTAATCCCAAGGAAGCATATCATTGTTTCAGTGATATGTGTTGATGTAATATATGAATTGTCACCTTTAAATATATGAATTAACTAGACTATTAATAAATATTTCTCAAAGTAAGATTACTGAATTTTACAGAGTCTGACTTTTAACTAAAATTGGCCTCTAAACTGGAGAAAGAAAAAAAAAAAAATCACACAATCACAGAATTATCTAGGTTGGAAGAGACTTCCAAGATCATCTTGTCCTACCTCTGACCTAACACTAACAAGTCCTCCACTACACCATATCACTAAGATTTACAGCTAATGTCTTCTAAAGACCTCCAGGAACGGTGACTCAACCACTTCTCTGGGCAGCCCATTCCAATGCCTAACAACCCTTTCAGTAAAGAAGTCCTTCCTAATATCCAACCAAAACCTCCCTTGGCACAACTTTAGCCTCATCCTGTCACCAGGCACGTGGGAGAATAGACTAACCCTCACCTCACTACAGCCTCCTTTAAGGTACCTGTAGAAAACTACAAGGTCGCTCCTGAGACTTCTCTTCTCCAGGCTGAACAAGCCCAGCTCCCTCAGCCACTCCTCATAAGACTTGTTCTCCAGACCCCTCACAAGCTTTGTTGCCCTTATCTGGACACACTCCAGCACCTTGATGTCCTTCCTGTAGTGAAGAACCCAAAACTGAACACAGTACTCGAGGTGTGGCCTCACCAGAGCCGAGTACAGGGGGACAATCACTTCCCTAGGCCTGCTGGTCACACTGTTTCTTATACAAGCCAGGATGCTCTTGGTCTTCTTGGCCAGCTGAGCACACTTCTCGCTCATATGCAGACAACTATCAACCATCACTCCCAGGTCCTTCTCTGCCAGGCAGCTCTCCAACCACTCATCTTCCAGGCTGTAGCACTGCTTGGGGCTGTTATGCCCCAAGTGCACGACTGGGCACTTGGCCTTGTTGAACTTCATGCAGCTGACCTCAGCCCATCAGTCCAGCCTATCCAGACCCTCCTGCAGAGCCTTCCTACCCTTGAGCAGATTGACACATGCACCTAGTTTGGTGTCATCTGCAAATTTACTGAGGGTGCACCTCATTCAGATCATCAATAAAGATATTAAAGAGAACTGGCCCTAGTACTGAGCACTGGGGAACTCCACTAGTGACCAGCCTCCAACTGGATTTAACTCCAAATGTACATGTAGTTGTTCTTTTTATCTCTGGTGAAAAGTAGAGGGACAAAGGACATTTCTTCTGTTAACATCATCTAGAAAAGTAATATGGCCTGTAGTAGCTAAGCAAAAACCTTTTGTCTCTACAGGTCTATCCTTCTTTCCTTCTCCTTCAGGCCACATACATTCAGACTTTGTACTATCAGCCTTGACTATCATGACTATGTGTAATATAGACTGATTCCATTTCAGTTATAGTATTGGTGAACCAGGTATGGATAAGAGGATTTCCAGACCTCAAACATTATCCTAAAAGAGTCCATTCTATGAAGTTCAAGAATGCTAAAAGTTCTGTTTCTTTAGAACTATTTTAATTATCTCTTTGAATAAGGATTAAAGTAAGACAAGATCTATTCTTTAAACATAGACAGGATTGTCATATTTGGGTAACAGTGACAGATTTTAGATATAAAATCAAATAAGATAATGTCCTGGTTTCAGTTAGGACAGAGTTAATTTTCTTCCTAGTAGCTGGTAGAATGCTATGTTTTGGCTTAGGATAAGAAAAGGGCTGATAACACCACGGTGTTTTAATTGTTGCAGAGCAGTGCTTACACCAAGCCAAGGACATCTCAGCTTTTTGCTCTGTCCTGCTAATGGGCAGGCTGGGGGTGCAGCAAGAGCTGGGAGGGGACAGACTCAAACACAGCTGACCCAAACTGGTCAAAGGGGTATTCCATACCATCTGACGTCATGCTAAACAATATATAGGGGTGCCTAGCCAGCGGAGGGGGGCCAGACTGCTCGGGGTTAGGCTGGGCATCAGTCAGCGGGTGGTGAGCAACTGCATTGTGCATCACTTGTTTGTACACATTATTAGTAGTAGTACTATTATCATCATTATTGTGATTATTATTATTGTTATTATTATTTTCCTGTCTTAATAAACTGTCTTTATGTCAACTCAAGGGCTTCACTTTCCCATTTCTCTCCCCCATCTCAGAGAGGGAGGGGAGAGGATGAGCAAATGGCTGTGTGGTGTTTTGCTGCCGGCCAGGTTAAACCACGACAGACAAGAAATCAGAAGGCATATCCTCTTTCAGTTCATATAATACTTGCTAGAAGAAATTATCAAAAAACACTCTAACATTGATGAATACATTTCTTTTAGGTAAATTATTTTCCTGAAAGTTAGTGACTGCACCTATGGCAACAGATCTACAGATCTAAAAGACCAGTTGGAATTAGATAGATGAAATTATTTTGATTATATGAAACTACTAAATTTTTAAGATTAGTTTACTTCTTAAGGAATTCACAGTGAGTTTGCTTGTATGTAAATGTCTTTTTCATCTACAGTAATTATAATAGATGGGTTTCTGTACTTGGCAGATCTCACCACTGCCTGACCTTTTGAAAATAAAGACCATAACCTGCATCATCTCCAAAAGTCCTGGGAAAAAAAAAATAAAAATAAGTAAATAAATAATTTAATAATAATAACAATAACAACAACAATATTATTAATAATAATTCACTTAGCTAGCTGATTTTTCAATTGTCAACTCCTCAGACCATTACTCTCTCAGATGTTAGATACCTAGCATCAGTACATCATCACAGTTGAGAAATATAATCTAGTTAGGTATCACACTGTGATAAATACAGTCCAGTTATGTATGCTTGGACTACGAGCACTACTTCCATTACAAAAGCAAAAGATATCCTTGTTTGATGATGCAAAACTAGTATTAACTTTTGAGAAAGTTTCATTATGACAACGCTTCTTCTTAGTTCTCTTCGCCAAAGTCACCTACAAGTTATATCAATCTTGGTTCAGCAAACAGAATACCTTATTCATTTCATGTAGTTATGATAGATTAAGGAATCAGCATCTGCATATAATTCTACTTATACTATTTACTTACTTAATTTATCTCATTTTCTAGAAAGATTAAGAATAAAAGGCAGCTTAGAAATCCCCTAGGACAGTCAATCCCTAGGATATCATCACTTACATTAAAGAGACAATGTATTGTTTTAATCACCTTCTGAATTACAGGGCACTATTAAATGGCACATAATTTTATACTTTGAACTGCAAGACATTTATATGCTCTAGGATTTCTCACATTTTAAAGTGACTTTATTTAAAGGAATAATACTTGAAAAGCATCTGTTGCTTACTGTTGAAAAGAAATCTAATGTTGTGTTTAGGAATGGGATGAGATGGATTGAACACCATTTTCTACTGCAGCTCTGTTACTACCTGTCAACAGTGAAAATGTTTATCTTTGGGGTCAGAATTCTTCCCAAGAAACTAAGAGGAAACATTGGCAGGAGGATCCCTCTTCAGCCTTGCATGTGTTACTCGCCTTTTAAGTCCCAGAACAATGATGTTGCTTGAAAGTTTCTTTACAGAAGTGTCTAGCAAGGACGGGAGTGAAATCCAAAACACAGGATAATGAAAACAATGAAGTTATTGTTCAGTTTCATATTCTAACCAAAAATAAAACAACAGGGTGAAAAAAAAATGACAGTAGAGATACTTATTAAATGTGAATAGTGTTTTGGTTTTGTCTTGTTTGTTTGTGTGATATATGGAGTAATAATTCGTGTCAACACGATGGTTGATATTAATAAAGAAGGGGGAAATGTGGGAGTGTGGCCATTGGGGTCGGCAAGCCCCATGGTTGACGATAACATCAGACTCTTAATGATGAGGCCGTCAGGAATGTTGCAGTCTTGGGTTGCTTGTTCTCCAGCCATTAAGGAATGGAAGTTGCTGGGTGTTTGCTGTTGCTGTTATATGCAAAGTTGTTTGACCAATGAAAAGTTGTTTTTGAAAAGGACTGCTGTGGGGAGAAGTGTATAAGAGGGGAGCCTGTCCTCAAGATAAGAAAGGCAACATGATATAATGAAGTTATGTCATCAATATAGAAGTAGAAGGAAGGAATGAATAGGGGCAGGCTAGCAGAACAGGCTAGCTCATTGATCACCTCATGAAGATAGGTTCGGCCAAACTCAGCAAACTGCTCTAAGAAGCTCGTATAGAAAGTCGCTGGAAATAGGCACACTGGAGCTGGGAAGAAGCTCAAGCTGAGAGAAGCAGACCCGCACACACAACTGCCCCTCGCTGGTAAGAACTTATGCATTATGGGGAATCATACATCCTTAGGAACAAAGACTGTCCTGGTAACCTTACAGCTTATTCTCTTTATTAACAATCAGACAGTTTATGATCCTGAAATATGGGACCAAATTGAGGTCAAGGTGTGGGACTCTGCAACTAAAAACAAGGTTGCGGTGGGATTGCTTAGCACATGGTGAGCAGTCTCTAAGGCCTTAAAGAGCCCTGTGGGACCACAGTCAGAAACATGGTTTGCCAGATAGTGAGGGAGTTTCAGGCTTGTTTACTGATTTGACTGCTACACCATCTGCCCCTTCGCTGCTACAGCCATTGAAGGCTTTTGCTGTTACGCCCCCCGGTGACCTGAACATGCCTATTGACCCAGGCCCTATTGGCATTGAAGAGGAGGTGGATATTTCTCTTGGATCTGGGAAGAATAGGATACATAAGGCCCAAAGGCCAAGTTGCTTAACTTAAAGCAAGACATATTGTTCCCACGACTAGCCCTGGAATTCTCCAGTGTTTGTAATCAAGAAAAGGAATGGAAAATGGAGACTGCTATATGATCTGAGATAAAATAATGAAGTCAGGGAAGATATGGGAGCACTTCAACCAGGATTACCAACTCCAATTATGCTCCCCCAGTCATGGACATTACCTTTTCCGATTGTACATATGTACACGCGTACTCAGGTTTAGTATGTTCTGTATGTTTAGAAAGTTTGATGTTCATGTGTGTGTGTTGGTAGAGCATATACTCCCAGCACACCCAGCGCTGTTTACTTGTCTTTTATAAATATTACGATATTCAGATTGAGTTGAGACTTCATTTATAACATTTGTTTGTTTGTTTGTTTTTTGCTTTATTTTGTTTTATTTTTTCCATATCCCAAGACTATGGTTCACTGCTTTCAGAAACATATCACAGAATCACATAAACTTTCAATAACTGCTGAAGAGGATTTTAAGCTTGTTATCAGGTTAGTGCAAAATTTGTCTTACTTTTTTTTTTTTTTTTTTCCTGAGATTCTTCATCACATTTAGTTCTCTAAAGATGAGGTAGCTATTCAGTTTGAAACATGGACTGAGGTATGTCTGAGGCTCTAAAAACACAAAGATGTTATAAAAACACATTTTTCCTGTACTCATTTTGCCAGCTTGGCAAAGTCTTAGAGTCAGAGCCAAGGCCTGAGTCTCACAAGAGAAAAAACAGAATTTTTGCTGATGTAATCAGATCATTTCTGGTTCATAATGAAGGCCATTTAAAGCTAGCTCAGGGAACTCTGTGTCATGACTAGCTGTGATCTTCACATTTGGTTACCCAGTGTCCAACATAAAGAAGAAAACATTTTCTGTGGCTTTGCTATGCTTCCAGAACCCCACAATGCAGATGGCTGCTTCAGACAGATGAAGTAGAAGTCAGTATTGTGCTGATGCCAGCCAGGAATTACTGTGTGAGCAGAGGCATTCTTAGCTGTCCCCAGCTGTGCAAATGGACCCAAATGAAATTTAGAACCTGGCTAAAAAAATGTCATAAAATTGTCATTAAATATATATATATAATTATTCATTAAATCCTTGGCTTCCTAATATTCTAAATCAAAGTTCTGTAGATAAGTAAAATAATTTGAGCATTTATAGCTAAGTTACTCCAGGTGTTACTGAATTCATATGATGTAACTGACATGTAGCATATTGCTTATTGTCCCCTAAAATCAATATGAAGAAAACTTGTTGCATCTCCTGATGTCAATAAATTGGGAAAAATACTTTAATGAGAAAACAAAACTATTTAAAATAGCATTTTATACATTATACACCATAATCTAAACCATACTTATGTATTTTACGGACAAAATCAGTTCCTTGGTGTAAATCAGAAAATATAATTAAGGTGTTTGAGTTTGGGAGCTTTTGTCAAGTACTCAAAAGTAAAATAATGCAGATGAATAGGCACTTGAATGAAAGGAATACAGCTTCAGATAGAAATAGTAACACAGAACAGTGAGACTGTTTGCAAAGAGCCTGCTAATGCACACCACCCTTCACTTGACTTTCAGTTATTAACAAAAGAACAAGTTTGAAAACAAGGGGAACTATAAGAAAGTGTTTTGCTTGCACTTAGGGATGATGACATCCCAAGAAATTACCATTAATGACCTGCATTGAAACCTAAGCTGGTTCCAATGCAGCTCTGCTGTCTTTCTGTCCTTGAAGAAGAGGATTACATTTTGGATTGTTCCTGATCCCTATATGCAATAATTATTATTTTGTCTGTATCATAGCAATAAGGCCTGACACACATGTGGGTTAGCAAAAGCAAGCAAGCAAACAAACAAACTATTGAACCCGAAAAATCTTCTTTCAGAATTTATTGTGATTACCACATCTACCAGCTTCCCAAAGCGTAATTACACTGACTATCTTGTCAACTTCCCATACAAGCATTAATTGAAATAATACTAGGCAACTATGTAAGTGTAAGAAACTGAGGGGTTTTTTTGTTTGTTTGTTTGTTTGTTTAAACAGGTTTCCAAATCATTTTCTTCCTATGTCTCTCCAAGAAAACTCTAGTGACTCAATGGTGATAAACATATGCTTCACAGATATATGCCTCCACCTGCAAGTATGTTTTTCTTGTTGTTGTTTCTGAGAAGAAACAGAGAATGAACTCGGAGAATCAGCAAAGGTCTGTAAAAAAATAAAAATAAAATAAAATAAAAATCCACTACTCTAAGTCAACAGCAGTGGTAGCAAGATACAGACTAGCCTAATTTACAGAGGTTCATATAATATGCTGGAAGATACTTCAGAACCCTGGCTAGAGCTCCTTCTATTTTTAAACAGAGTTTGTCCTACAGTGTGGTATTAACAGTAAACTTAAACCCAGGCAAGCTTCTATTTCCATGGTGAGCACTGCTATGGTCACAGACCAACGTCTGTATTTCAGACCGAAAGGGAAAAAAAAATATATATATATATATATTATATATAGCGTATTCAGGATAAAAATATTAAATATGTATCATCTGTGGATTCAGCATAGAGAATTAGTCACAGAGTTGGCAACTTCCACAATTCCTGTCACTTTTAAATAAATCATTACACACCAATCTATTCTAAGGATTTTAGTACAAAACAAACTACTTAGCAACCAACTTAGACTTCCTTTATTCAATTTACAGAATATATAAATGTATGTTATTGGCTATAAAGCCATTCGTGAATGAGACGTCACAATTTCAAGTGAACAAAATTTTAGAATATGTGTCAGTTTTTATTAAAAGGTTGTCAAAGTCAAGGGTGAGAATTCAGGGAAAATAAAAAAAAAGGGCGGAGGAAGGTACAAAAAAGTGTGGACAGCATATACACAGGAGAGATAAATATGAATCCATGTTCATAATGAGATCAAGAACTAATCCAGTATCTAAGTCCCACATAAGTACCAATGTCTTTAGCCTATTGGATATTCTATCACTTATTTCTCTCCGTCTTAAAATAATTAAAAATAATTACTTTTAATGAAAAGACATATGAAAACAAATGGTGGACGTTTCCATGCAAATTGACATACAAGCAGATTCTGAAACTGTGGTTTTTGGTACAGTGAAATTTCTAATTCAAAGGAATTTAGAGATCTTTTGCCTCTTATCTTCAAGTTTAAACAACTCAGTTGCAGAAGATCAGGAAAAGGTCAGAATCAACACCCACCAGCTTCTAATTAGAGCTATTGTGTCACTTAGCCTAGTATGCACTGTGCACCTCATAACTGCATGATCATTTTTGTGACATTTTGTCATTCGTTTCCAACCCTCTGTATTTATTTACTTATTTATTACCTTTGGTCATACAAATGAATATATTAGTTGTCTTTTGCAAAATAGGTACTAAGTTCTTTCTATGTTTTTATATAGGCCTACAATGTTCTTACCCTGGTTTGTACCTTTGTGAAATGTTGTAGTGCAAATAAATAACAATACGTAGAGTAAGACCTGACTGGTAATTTTCCCATGTAAATCCTTTGAAACAAATGTAAACCAGTAGGCATCAGATATTCTTTCTAGAATTTTTTTTTTCCTAAAATTTTAAATTAAAGTATCTTTTTATCTTTTATAAGGACACCCCTCAGAGGATTTATCAATCAGCTTTATAGACATCTAGCTTGGATTTTCTAAGAAAGAAAGAGAATACTACTAGAATACTGAGAATGATTTATTATTATATTATATTATATTATATTATATTATATTATATTATATTATATTATATTATATTATATTATATTATATTATATATTATGTATTGTATTGTATTGTATTGTATTGTATTGTATTTATTATTTTTTCTGTTTACCACTGTTGCTTCCCTTGTTCTATTTGATATCAGTGGTTCTCAGACAAGAAGCAAAACACTATCTGTGTGGTACAAACACTAAAAAGGCAAGGCATATTGCTGAGCTTAAGAGAATAGGTTCCGAAGAACCTGTACCAGCTTTGTGATATTTAAAGTACAGAGCATTTCTAGCTTCATCACATGAAGCTAAGCTACAGAAAGGTTGTGAACATTTGATTTAACAATCTAATTAATTTCCAAACATAATCTCTTTTGGTTGTGTTTTTTGGTTTGCTTGTTTGTTTTGATAATGTTGCTTGTGTTTTTTTTTTTTCTTTTTTTTTTTTTTTCCACACACCCCATCTCCTCCTCCCCCTCCTAAACTTCTCCAAACCCCAAGATCATCTTTTCTTCTCTCTGTACTTTTAGTTCTGCTGCCTGAATTTTGCTGCCTGGCAATGAGAGCTCCTTCAGGAACAGAGGGTTGTGATTTTATTTTCATTATAGCTGCAAGATGACTCTTGTTTCATTAGCCACGTACAAACTCCATATTATTGTTATTACATAGTTATACATTTCTAATGAAGGAAAAAAAAAAAAAAAAAAAAAAGAGTATGGTAATGTTTTGATTCAAATATACAAACTGTTCTATCGTTGAGACATTACTCTGAACCTCAACAGAGATTCAATCTGTTTATTTTTCTTTATTTTTATTATAGTCTGATTTGCCAGAGTAATTTTTATACTAGCATTCTGGTGTTTATCAAAATATAATCCACAATATCTCTATTATTTTCTATCACATAAAAAGTGGTAATAATTCTTCATATGCTTAAAAATAAATTCTTTAAAGAAATGAACTTTCTGTATGTCCGTGGTATTTCATGAAAGTCTATATTTTCTTCCAAGAATAAGTTTCGTGCACAGAAATTACATTCTGCATTATTTTATAGGTTCCTGAACATGTACAAAAATAAAATTTTTAGTCCCTGCTCCAAACAATTACGATATGTTTACTTCAAGTGTAAAGCATGAATTTTATAGAATGTTTTTAATGAAGAGTCAGCTTCAATAAAGATTTTTGAAGATTTCCGTTCAGTTACTGACTACTTTTGTTGCCTTTCTGAGGATTACAGTCAGGTGATTTTTGCATTTTTCTGAAAGTGGCAAAAACTGCAGTTTGGATCTCTGCAGGTGGATGAGAAGTAATACCTTCAGTCACCCCCATCCCATATAAGAAGTTTATAAGCAGTGGAATGTTGCATAAAAAATGGAAGCAAAAAATATTTCATTTCTCCTCAGCATATTTTCTGATATGAAATTTTCTGAGCATAAATGACTGACTTTAACTCAATTTTTGAAAAAGAAATCATAGAGCTATGTCGCAGGGAGCTATGTCCCAGAGATGTTTATATGAGATATGTTTCTGGTAAGTGGAAAGGTCACATCTGTCTGTGGTCCCCTATTAGTTATATTTCTGTACTTTTTACTGGAAAAGGGAACTGTCTTTTGAAAAATTAGCTCAAAGACCAAGAAAAAATCTCGATAGTTTCACAGACATAATGAAGATGCCTAACCTCAGACTGCATTATGCCATTACCAGCTGAGGTCTGAACTGTTTTTAAGAAGTACCTATCTCTCTGCACAAAGTTCATAGAGGCATTATGGTCAAGTTTCTCTTGTAGTGCTTATTTTTGTGTATTGATCAGGATGTACACCACTGGATCCATCTCTGAGATCTATCTCTAGCATCTGAGATCAGCTAGAATGAAGATGTATTGAATCTTTATCATTGAAGTTCCTACCTACCACAAAGTCAACCCAGATCTGGCAGGTGCTTGACATGTTTCATTGTAGTACCATGAGAAGTTCACTTGAACAGGTCAGGATAAAGCACATGCTTTGGAGATAAAAGCCTTGTACAACAAAGCCCTTGTACAAACTTTGTACAACAACCTATCAACACAAACAAAATCTGACTTCTATACATCATCTTCTAATATGATTTCCTTCCCTAAGCTGGTTCATGGAGTCCAGACCTCAATTCTTCTAAATATTCTGCTTACTTATTCTCTGAAAATGTGACCCGTTTAATAAGTTTTATATGTGTCATATAAGTCACACAAGTACTTTAGCTAAAGGACAGAAAAGAAAAATGCTTCCTCTAATGTGTCTTAACAGGAGTACCACCATAGTGTCAAAGTTGGAAATATAATGGAACATAATAGTTACAAGATGTTACAATAGCTGATGTTTGGCTTGGGGAGGGGCAGTGGGGGGGGAGGGCAGGGGAGGAAGAAAGGTGCTGAACACAACACTACTGCACTGGATTTAAGACTTCATTGATTATCTCATCTTTAAACTTTAACTCTTTTTCTTGTTACTTCACTAACGGGTTTATAACAGATTTTTCATTTGTTTCCAAATGAACAGGGAGCCAGAACACTTCCATATTTTGTCCATGTTTTCAGCTACTTTATATGCACAGATGACCTGAATTATCAAATTTCATTCTGAATAAAAATTGAATCTCAATTTACTGCACTTGTTAGTAAAACATCTACACTCCAAATGAGGATTTTAGTGATATCATTTTAATGATTATCAACCCTCGTCCACCTCATAAACTACCATTCCTCTTTTGTAGTCAGTGGGATAATGTGAAACAGAGAGAAAAGTGATGAAGCCATCTTCATCTTTAATCCTTTTGTTAGGATAGAATGTCAGATTTTAAATATCTTGTGTTGGGAAATAAAATAAGTTATATATTATATATAACTTATAACTTTAATTATAACTTAGAACTTTATTTTTTATAACTTTATATATATGTATTATATATATATAATAGATATTATGCCAAGGCCTATTGTTAAAAGCATGTATACATTTAAACCTCCACAAAACTTTGTATTTAATATACATTTTGACATATACACAGAGAGAAAGAATACGTAAATATTTCCAATTTTTAGTTGCACATTGTCTTTCTGTTGTTGCTTTTTTTTCACTGCAAACTCTAAAACCATAGTATAGACAAAGAGATGTTCAGTTTCTGAGAGCCTGCTTTCACAGGAAAGAGATTATCACAGTGCAGATATAGAAATAAGTGTGACTGTACCTCCACACCTCTATCCTATCTTGATATAAGTATGAAATGTAGTAGTGTACTTCACATACACCTACAAATTTCTTCTTCCCTTCCCTTCCCTTCCCTTCCCTTCCCTTCCCTTCCCTTCCCTTCCCTTCCCTTCCCTTCCCTTCCCTTCCCTTCCCTTCCCTTCCCTTCCCTTCCCTTCCCTTCCCTTCCCTTCCCTTCCCTTCCCTTCCCTTCCCTTCCCTTCCCTTCCCTTCCCTTCCCTTCCCTTCCCTTCCCTTCCCTTCCCTTCCCTTCCCTTCCCTTCCCTTCCCTTCCCTTCCCTTCCCTTCCCTTCCCTTCCCTTCCCTTCCCTTCCCTTCCCTTCCCTCCTCCCTCCCCTCCCCTCCCCTCCCCTCCCCTCCCCTCCCCTCCCTTCCCCTTCCCCTTCCCCTTCCCCTTCCCCTTCCCCTTCCCCTTCCCCTTCCCCTTCCCCTTCCCCTTCCCCTTCCCCTTCCTCTTCCCCTTCCCCTTCCCCTTCCCCTTCCCCTTCCCCTTCCCCTTCCCCTTCCCCTTCCCCTTCCCCTTCCCCTTCCTGTTGTGTATGTAGGAGGATTTTCTTGGGCTTCAGTAAGGTCTGCAAACCATGGAAATGTAGACGATTCTGTGAATTCAAGTGAATACGGAAGAGTTACATAAACCTCAGTATCCAAATCTTATCATGATTAAAGCAGTGGAGATCTATCAGATAATATCAGCTTCAATCATCTCTTGAGTTGAAGAAAGTAAAGAAATGAGAAAGAAACTCTGTAATGGTGTAAGTAATGACTACCATGTGACATTCTGGAGTTGCTTATCTTTTGAATGCTTCAATTTTACTTTTAAATTTATTTTCTACTTTTTGTTGTTGTTGTTATTTCTTTTCTAAAGAGAAAGTACAATCACTACAAAATCCTTTTTTTTTTTTTTTTGAAATACATGGACTTCCACTAATTGCTTAGGGCTGTCAGCAGTAAGTTTACAGGCATCTGCTCTGTTGTCTGGTTAACTGCTATGAACAGTGCATTGTCATTTTTCTTTTGCGTGTCCATTCCATGGCTCTGAAGCTGCATGTGATTCAGGTTCACAAACCATCCAAGTGAGACTCTGTGACAGCACTGACACCACTTTATCACATAAGGAGAATTATCTACTGGAAAATCCCCAGTTTAAACCTTGAGAAGCAGAAAGTGAGAAAGTGTTGTTGTGAAGAGGCAAAAAAAAAAAAAAATGTTTCTAAGGTCAATACCACAAAATTTCCCAATACCTCAGATGAATAGCTTGCTCAGTCCCACCCCATAGTGCCTGTAGTGGACCCCCCCCCTAAAGAGCTATTTTCATCTCTCCCAGTACTACCCAGTTTTCAACCACAGACACAGGCTTACAGATGACTGACTATCTGTCATTCCGTGTATATTCTGAGATATAGAGCAAGATACCTTCTTGTGGTAGATTGCACTATTTGAGAACAACTGAACTGAAAGAGAAATTATCACTTTAAAACTATATCCTGAATAGAAATGTGTCTAAACAGCAGGAAGATTTCTATCCTTTTGCTTACAGCTCCTCTTATCATGATTTCTCTTTGTATCCTGATTGCTCCCCTAAACCCTTTTTTCTGTCATTTCATCTCTCAGTTTTTCAGTATGCCTCCTCTGAGTGGTACAACTTCCACCTTCTCATGCTCCACCCAGAAAACACCTCACTGATTAATAGGGCAACCAGCCCCTTGCACAGGAATCAGCAGACTGAATAACATCCATCAAATTCTAGTTTCCCCACTCTTAGTATTATACTGGCCACCTAAAAAGAAAATTACAGAAAAGGCACTGCTTGTCTTCTGAACAGAAAATGTCTGTTGCCCCCAGCCCACAAGAGCTCTGTGGAAATGTATTCACAATCAGCATTATAAAATAATTTAGCAGTCAGCCTCCAGCAGGTCTTTTCTGATGTTGTCTGAGCTATAATTTCAGACAGTTTTACTTTTTTTGAATCTGAGCAAGGTTTCTTCATAAGCACAGGCATTTCCCCAGGGAAGTGGTCACAGCACCAAGCCTGCCAGAGTTCAATAAGTGTTTGGGCATGTGGTGTGATTTTTGGGTGGTCACATGCAGACCCAGGAGTTGGCCTCAGTGATCTTTGTGGGTCCCTTCCAACTGAGGACATGCTATTATATGTACATCTGCCTCAGAAGCTAAACTGTAATGCAACTTTTCTGCCTGCCACAGCATCATTCCCCAATAGTATTCTTCTCTAATACAGAAGACAGTGATAAGAGCTCAGATTTTCTGACATCAGCAGCTCAATTTCATGTGGACACCAGATTTATATATCACCTCCAGAATCCACAGTGATCCACTTAAGTGCCATCTTGTGCTGGACTTTGAATGAGCTAAGGAGACCTGAGTTACCTTTTATTTTGGTCTGTTTGTTATTTAAAAATGATTTAAACACAGCCAAGCAAGTCAAAATCTTAGAAATGTGGAAATGAAGGGAGAAAACAACTTGGATTCTATGATTCATTTTCTGGCAATTTTATAATTCTCTTGTCCTTTTAAACTGTTTTTACTGCCATTAGAAACTGATTGTTAGACTCTAAAGATATGCAACATACCCAAAATAAAAGCCACCTGAAAATGTTTTGTTAATGGAAAGAGGTGATAGTTAGCAGTGTAACTGCCTAATGCATGTTAGAACTATTATCACAAGGATGTATAGCCCCATTCCTGCTTTTTTTTTTTTTTTTTTTTTTTTTTTTTCCCCAGAAATCTAAATGGTCTAATAGAGAACAGACAGTTAATGACATAAAGAAATAAATGGCCCAATTGCTTCTACCTGACATCCTTATAAACCATATGAGTCTAATCAAATACAGAACATTCTTGTAAATGAACCAGCACAAACTAACCTGGGGTCTTGTTTTAATATTGCAAACATAATGATTAGCAGCTGCCTGGAGCCTCTAGAAAGAAAACTGTGAGGAACTGAAACCTTTCTCTAATTTGGCATTTTTGTTGTGAAAATTAAGGTAACATACTTTTATCTCTCTGTACCTAATCAAATACAGGTGGATAGGAGCCAAAGGGGGGGAAATAAAAGAAAAGTAGACACTATAGTTTTAGTGTTTATTGGGAATGTAAGTCAGCCTCATAAAACAGCAGCCACTAAGTCACTCTGCTTCCATAAGCTGTCTCATCATCAAATTAAAAAAATAAAAATAAAAGTAAAGGTTTTATATTATTCCCCATTGTCCTTTAAAATAATCCCACATCATGTGTGTGTAGGAAGGCAGACAGTTAGAAAAATAACTTATCTAACTCTAGTTAATTTATGAACTGTGTGTACTATGTTGGTTTGTTGTTGTTGTAGTTGCTTTAATTAGAAAAGAGAGAGAGAGGGAGAGAACTGTTCTGGAAAATAACACCGTCTCCCCCCCCCCCTTTTTTTTTCTTTTAATAAAACCAAACATAAAAATTAATAATTTATTGAGAAAAAAAGAAAAAAAAAAAAAAAGAAAAAAAAAACATTTTGCATAGTATGTACAATTAAAATAATAATAATAATAATTAAAAAAAAAATGCAAAGAAAGATGCCTAAAATGCCTCTTCTTCAAATTCTTTTCTTGTTGTTGACTTTTCTTGTTTTCTTGTTGTTGGAGTTGGACTTGATGATCCTTATGGGTCCCCTCCAACTTGGGATATTCTATGATTCTATGATTCTATGACATGCAAGAGTGAATATTTGTCTCTTTGCAGTGTGCATCTTACCAGTTCTCTCCTATGTTCTATGTCATGATATATTTTGGAAACAATTAGACATCTTATGTATTTATTTTATGAAAATGGAAATTCTTCCGAGATCCATTGTGCAGATATATTTTCTGCATCAGCCTAATCTTCACATTAATAACTAGATATAACCATCCTTCTACTTAGCCAGTCTCTAGTTCTCAGGACAAATTAAAACACAGGCTAGAAAAAAAATAATAATGCCCATTCACATCAAGAGATGAGAGGGTGGGGGTAATTGGCCTGTAGTCAAGTCAGTCAGTCTTACATGTGACACTTCTAAATCAACACCTCAAATTGTGAATAAGATTATTCTCAAGCATAGGTGGTCACTTCTGTGTTCATTCTAAATTCTAGATTCACTGCCAAGTAGGATACATTGGCTGGAGCTGAGCAGAAGCTTCAAAAGTAACTACATCACAGATTTTGCTGTCAAAAAACATGGGTATGGGAGACTACATACGCATTCTGTAGGAGACAGTAGCCATTTTTGATATTTAAATTCTTATTTCTGTATTTCCACTGAGATCATTATAACACACTAAAAAATATATATGTAGCTGATCAGATGGTGCTTCAAAGTGTCTTCTTACTATATGATTAGATATGATGGGTACTTGTACACCCAGAGTTACATACTCACACTCACACTCACAATAGATGAGATTATGCTTCATCCCTGGACTGCAAAAGAATTTAGGCAACAGCTACATATAAATCCCCAGCTCCTCAGATGTGAGTACTTCAGGCAAGGAAATTTCCACAAAAGATCTTTAAATCCTACCACAGGGCATTATATGCATTTTGGACACAGTCAGTGTCAGGCAGCCACTGGAACACAGCTGGTTGAATCACATATAAAACAACCCCCTCTACATCAAAGCTCCACCAGAAAATTGTTATGGATCTAGGATCACAGTTTAAAATGAGCAGAACTAGTCTTGCATGTTAGCCAGTCATGAGCCAAATTCATGGTGCATAAAACACAGAAAGAGTAGGCAGTTCAGAAAACTGTGCAAGTCATGGACATAATTTACACAGATTGCATACTCTTGAGTGTACATGTAAATAAAAATCATACTCCTGATCAATATCCTGCAAAGAACTGCAGTAGGAAAAGGAATAAAGATGTTCAAGATAAATTTCCAGTATCAAAGAATGCTTAAGAAAGATCTGAGAATTTATCTGCATGCTCTCTGAGGTTTCTTTCATATATGAAACACTATTTTCTTAGGAAGTATACCAGTTCTACAATATACAAGCCAAATTCAGAATTGATTGAAGATGGTTCAGCTCTGTTTATTTTAAGAAAGTTGAGCAAGTTTGATTTTAGCTTTTTTTCATCACTGTAAATTGTTGTCCTGTATGATCTCAAATGAAACATACTTTTTCCTTCTAAGTCTCCCTAGTGAGAAAGTGAGCATTACATGGATATTAAGGTTCTGAATCAAGTGATGTGTCACATTCAACATGAACTCTGACTTCTCGCTTCCTTCGCTCTACTGGGACATTTACCCTTCAGCTAAAGAAGTAAAATGTATGTTTTCTTTGTTTTGTTTTGTTTTGTTTTGTTTTGTAAATGCTTCCCCACACCATGAAAGCCCTTGAAAAAGAAATACATCTCAGGGTATGTTGATAAGTAGAATTTATTTGAGCAGATATAGAGAAAAATAACATAAGATAAAAAGGGAAAAAATAAAGAGAAGATGCGGGCATAAAGATAAATTGTAAGGTACTGAAGAGCCAAAAGTTAGGTATGGTAAGAAAAAAAAAAAAAAAAAAAAAAAAAAAAAGGAGCTCTAGGGAAATATGTGCAAATCTAACATAAAAAAAAAAAAAATGTTCTCATGACATTTTTTAATGAAAGCAGCATGTAGTTAAATTGTAAATGGTTTTGCCCCAAAGGCCAATGTATTACGCTACTGCATTACAATGCCTGCACATACAATGCATATTTTTATAAACAAAACACAGCATAGAACCTAAAGGACTTGATTCTTTGTTCCTTGAGGCTGATGTCATTGGTAACCGACTATAACAAAGGAAGCTTCCAATGAGTTCACTTCATAAATCAATTTATGCTAACTGCGATAATCTAGTGGAAATACAGGGTTATGTAATTAAAAATAAATAATTAAATAAATAAATGAAGAGACAAAAAATGAGCTAAATTTTAGACGCCAGACTTCTCATAAATTCTCCACTGTCTTGCCATTCAGAAAATCCACATAGCTATTTTTGTAGCCTATTCTTATTGTGATTTACATAAATGCATTCCCTATTTGCATAACAAATTAGATATATATACTTATTTAAATAATATAAAGTAAACTTGTTCTCACTCAGCTTTATTAATGTCAGTCCCAGGTATTTTCTAATTTCATTTATTAATTTACAACCTTACTTATAAGTAAACAAGTCTTCACATAAGGTAAAGAATCTTAGACTAGCAAATAAAGTGTTGTTAAAAATGGGAAATTGGGTAGAAAACAGCCATCAAACTTTATTTTTAAAAGACAGTAGTGACTGTGGAAGACATTTTCAGTTATTCCATTGATTCTAAATTTCTATGTTTTCAATGTTTATACAACAGAAAATAACTGACCCGAATGCTCAGTTCATGGTACCTAATGCAGTATCAAAAGAAAATTAGTTTAATGAAATTTGCATGGCGTTTTCCTTCTTGCAGTTATAGTAAATGTATAACATGGGTGAATACATTTTCTGTCTGACTACAATTTCCACTTCCTCCTTTGTCTCAGGGCTGTTTTCACATACCAGCTGCAATTTGTATGAAAACAAATTAGGATAGTAGGACAGAAGAAGTCAGAGAAATTGAGGTATTTATTAGTCTTTCCTATTCCTTGCACAATGGATATGAGAGTAATTCATAGGGATTTTTTCTCTATTCAGGTTCATCTCCTTCTATTGATCTTTATTCTATGATTACCTTGGAAATCTGTATTTAGTATATACAAACTTGGATTTCATTTCTTTGCCACAGAAACTAATGTGATCAAACTAGTTTAGTTAACTAGCTTGAGAATCAGGATTCAGGAGCAAATCTACTAACTAATCAGATTTACCTTCTCTTTCTGCCTTTTTTTTTTTTTTTAACAATTGTTCTTTTCTTGGAAAGTCAGTCTAAATAACTCCTGTGTATTAACCACTCATCTAGAACATCTAAACTTGGATGCAGTACTCCAGGTGGGGGCTTCACAAAAGCAGAGAAGAGGGGAACAATCACCTCCCTTGACCCACTGGTCACACCTCTTATAATGCAGCCCAGGACACAGTTGGTTTTCTGGGCTGGAAGCACATGCTGATGGTTCATGTCAAGCCTTTCATTTACTAGAACTCCCAAGTCTCTCTCCACAAGGCTGCTCTCAATGAGTTCTTCCAGTTTGTACTTATGTCTGGGATTAATGCAACCAAGGTGCAGCACCTTGCTTCTTGGCCTCATCTGCCTCAAAGGGGCCCCAATGCAGAAACCCCCTTTGAATTTAAAGGGTAAAACCTATGTTCCAGTTTAAGGTTGGGAATATTATTGTCATATATATATTGTCATATATATATATGCAAATTAGACCCCCCCCCCAAAAAAAAAAAAATGTTAAACGTTCCAAAATGTAGTTTTCAACTTGGAAATAGGTTCATATATGGAGAAACAAGTCCATATCTCTATTTCCAATAATAAAAATTTAGAATTTCACTTATGCATATAAACTTCCAAATCTCTATAATAATGGCAGTAAAACATCTTAATTACAGCTTTAAAACTCATAAAGTGGAGTCAAAGACCTGTTGAAATAGTGGCTTTATTCTTTGTTTTATCCTTCAAATGTGATGCTGTTTTTTTTTTCTTAAAAGTTTTGAAGGTACAAATTTTTATATGAACTTCTTTGTTTTTGAAACTTTCAGTCTTAACCCTTCTTTTACATGAAAGCAGATTTTTGCTTTCTGTGTTCTCTTAAGAAGTTTGCACCTGAGTACAAGACTTATTGTGCAGAATGAAATGACGAATGAAGATGGCTACTATTACATAATTTAAAACTTTGTGTGTATGTGTGACCTATTCTTTAAAGGATTGATGTGGGTAACTAGATTTCTGAAGTACCAAACCATTAACTGCATCTTCTTTTAACATTGCATCACATCAGCATTATTGCAATATAATTTATATTCAGCATTTGATTGAATGAGCTTAATTTTCAAAAGATTGCTGTAGGGATAGACTAGATTTAAAGCTAGTAACTCTTACAGTGCCATGGTTATTTCATGAAATCCACATAGCAATGATGTTTCTACCTGTTTCCCTGACTCTAAGTATACAGACAGTGAACAAGCTGCTATATTTGAGCTGTGGCTACATAATTCCTGCAATAGGAATATGAAAGGTAATGGAAAGGATATGGGTATGACCTGGATTCAGATGCCTTGCAAGACCAGCTGCAAGAATGGTTGGACTTGATGATCTGAAAGGTCTCTTCCAACCTAAATTATTCTGTGATTCTGTAAGAGTTCTGATGACTGAGAAACTTAGCATAGGGATCCAGTTAAAGCAATAGGAATTATTTCTGCATGAATTAAAGCAGAGTTTAATAGTTACCCTACGCAAGAGGAAAAGATTAAGTAAATTTCTGTAATATCTTCTCTCTCCACTCTCTGTCCATCACAAATATCTGAGTGTTGTTTTTATTAAACACACTGTGATTTTTGAGACTGGAGACACCTCTAGGCTGGATTCATTACTGATGGGTCAGAATGGATCATATCATTGCCATCTGCTAGTTCTTGAGGTCCACTGTAGACTTTAGACACAGAAAAGCCATCACCATAAAATCATGCGGAGATTAGGATGTTATTTGGTCCTGGACTCACTGTTCCTTTGATCCCAAGCCTTGTACAAATCTTTGTTCAAATTATGGTGAAATCAGGTATGCATAGTGAGGTAGATCAACTACATTTACATGTAGAAGACTAAAAAATGTAGGTACTAATGGGCTCTAATTTCTTCCTTGCAGTGTTTTTAATATCCACTTAGTACAAATCTTACAACAACAACACAGTATACAGAGATATCTTCCAAGCAGCTAAGCCTTGATAAGTTCTAACAGTACAAAAATGCTTACATGACTCAAGAATGTGACCAGAGTAGTGAAACTTTAGTTTCTTCATTGCTAGCTAAACAAATAATATATTTCAGAAGAAAACTTATAAAGAGAACTTGAATACTACATATATTTTTCCATCTTTCTGCATGGATTTTAAATCATTATTTTAACTGTAAATAAAATTAATGTTATTCACACCTCCAGTACAGGAAATTTCACTTCAACATGGCTGGCAAGGGATGCTTCCACTGTTCTTTTATTTTGTTTTGATGTTATTATTAATAGCAAAGTTTGAAGTGCCAAGGAAAAGAACTAATTTAATGTGTTGTCAACTTATTTACATTCAAACCAGAGCTGTTTCTCACCTCAATTTTCTTCTCTCTCTGTTATTTTCATCCCCATTTTAAGTACATTAAAAAGACACTCGTAAGTAGACACCTTCTTCTATTCTACCTATTCCACTACAGTCCACTCTGGATCTTCCCTGCTCCAGCTTAAATATTTTATATCAACTGTCTCTTTTGGATCATTCTAGATAGGAGCTCAGTGTAACAACAGATGATGTTCTAGCACTATCCAGTGTTATCTTATATTTCAGAAAGCTCCCAATAGACTTTGAAGGGAAATCAGTATTTGGAGAACATCCAGAACAGGAAATACATCATATTTCTTCATATTACTGTCAAAATGGACAATAGCATTAAAGAATTTTTACTATAGAACCATAGAATATCCTGAGTTGGAAGGGACCCACAAGAATCATTTGAGTCCAACTCCTGGCACCACACAGGTCTACCTAAAAATTCTGAACATATAATACTAAGAGTACAGTCCAAACATTTCTTAAACTCTGACAGGCTTGGTGCCATGACTATGTCCCTGAGGAGCCCGTTCCAGTGCACAACAACCCTCTCAGTGAAAAATCTTTTCCTGATATCCATCCTGAACCTGCCAGTGCTTGACACCATCCATTCCTGCCACAGCTTGACACCATTCCCCCAGGTTACTGGTCATTAAAGAGAATAGATCAGTGCCTGCCCCTCCACTCACCCTCATGAGAAAAATATAGACTGCAATGAGGTCTCCCCTCAACCTCCTCTTTTCCAGGCTGAACAGGCCAACTAACCTCAGCCACTCCTCGTATGGTGTGGAGTGGACCCTCTAGGTCCTTCACCGTCTTAGTATCCCTTCTCTGGACTCTTTCCAATAGTTTCACATCCTTTTTGTACTGTGGTGCCCAGAGCTGCACACAGTACTCAAGGTGAGGCTGCACCAGCACAGAGCAGAGTGGGACAATAACTTCCCTTGACAGGCCAGCAATGCTGTGCTTGATATGGTTGGCCCTCCTGGCTGCCAGGGCACACTGATGGCTCATATTCAGTTTGCAGTCAGCCAAAAACCCCAGATCCCTCTCTGCAAGACTGCTCTCCAGCATCTTGTTGCCCATTCTGTACAAATAGCCAGGGTTACCCCTGGACCTGGCACTTGCTCTTGTTAAACTTCATGTGGTTGGTGGTTGTCCAACTCTCCAATCTGTCCAGATCTCTCTGCAAGTCCTTTCCACCTTCAGCAAAGTCAACAACTCCTCCCAGTTTAGTGTCATCAGCAAATTTGCTCAAAACACCTTCTAGTCTTACATCCAAATTGTTTATAAGAACACTGAAGAGAAGTGACCTTAAAATGGAGCCTTGTGGGACTCCACTGGTGAGTGGCCACCAGCCTGATGTAAAGCCATTTACCGTAATCCTTTGAGCTCTACCTGTCAGCTGATTATTCACTCATCATATGATGTTTTTGTCTAGCTGTATGCTGGACATTTTGTCCAGTAGGATGCTATGGGTAACTGTATCAAAAGCTTTACTGAAATCCAAAAATATCACATCAGCTGGTTTCCCTTGATCAACTAGATGGGTGATCTTATCATAAAAGGAAATTGAATTTCTTAAACAGGACCTACCCTTCATGAAACCATGTTGGCTGGGCTTAATGACTGCATTTTTCTCCACGTGCATATATTTGATCATCTTCAGATTTGAGAGGTCTACAGGAGAGATCTAGGAAAGATCCAAATTACAGACCTAATAATGAGTACAATGAGGGAAATAGAAAATATAAGGCTAATTTAGGCACACTCCAGATTAAGATCTCTTAATGAATACCAGAAACTCCCTCTTATTTTATATCAAATAGGCCTGCATGTGTATAATTTAATTCCTTTTAAAAGTGACTAGTCTCTACATAGCAATACCCAGAATATTTGGGGGACAACTGGAACAAAAATAAAGTATCTAGTAATAATTGTAATATATTAATGTTAATAATAATACACGGTGGACTCTGACAAGAACCAGCAAATGTATCTTTTTTAAAGAATTAACAGAAAAATAAACGCAATTATAAATTATCTTTTTTTCTTTAAAAAAAAAAAAATCTAGAAAGAAATAAAGCAAATTATATTTTTCAACAAGCAAGACTGTAAAACTCAAGGGCCATTTGCATGAAATTGTAAAATGAGACATGTTTAATAATAGTTATACATTATCCTAGGGAATACTTATGCAAATACATCTAGTGTAAAAATACCTGAATTTCAAAGTAGGTTCAAAGTACTTCAAAACAGAGCAATTATAATTACATAGCTGTTACATTTCAGTTACACTAATCACATAACATTTATACTTTCCAAAAGTGATTGTATTAGTTTATGTAATGTCTGTGTTCTAATTATTATCCTTCTGTTAGCATGTTTTATCTTTTTGGATTAAAGCGTATTTCTGTCACTTAGTCAGTTTCACTACTGAATTTATACCTCTTATAGGTAACACAGAAGATCCATAGGAGAAAAGAAATGTGGAGCATTTATCTGTCTTCCAAAGGCTTTAAGTCAATGGCAAACCATACACCTAGTATAATGCGCAGTGGACCCAGCCTCATCACTAAGGGATACCTCCCAGTTACGTCCAAGAAAATGCAAAGCGAATAGGAAGAAAAAAAAAAAAAAAAAAAGTTTAATAAAAAATTTTACAGACTTTGTGTCTGAGGTAAGCAGTACTTGTAGCTCAGAGTACACTCAAGCATATTGACATCTGTCTTGTCAATAACCCCAAAAGCCTTTTTTTTTTCCAATGTTGAAAATCACCTTTATTTTCTCAGACCTTTATTAAAATGTGATCTTGTTTCTTCTTTCTCAGACAAATGTAGGGTAGTTCAGTTAATTAGCTATGTTTTTTTCTCCTCAGCATATTATGGGTATTATATGGGCATACTTTATGCTCATGCAGTTCTGATTCTTCTTGTTCCTGTAGTAGTCATCCTTCTACTATTCACAGTTGCGGTCCCCAGTGGTTTGATTACTTTAATTCTACTAGAGTGTTTTTTAACTCTTTAATTGTTGCATTTTGCTTTAAGATCACTTTATATTATATTTATGCTAACTACAAGTTTTATAAAAAAAAATGTTTATGCAAGCAAGTGGCTCCATCTAAACCTCATTACTCTGGGAAGTTATGGGGCTGCATTGTGCCTTGTAAGTCAGATAGCTGGAGATGATTCTTCCAGGGAAAATGCAGGATGTTTTTTTACATGTAGGTTCTGTATGTGCTTCTCCACCTTTCCTATTTCTCCTTTTATGCCCCCCTTTTCCACTTAAGCACAAGGCCAGAGAGTTAAAACCAAGAGAATACACACCCTATTTTTACAGACTTCAATTGCCTTCATCTTTAGAATAGGAAATATGACACAGTAGAGTGGATAGCCCAAGACAGTTTTTACAGCATCAGATCTTACATCCCCTCATTTACTGTGTCTCCCATTCCTTCACCTTGTTTCTTCTCCATGTACTTACCCACAGGTCCCTTTCTACCCATTACCCATTACCCACCAGAGCATTCCTCTACCATCAGAGGTCACATCTTTATGAAAGCATTTCTTTTATCTTTCCTTTATTACAAACATCAAAATTACTGTTCAATATACTGTTCAGTAACTGAATCAAAAATCTCTGTTCCACTATAAATGCCTAGTATCTGCCATGTCAACTGGCTTCTTTTCCAATGTACTCAAATTCTTCCCACCCCATTTCGATCAGAATGTCTGTACTTCACCTCCAGTATCCATGAGATATTCCAAAACTCACCATCTCTCTGGTCTAAAATAAGCTTTCTCATTTCCTCATCTTCTCCAACTTCTTATATCTAAAACAGTAATACTCTCAAATTTCCTTGCTGAGTGCAAAATACCAGTTTCTTGCTGGACCAACCACATATGAGCTATATGCAAGCTGATTGATAAGCTGCAGAATGAGAAATTACTGTTACCTCTCCATGAGAATACACAAACTTTCACAAGCCACACATGACTAACATATTGTATATTGTGGAGGCCAATAATACCTCCAAGATCACAGAACTTAAAAAAGCAGGCACATGGTTACGATCAAATGATTCAAAAAGACTGAGGTAGTTATGTTTTTTTTTAAAGTTTCTGGGAGTTTACAAGTCACTACATGCCTCAAAAATACAATAGAGTAACAATTGTCTTTGTGGATTTAGCCCACAAAGTTTGAATCTGAGAATGATTACCGAACTGGAACCAGCACATAAAACTCTTATAATATCTAGTGTCTGAATTCTTATGGGACTAAAGGCTAGAATCAAATCTCCATATTGCCAGAATCAAGGCAATTCTGGACATATCCAGAAGCAGAAATTTAAATATTATGGGATTATGGCTACTTAGCTCTAGATGGTTCCAGAGTTAAACAGCTGATTGGTGGGGGTTCTGAGAAACCAAAGGTCTTGCAGGATACAATTCAGTTAGGAACAATCTAGACATGCCTCAAACAACCTAGTAAAATCCAACCCATAAAACATAGGCCTTTTACAGTGGAACTGGATACATTTAGAACACAGACTTAGACTGATTGTCACTTTGCTACAATTAATTGTTATTTAAAAGCTATAAGACGTTATATCCACATACTCTTGTTGTTGTAATAGTAGTAATCTGTCCTTGGTTATTCCTTTTTTCTTTTTTTTTTTTTTTTTCACACCTAGAGACTTTTTCAATGTACAAGTTTAAATATTTCAGTAATTCCTAAATCCAGATGTCATTTCTACCCAAGAGCTCCAAGTTCAAGTCCCAGGATTGTTTTCAACTTCCTGTGCCAGAAGAAATTGGAAGCATTATCCTGGGAATGTGTCTTGTTTCATTTCTGCAGTTCTCTTTGGCTTAGAGAAACATTAACTATAATGATTAAGTACAGTCTTTCACAAAGATGTGAGGCCACATTTTCATAAATTCTGCTCTCTGGTTGGCTGATGACTGTTATAACTAATGGGTAGCAACTGTAAAGCTTCTCAGCAGTGCATCTCAGTTCATATTACATAGCACATTTATACCAGTTTATATATAAAAAGGAAAAATGACACTTAATGACAATAAGTAACTTGTCCAACATCACAAAATCAGCCAGGCTAATTGTTCTAAACAGAAGCCTTTATATCTGTTTAAGCTATGAAATTATGTTGGCTGCATCTACTTCTATAGTTGGAAGTCTAAATGGTTTGGTCCAGACCTTCCAAAAAGTGTAATGTTGCCATCTTTTAATTCAGTCTCTTTGGTTATAAAATGTTGCTATTTAAATGTTGTTGAACAGCCATTACTAGTTATTATTTTGTTAAAAATAATATTTTGGGATTTTTGACAACAGCTTCATTAAGGGCTTCTGCAAAGAGGAGGAGGAGATATGAAAAAAACCTTCTACCTCATCTTCAAAACATCTAGCAATGTTCCATCATGGGAAAAAAACATCCTCCTAAGACATGCATGAGAGAGACAGCACTATCAGACAAGAGGAAGGCCCTGGAATGATGAGGTATCGTTTTCTGGAAAGGCCATAAACCACATTTCCAAGCCAGCTAGAATAATGTCCTGATGCTTGCTAAATATCTCTTTATAGTTACTGAGTTACCTATCAAAAGAAAAGATCCTCTAACATGGGAATACATTGCAGATTACCTTTAGTGTTGTTAAGAATACAGAGTTGGATCTTTCTCAGATAAAGGGAATGTGTAATATGAATGAGATATATAATGGTACCTACTGCCAAGTAGGAAAGAGAAATACAAGTAGAAGGAGAAGTATAGGTCTCTATACTTCATTATAGACCTACAATGATAGAAAGAGTAGGAAAGAATACAGTTTCGGAAGGAATACATATAATTTATTTATTTATTTTACTAGCATTATTCACTGAAAATGAGACTCTTGTGACAGTTTAAAGTAACTCCCTAAAAATAAGAAAGAGTACAGTAATCTTTACTCGCTATTTCTCATTTACATGGTGGAAAAGAAAGCCAGATGGATTTTTACTTTTTTGGAAGGTATTTAGAATATAGCATTATGCCTTTCTGTTAACAGTATTTCCTAGAACGTTTTAGAGAATTTCTCCATATTAGCATGAATACAGAACAAAGCTAGTCTCTGAAGTTATAGGCCAGCTTGTCCTAACACCTTCTAAAGAAATAAGAAGCATGAAGGATGTTATTTTACAAAGCATACCAATGGTACTATTCCTGTTACATTGGAAGTTTGGAAGGCAGCCCATTGGCCCAAATCAAAGACTGGAACACCATCTTTTTGTGAATTGTTTTGCAACTTGTAAATATGTGCTACAGTCCCAAATGGGTGAAGCCTCGCACAACCAATATCACTCTCAAATGGCTGATTTTAACTTGTAGATTCTGCCCTATCACAGTAGCTCCCTCCAGCCCCAGAAGCTGGATGTTAAGGCCCAGGCAGAAATACAACAGGTTTGGAAGATATGAGCCAACTAAAGCATCTGTCTGAAGAGTTCCATTCTGCTTTATTGGGATACTAAAGTTTCTGCAATATGCATTCAGCTGCAAAAATATCAGTCATATTTTAAGACATCAATAGATCAGAGCAATAGCCATCTCACATAAGATTTTCTGCTAAGGGACCTCACAGGACCATCTGAGGCCCATGACATGAAGCAGCAACTAACACAGCAGAGAAGCAGGCCCAGGGGCAGGCACCACAGGAGAGGTCTACCCCAACCCTTGCCCAAACATGCCAACCACATGGTTCCAAGAAAACCAACCCAGTCCACTCAGTGTGGCAGGTACACTGATGTCACATGCAGTAAGGTTCACAGTAAGGAGTTCTCCCTGACAGGGCTTGTTAAATTGCAAGTGGCAATCAACATGACACAACACAGAATCACAGAATGGTCATGGTTGGAAAGGAGCTCTGAAGATCATCTAGTCAATCCCCTGCCAAGCAAGATCACCTAGAGCATATTGTGCTGGATGGCATCCAAACAGGTTGTGAATATCTCCAGAGAAGGAGACTCCACAACAGAACAAACTGTTCCAGTGTTCTGTCACCCTCACAGTAAAGAAAAGCCCCTTCACATTCAGCCGGAATTTCCTGTCCTTCAGTTTGTGCCCACTGCCTCTTGTCCTGTCAGTGGGCACAACAGAAAAGAGACCGGCTCCATTCTCTTGACACTCTACCCTCAGATATTTATGTACATTGATGATGTCTCCCTCAGTCTTATCTTTTCCAGGCTAAACAGGCCCAGCTCTCTCATCCTGACCTCATGTGACAGGTGCTCCAGTCCTTTAATCATGTTTGTAGCCCTCCTCTGAACTCACTCCAATGGGCCAGCTGAAATTATGAGGAGTTCCACCAGTTTTTTTGTATGCCTGCATGGCCTTCCTTCAGAGACACGATTCCGTCCCAGCTGCACTCCAAACTTTCCAAGCTCATCAACAGTACAATGGCAACTGTAAGTTAGCACAATCACTTCTGCGACAGTTGTACACTTGGTTCCCATGGCAGGAGGATCCAGCAGGCCCACACAGCATGCCTCAGTTCCATTAAGCAATGCATCTGAGAACAATGCAGTTATTTCATCAATGAATGGCATTTATTTTTTTGACTTCCATTTACTTTGCTGGAAGATGGACCTTAAATCTCCTTTATAGTCCTGGTACCCTCAGTATAATCTCTCTTAGTACAAAGGTTACAAGATCTTGGTTTAGGTATTTAGATATCTTCATTTTATTTGTTATTGCCCTTATAAGACATTTTTTCCCTGATTGACTTCCAGCTTATGAGAGCAACCAAATAGTTCTTTTTCTTTTTCTAGATGAAAGGTGATAACTTTTCTCATGGTGGGCTGACCCTCACCAGCAGTTGAGCACCACACAGATGCTTGCTCTCTCCTCCCCCTTCAATGGAACAACGGAGAAAATAGAAAGAAAAAAAAAAAAAAAAAAAAAAGGTGAGAAAACTTGTGGGTCAAGATAAAGACAGTTGAATAAGCAAAGGAAAAAGGAAGAAAAAAAGTACTATTTTAAAAAATATATTATCCAAAGCAAATCATTCACCACCTCCTACTAGTAGATTGTAGCCTCTTACTAGTAGCCAGTCCCATAGCAAAGGCTATCTCCCCCAAAAGAATCTTCAATTTTAATTTCTAAACACAATATCATAAGGCAGTGAATATCTTTTTGGTCTGTCTAAATCAGCTGTCCAGGCTGTGTACTCTCCCAACGTCTTCCTCAGTCCCAGCCAGTAGGTGCAGGAAAAAGAGAAAGACTTGATACTGTGAAAGTGCTGTTCAGCAATAGCTGGAATATTATCAGGTAATCAACAAATGACAAATCCAAACCACAACTGCATTGGGTTAACGTGGCAAGGGTTTGGTAGCAAGCGGGCTGCATGAGTGGCTTTCATGAGCAGAACCCATCAGCTGCCCTATGTCACACAGGATCCAGCTCCAGCTGGTCCAAAGGTGACCCACTGCTGGCCAGAGCTGAGCCAGAGAATGATGCTGGTTGGGCCTCTGGGAGAGCAGACTGAAGAAAGGGGAAAAAAAAACTGCTTTGCAACAGCAGCTGGGAGTGAGAAACAGCCCTGCAGACACCAAGGTCTGTACAGAGAGGGCAGGAGGTGTTCCAGGCATGCAGCAGAAATTCCCCTGCGGCCTGTGCAGGGAGAGGCCCCTGGTGGAGCAGGCTGTCCCCCTGCAGCCCATGGGTCCCACATGGAGCAGATATCCATGCTGCAGCCCCCCCATGGATGGAGGAGGTGGATGCGGCCTGGAGGAGGCTGCGGCCCATGGAGAGCCCCCGCAGGAGCAGGCCCCGGGCCGGAGCTGCAGCCCGTGGAGAGGAGCCCACGCAGGAGCAGGGGGTCTGGGGGGAGCTGCCACGCACCCGTGGGGGACCCGTGCTGGAGCAGTTTACTCCTGGGGGATGAATGGGCCCCGTAGGACAGAGCTGTGTGGGAGCAATTCTTGAAGAGCTGCTGCCTGTGGGCAGCTCCCACAGGCTCAGTTCGGAAAGGACAGCATCCTGTGGGAGGGACCCCATGTAAAAGCAGGGGGAGAGAATGACTGAGAAAGAGTGGCAGAGACCAAGCGTCAGGGACTGACTGCAGCCCCATTCCCTGTTCCCCTGTGCTGGTCAGAAGAAAAAGGTGGAAGATGGTGGATGGGGTTGAGGGTGTTTCTGGCTTACTTTTAGTTACTCACTGTTCTTCTCTGCTAGTGATAAGCAATAAATTATATTAAACTGCCTATGCTGAGTCTTTATTTCCTGTGACAATTGGTAAGTGATCTTCTTGTCTGTATCTCAACCCTTGAGCTCTTTCTATCATATTTTCTCCCCCTTTTCTTTGAGGAGGGGGAATGTGGGAGTGATTGTGGTAGAGTTCAGCTGCCTACCAGGGTAAAACCACCACAACACTACATGGCCTGTTACCAATATTATCTCCATCCCAGTCAGACCCTGTACAGTTCTTTAAGATTTCCAGGAGTGTTTGGGCTTATGCAGGACTGAAATAAAGAGTCAGTTGTAATTGGAGATATTGTTCTCCCTCCTGACCATGGGGAGAAAGGAGTTATATAACAATAGTTCTCCAGATAATAAGAAGGACAAGAAACCACAAGGCATATTCTCAGTGGGACCAAAATTCCTTTCCCTTTTGCTAGATCAAAAAAATCTCCTGACTCGTAAGGGACAGGAGTAACATTGTGTCTAATTTCTACATTCAGTGATTTCCAGAATATGGAAATTTTGACCTAATCAACTGTTGTTCTCATCAGTGACACTCCCTATACCATTGTCATTCTTACAGAGAGTCTAATGACTTTGGCTCATTCCCCATTGAACAAGTCTTTCTTTCTTCCTTGCTGAAAACTTGGCATCCACAAGTGCTCTCTGTCATGTATCAATATAGTCATCTTGCAAGTAGTAGCATAGAACATTCCTAGCCATGAAACATACAATGTACACTCACTTTCAGACAGAAACCATATGACTCCTTCATTTAAAAGAACTCAGTATTTTTGCACAGCCAAAAATGTTCTTACAACACATAGTTTGAAGTTCCAAATTTGTGACTAATGAAACATTTTATTAACATTTACTTTCTACAGAATTATGTAGGCCAGCCCAGTCATATCAGCCTGAGGCTCAGCTGCCACAAACTAAGACTTCCAGAATATCTCTTAGCAATAAAATGAACTCATGTACTCCAGAGAAAGGAATGTGTTGTGAGAGAAAAACAATCTAAGACTTAGAGCTTTCTGAAAGTGTCTCCACGTCTCCATCTGTTCCCATGTAATCTGGAAAAAGATAATGCTGCAAATCCATCATTTCTTCCCTCTCAAAAGGCATATAAACTAAATACGCATTTGCACATACCTACAGACCATCACATACATCACATATATACATTCCATACATATATATTATATCTTATACAAAGGTAACATACACATTTATCCACATATTAAAGGGCTACAAAGATGGTGAAGGGCCTAGAGGGAAAGACATATGAGGAAGCTGAAGTTATTCAGTTTGTTCAGCCTGGAAAAGAGAAAGCTGAGGGGAGACCTCATTGTGGTCTACAGCTTCCTCATGAGGGGGAGTGGAAGGGCAGGTGCCAATCTATTGTCTATTGCCATTGTCTTTAGTGACTAGCAATAGGACCCGAGGGAATGCTGTCAAGCTGCGACAGGAGAAGTTCAGGTTGGATATCAGGAAAAGAGAGGACGGTTGCACACTGGAACAGATTCCCTCAGGACATAGTCATGGCACCAAGCCTGTCAGAGTTTAAGAAGAATTTGGACTATGCTCTCAGTCATATGGTCTGAATTTTTGGGTGGACTGTGTGGTGCCAGGAGCTGGACCCAGTGATCCTTGTGGGTCCCTTCCAACTAAGGATATCCTATGAATCTATGATTCTATATTAGAGGCCTGCAACTATTTTTTCATCTAAATTTTCAATGGTATTATACACATGAGAAAATGAAGAGTTGTAAAACTTAACTCACATTACCCAAAGTGAAATGTAGGTAACCCAAACCAAGAATGGAAATGAAGGTGTCTTCTGAACAGTATCTACTGAAAAGCAGTCATAAAATTTCTTTATTCTCACACAGTTTCATCAATAACCTGGATAACAAGAGATGATCCACCCTAAACGGTTTTTGAATGACACCATGTAGGAAGAATGGTCAAAGCCTCAGATGCAAGATCTGTCAGTTAGGAGGTGCCGGGTCCTGCACCTGGGACGGGGAAACCCTGGCTGCATGTACAGACTGGGCGATGAGACGCTGGAGAGCAGCCTAGAAGAGAGGGATCTGGGGGTCGTGGTAGACAGCAAGTTGAATATGAGCCAGCAGTGTGCCCTGGCAGCCAGGAGGGCCAATCGTGTCCTGGGGTGCATCAAGCACGGCATCGCTAGTAGGTGAAGGGAGGTGATTGTCCTGCTCTACTCTGCGCTGGTGCGGCCTCACCTCGAGTACTGTGTGCAGTTCTGGGCACCACAGTATAAAAAGGACATGAAACTGTTGGAAAGTGTCCAGAGGAGGGCTACGAAGATGGTGAAAGGCCTGGAGGGGAAGACGTACGAAGAACGGCTGAGGTCACTGGGCCTGTTCAGCCTGGAGAAGAGGAGGCTGAGGGGAGACCTCATCACAGTCTACAACTTCCTCGTAAGGGGGTGTCGAGAGGCAGGAGACCTTTTCTCCATTAACACTAGTGACAGGACCCGCGGGAACGGGGTTAAGCTGAGGCAGGGGAAATTTAGGCTGGACGTCAGGAGGGGGTTCTTCACAGAGAGGGTGGTTGCACACTGGAACAGGCTCCCCAGGGAAGTGGTCACTGCACCGAGCCTGTCTGAATTTAAGAAGAGATTGGACTGTGCACTTAGGCACATGGTCTGAACTTTTGGGTAGACCTGTGCGGTGTCAAGAGTTGGACTTGATGATCCTTAAGGGTCCCTTCCAACTCAGGATATTCTATGATTCTATGATTCTATGATTCTATGACTTAAGCAAATCAGAATAGCCATATAGAAAACTTATGAAATGAAGACTAATACAATTCCTGTACTTGACATGGAACAACTCCATGCAGCTGTGGACCAAATGGCTTGGGAGCTTCTTTGCAGAAAAGGACCTACAAGTTCTGGTGGACAATTAGTTAAGCATGAGTGCATCGTGACCTTACGACACACAGGGTTACAGCTTCCTATATTTCATTAGCAAAAGCACAGCCAGCAGCTCAAGGAAAACTATTACTCTTCTCTAATCATCATTGAGGAGGACACATTTACCTGTATCTGGTTTTGGGTACCCCACTGCAACAAGTGGGGGACCAAATAAGTTCAGCAGAGAACTGCTAGCATGGTTAGAGAGCTAGAGCACAGTACACCTGACAAGAAATGAGGAAACTAATTGCTCCCTGTTCAGCAGGAGAGGTTGAAGAGGGATCCTACTATGGTCTAAAGATAAGTAAATGAACATTATAGAGAAGACAGAGTCAGGTATTTATCAGGCTTGCACAGACAGAGGATTAAATGCAACAGTAGCAAATCACAAAATGAGAAATTACAATATGGAAGGAAAACAATGTTGCATAATGAGAATCCTTAAGCACATATATCCCCAGAAAAGTTGTATATATCTACCCTCAGAGATCTTCAAATGTAGCTGGAATATGTGCTAAGCAATCTGATCAATCTTTGAATTTACCTCTGCTTGTAACAGAACTAGTAGCTAGATGTCTTCCCTTCTGTACTAGTTTATTCTATGATTTTCTGTTTCTGGAGGGAAGGTTGCATCGTTAGAGAAGAAAATTCAAAGAAAAAGTTCATGGATACCATACAGTCTATAATGAAGGGATTTTTAGACTTTAATATCCAAAACAGGAAGTCTTACAATGTTTTGTTTCCTGTTTTTGTTATTTGGTTTTGTTTTTTTGTATGTTTTTTTGTTTTCCTGCTTGTCTGTTTAAAGAAGTCATTCAACTTCTTCAGTGGCACTGTAGCATGAAAGTATTTCTCATCCAAATCAAAGAAAAGAAAGATATAAAATGATAACCTTAGGGAAGGTTATGCATATTGGTCAATTATTCAAGCATATTATTCAAGATATGTACCTAGTACATATCCAAAAAAAAGCTTCAGGATCAATAGTAACCATTACCTTTCCAATACTTCTCATTCAAGAGGTGAAAGTGATATCCTACAGTGCATTGTGCTTCTTTCTCTACAACACTGCAACTTGCTATATCCTGAAGAATGCAAGAGGTGTTCCCGTCATTTTCCAGGAAGACAGAACAGCCCAACTCTGCTGGGAAGACAAAAGCAGCTGCATATGGATAAACTATCCCATAATACCATTTACAAAGTGAATATATTTATATATTTATCACATATTTAGCAATGAAAGACTAGATCCATTATTCCAGATGAATGGTATATGACAATGCTTAAAGTAGCTTGATAATACATAAGGTAACACAATCATTGTGTGAAGAATTTTCACATATTGTTATTGAAGATCACTTAAGACACTTCAATTGAAACTCTTTCCAGTGAGTTTCCAGTGAGAAATTATGACAAGATAAAACTCTGGAATGCATGACCTCAAAATCAGCACTTCTTTTCATAAATGTAAGGAAAAATGAAGAAAACATATTGCATTGCGTTTCATCAGTAAGATATTTTTAGGGGAATTAGGACTTCAGAATTGAAAAAAAATAGGAATTTACAAGTGCTGTCAGGTGATCTTCATTAAAGATACTAACACAACAAAAGCCTGAGGGGAAGAAAAAAATAAAAAATAAAAAAGTTCTTTACCAGTGGTGATTTTGTCTTCTATTGTTGCTTTTTCTTTTACTGTTTCTTTTCTTTTTTTTTTTTTTTTCCATTCCCTCCTTTTCACCAACATTCCCCCTCCAAAAAAAAAAAAATGCAAATTATTAAAGAAAGAGGAATAACTTAGATGGAAAGCTGACTACAATATAAAGATAAAACATGGAGTCAAATCCAGTTGGAGGCCAGTCACTAGTGGTGTTCCCCAGGGCTCGGTGCTGGAGCCGGTCCTCTTTAATACCTTCATCAATGATCTGGATGAGGGCATTGAGTGCACCCTCAGTAAGTTTGCAGATGACACCAAGTTAGGTGCGTGTGTCGATCTGCTCAAGGGTAGGAAGGCTTTGCAGGACGATCTGGATAGGCTGCACCGATGGGCTGAGGCCAACTGCATGAAGTTCAACAAGGCCAAGTGCCGGGTCCTCCACCTGGGGTGTAATAACCCCAAGCAGAGCTACAGGCTGGGAGATGAGTGGTTGGAGAGCTGCCTGGCAGAGAAGGACCTGGGAGTGATGGTTGATAGTCGGCTGAATATGAGCCAGCAGTGTGCTCAGGTGGCCAAGAAGGCCAACAGCATCCTGGCTTGCATAAGAAGCAGTATGGCCAGCAGATCTAGGGAAGTGATCATCCCCCTGTACTTGGCTCTGGTGAGGCCGCACCTCGAGTACTGTGTTCAGTTTTGGGCCCCTCGCTACAAGAAGGACATCGAGGTACTCGAGCAAGTCCAGAGGAGCACGACAAAGCTGTTGAGGGGTCTGGAAAACAAGTCTTATGAGGAGTGGCTGAGGGAGCTGGGATTGTTCAGCCTGGAGAAGAGGAGGCTCAGGGGCGACCTTGTCACTCTCAATAGGTACCTTAAAGGAGGCTGTAGCGAGGTGGGGGTTGGTCTGTTCTCCCACGTGCCTGGTGAATGGAGGGGGAATGGGCTTAAGTTGCGCCAGGGGAGTTTTAGGTTGGATCTTAGGAAGAACTTCTTTACCAAAAGGCTTGTTAGACATTGGAACGGGCTGCCCAGGGAAGTGGTTGAGTCACCATCCCTGGAGGTCTTTAAAAGACGTTTAGATGTAGAGCTTAGGGATATGGTTTAGTGGGGACTGTTAGTGTTAGGTCAGAGGTCGGACTCGATGATCTTGAGGTCTCTTCCAACCTATAAATTCTGTGATTCTGTGATTCTGTAACATGAAGTTTAATCTACTGCAGAATCTTTCATACAGTCTTCATTTTGGATGCTAGTAGTATTTTACTGAGTTAAAGAAAAAAACATATATATATATTCAAGCCCTTCAGAACTTACTGTGTTAGAGACTGATCACTATGATGACTGATCACTTCTCTCCAAGAAGGAAAAAATACTACTGGAACAGAAATATTTTATTGGCTACCCTTTGCTGAATGAGTAGTCAGAATTTGGTGAGTTATTTGTACTTTATCTTTTTACAAAACTAAAACTGTTTTCATGATGAAAACAAAGAAAATTTACTTACCTAATGTAAATAAATAAATAAATAACCTATAATAACAAACAATCTTTTTCAGAATTCTAAAAAAAGACAAGAAACAACGTAAACAACTGAAAGACAATTGAAAAGACAAAAACAATTTAAAAGACTATTGTTTTTGAATTGAAAAGCAATTGAAAGACATTCATAAAATGCTAACTGTAGAAAATATGAATTTTAGATTTCATATTGTTTAAAATTTGTGGGAACTCAAAAATGAGATACTTCAATGAAATTATCTACTGTTTTCATTATCTTACAGGAAATACATGTAAAGACTAGAAACAAATCAATAACTCATCTGTATTTAAGAAAATAAAGCAACAGATTTTTCAGCAAAGCTTCTCTGAACTACAGCAGTATATACAGAGATCTAATCCAAGCACTGAAATTAGAAGCTATTTCAAACCTTCATGAGTAAAATGAAATGCAAGAACCTTTCGTCCTCTATTACAGAAAAAAAAAAAAAAAAAAAAAAAAAAAAAAAAAAAGAGCCAATATTTAGACAGATAACTAGCTACATGTACTGCTAAACAGTTAATGAAATACACAAATGACATTGAAAGACAAAGCAGGAAAAAAAAAAATGAACATGTCAACTGAATCTGAAGAATATCTTCAACGCTATTGGCATAAATGTTTAAAAGTAAGTAATTAAATCATAGAACAAAAAGTTTAGTGAGTCACTGCATTACTGATGGTAACATTCTAGATTGGTTAATAAATTGGCTTAGTAGTGTTGCTGATGGCCAGAGGAAAATGGTAAATAGATACAGATGGAGGGTAACAAGTGGATTGTCAATGGAATCTGTGTTATGCCTAATATTATTCATACAGTATCGTATATCACCAACATCCAAAGCAATTTTTCATTAGCTTAGAAATTGTCAGATAACATGAATTCTTTATTATTATTAGCATATTTTATTATAATACAAGGGAAGAATCCTTTGGAATCTGAAACATGAACTATCTAATAAGCTTATTTTTTGTTTATTGAATTAAAAGTTTGCAGTTTATATGAAAAATAGTAATTTCAAGAGGAAGTGATAACATGAATACATAATTATTTTCTCTATATATTTTCTCAAATATAAAAATCATTTGAAAACATAAAGCTAAATTTGGCATCATGTCATTGTTCTCAACTGATGATAGTGTTGAAATAATCAGGTATATTAGGTTATTCCTAGTGATCTGTTGTCTTCACCAAAACTGAAATAAAAACAATGGACAAAAGTACAAGCCTCATCTGCCTGGACACGGTCTTGTTTTAGCAGAAAGTGACATCTTTCTGTGGTTAATATAAAATTTATCCTTGCATTTGATATAGGATATTCAGGCTTGTCAAGTCTCAGTTCACTGCTTGAATCAGATCCTGAGACGGTGTTAAGTTGGAAGCTGATTAATGTTACCTTCAACGGGAAAAAAAAAAAAAAAAAAAAAACATAAAAAAAAAAGTAATATTATGAGTGTATAGGGTCTAGCCCTGGGAGAGAGCTAGTAAGTACACTGGAACATGGATAGCAGTCCAGGAACTGTTAGAGGAGGACTTCTCCTCCAGTGAGTGGCTAGGGAAGGCTACAGCAAGACTACCCATCAACAGAAGGGGAAGACATGTCTGGGGGAACAAATACTGCAATAAAGCTTTTGCCATGTAATCCTTGTATTAAACATTTTTTGGAAGGACAGAGGAAGTCTAGGAATTATGACGTTGATGTTTATGATGTAAGAATGTTTAAGATATATCTTTTACAGATGACACTCCAGAAACACTAGAATATTAAAAATGAATGACTGATTTCTGGACAGTCAGACATCTAGAGTCTGTAGGCTCCAGCAGCCTGAGTATCTATGTCATTTACATATGAATAGTTAGTACCATCTGAAACTATCTTCATTGTACTGTCCTAAAAACCCAATAACTTACTATAAAATTCTGTTTGGTTAATTATTTACCTTGGGCAAGAACCACAACTTTTAGAGACGTGCTAAGAGAAAAATAGCGAGGTAAAAGACAGTTGGTGGAATAGATGTTCCTGAAGGTTAAAAATTCCCACCTTGTCAGAAAGTCAAAAAGTTTAAGGTGAAGGGCGAGAATTACGTTATTCACTAGTTCACGGTGTTTGAATAAAATAAACTCTTCCTCTCCAGACCTCTTCTCTCCCTTTTCGGCTATAGAGTGAGACTTATTCTCTTTCCTTTTTAGTAGCAGGTTAAGCCATAACTTCCTCTTGTCTTTTTTTTTCCATGTATTTAAATCCGTATCAGCAATGTATACGTGGGGAGACTCACAGAGGCCCTGTTCTAGCCAAACTCAGCTTTCATTACCTTCAAGATTACAATTACCATGCAAACTACAGCCTATTCCAAGTTTATAATGTGTTCCTTTGTATTTCTTAAGAGACCACTGCAATCTGTTTCAATATGTCAGAGTTCAGCTTCATAAGTACAATACGGAAATGTATGATATTTGAACTCTTTATGTTATGGGAATTGCAGGAAAATTCTAGGTATACTTATGAAATCCAGGTTTAGCACCTGCTTAGAATGAAATTTTATCCTTGTCTGTAAACCAGTGCTAATTCTGCATCTACAAATTACCTGATGGTAAACACGTTTTTAATGATTGCAGTCTTCCCTCAGAGCAGATGTTTCCTGAACAGTCTTGTACTTGTTTTTTCTTGCACTAGATATCTTAAATAAATTGGCTAGAATTTGTTCTGTTTTAAAAGAGAATCAGTCACTGGTGCCAATTGTGTATTGATATAAAACTTAGTATATTTGGACCTTAATTTCTCCCATATGGAAGAGAAGTCACCTTTCTTATAGCATTTATTTTTTCATTCATCCATAATTTATATACAGATGGAAGAATCATTCTTTCACTCACCCATTCTGTGTTAACAAATAACTAATGTTTGTATAGTCCTAGAGTTGTGCAGCCCTTCAGGGTTAATTTTAGGGGCAAAATAACTTCGTTCCCAAACATTTTTGTGGGAAAGATTACTTCTCTAGATCATTTTTGTGGTTATAAAAGTAAATCACATATAGATCATTAACACAGTTATTGTTACTGTGACTCTTAGTTAAAACTGCAAAAATAAGAGTAATATCTGGTCATTTCTAATTCTATGAAAGTAAAACAAAAGTAAAGAGAGAAGCCTGAAGGCTATCAAGCAGAACTTTAGGGGACTGAGACAGTTAGTGGATGGAGCAGGAGTACAGGTGGTGTTTTCGTTTATCCCTATGGTGGCAGGGAGGGGTACAGAGAGGACACGGAAAGCCCACCTGATAAACATGTGGCTCAGAGTCTGGGGTCAACACAGAAATTTTGTCGATGGGGCCAGATGGGATCCACCCGAGGGTACTGAAAGAACTGGCAGAAAAGCTGGCCAAGCCACTTTCCATCATTTATCAACAGTCCTGGCTATCAGGGGAGGTCCCAGTCAACTGGCAAACATGACACCCATTTACAAAAAGGGCCGGAGGGTAGACCCAGGGAACTATAAGCCTGTCAGTTTGACCTCAGTGCCAGGGAAACTCATGGAGCAGATTATCTTGAGTGTCATCACGCGGCACTTGCAGAGCAACCAGGTGATCAGGCCCAGTCAGCATGGGTTTATGAAAGGCAGGTCATGCTTGATGAACCTGATCTCTTTCTATGACAAAGTAACTCGCTGGGTGGATGAGGGAAAGGATGTGGATGTGGTCTACCTTGACTTCAGCAAGGCATTTGACACTGTTTCCCACAATATTCTCCCCAAGAAACTGTCTGCTCATGGCTTGGACAGGCGTACACTTGGTTGGGTAAAAAACTGGCTGGATAGCCAGTTCAGGGAGTCACCATCCCTGGAGGTCTTTAAAAGACATTTAGATGTTGAACTTAGTGATATGGTTTAATGGAGGACTTGTTAGTTTTAGGTCAGAGGTTGGACCCGATGATTATGAGGTCTCTTCCAAACTAGACAATTCTGTGATTCTGTAAAAAAATAACAAGAAACACCATCTAGATGATCAAATCCCTACCACAGTGTCTGAAAACGAATTTAAGTTAACAGCAATCATGACTGAGATCTCAGCTCTGACTTAAATTGTTTTTAGATTTCAAGACTGCATATAAGTCTAATGCTATTAAAGAATGTTTTCTGCCATCTAAAAATGGACTAAACTATCCAATTCACTAGAGGAGATTCTGAAAGCCACAGATAAATTTAATCCTACCACTAACCGATTTTTTCATGTGAAAACTAGCAGACTTCTCACAAAATGCATCTATCTTCAGTTATACCAGACTTCGAAGTTATCTGAAGTCCCAAAGATTTTTGGGGGTCAAGCCTCAGACAAAAATACTGCAGTTCATATACTCTCAGAATTAGACGCAGTCACATATTCAGATCAGGATAAACGACCACCACATTACGAGGTTTGGATTTAAATTGAAAAGACGATCAAAGAAGAGGTTTCTATAACTATATTATTATTTTTTATGTTCATGTTATATCATCTTTCTTGTGACATAAACCTTTTATCAATTAAAGGTTAAATCGAGAATTTTGTAGAATCTAGGGTTTCCAATGTAGCATTTAAGTCCACCTTTCTGTTAACTATTTATCTTGCTATTTTTTTCCTTGCCCAACAGCTCTTTTTTTTTTCTTTTTTTTTTCTTTTTTTTTTTCCTTTTTTTTTTCTTTTTTTTTCTTTTTTTTCTTTTTTTTTTTTTTTTTAATGGAAGTTTCTTAAAAATCTCTCTGGACAGATCCTTGTAAACAATTTAAACAAACATGAAATGTGTATTTTAAGTGTATTCATAGAGCATGGGAGAAAACCTCACGAGGTTCTGTGCATATTTGTGTCTTTCCACCATTAATTTGCAAAGTCTAATATGCTGCTTAAAAATAATAATTCAAAAACATTCTATCATGCACAACTGAGATGCACAACTAGAGGGGAATTTAACATATCACCTAAAATACTGGCTGAAACTGAGGTGTAATCAAGCACACAAGGGCCACTCCTGGCAATTGTTTGACTAATTTGTTCTTTGTAGCCCCTGGAGAAGAGGAGAAGAGGATACCATAATCTAACATACCAGAGCAACCTGTTCCATGGACAATGACTGGTTTTTTTGGTTGTTTGTTTTGTTTTGTTTGTTTGTTTGTTTTGATTTCTTTGTTTGTTTTCTTTGTACTAAAGGTAAATCTACTTTGTTGTAAATAGAGACTGTTTCTTCTTATCCTTTTCCCAGCAAAGTTGATATACATTTACATTATAACAAGTAGCATGTAAGAACACATCTGTGTCCTTCTTTAGTCTTTTTGGGGGCGAAACAAACCCAGTACCTTTATTTTTTTCATTGTAAGTCATATTTTCTTTCCTCTGACCTGATGTTGTCAAATTTATTATAAAAGGTATTTCTAGCTGGCCACAGTACAGAGAGTCAAAACAACACAAACATTCACAGGAATGGAATAATCACCTCCAGTCCTTTCATATGACTTTGCTGTTACCACAGAATCACAGAATTGTAGGGGTTGGAAGAGACCTCGAGAGATCATCGGGTCCAACCCCCCTGTCAAAGCAGGTTCCTTAGAACAGGCTGCCCAGGTAGGCGTCCAGATGGGCCTTGAATATCTCCAGAGAAGATACTCCACAACCCCCCTGGCCAATGTGTTCCAGTGTTCTGTCACCCTCACCGTGAAGAAGTTCTTTCACATATTGGTGCAGGACTTCCTGTGCTCCATTTTGTGGCCATTACCCCTTGTCCTGTCCCCACAAACACGAAAAGAGGTTGGCCAAATCCCTTTGCATCCCACACTTCGGGTATTTATATACATTGATAAGGTCCCAGCATCACAATTGTGTGGTTTTAAAAGTCGGCCTTAGAGATCAAGGTTCTTCAAGTTTCTGCTGTTGTTCTTTTTGCTGTTTCCCTGAAGTTCTGTTGCTGTCTCTCATTTTTTCTGCATTCTAATACAATCTTTTGTCTTCTTCTTTATAATTGCCTTTATTGAATTTCATCATTCTTGATTTTATTTTTTTTGTTTTCTTTTCTTTTGTTGTTGTTTTCAGTTTACAAAGATCATAGTGTATTTTAAGCTTGTCCTTTGAGGTTGTCATTACACTTAGATTTTACAAACATTCCCCACACTCCATGAAGAAAATTATTAATAAAAATAATGATTTTCATCATCTGTTGAGTACATATTTTATTCCCACCTGAAGCTTTGCTTTGTGACATAATCATTTCCATAACAACCAGTTTTGATGTCATAAACAAAATTATGGCCTCATGTAGGGACAGATGGAATAAATGAGCTCTTAGGAGCCCAATTTCATGCATATGTACATAGTTAAGCAGTGAAGTGTCAGTGATAAAAATAGCATTTATACAATATATTAACAGCAGACAATAATTTTTACTTGTACAGAATTCCTGCTTGAGAAGCAGCAGCATAATGAGCCCATACAGTTAGAGAGTTCATTTCAGAAAGATATTTTTAAAATGAAACTTCTTTACATGCTAAAACTCACAGTAATTAGTAGTTGTAAAGGTTTTACCATATGGGGTCAAAAGTAAAGACACTAAATTAACACCAGTATGAAAATACTGTAGAGCATTTTATACACCACTGACATTTCACTAAAATTTCATCTGAAGTTGTAGAAGACTCATGCTAATCTCTTGGCACAATATTTACGTTAAGAGTGAAGAAAGCAGTAGGGTACCCAGCCAGATGAAGAAAACTCTCATGAGCATAAGTGGGAGGAGCTTTCCTTACATAGCTCCAACAAAATTAACATGGTGTATAGTGCCAAAGCAATTAACACTGATCATAAATATTCCAGTGTCTCCAGCTCCTAAAATCAAAACTACATATTTTAGAACCTAGAAGCTGTCTGGCCTTGCTGCACATATCTCCAACATATCATTTGCTCGGGAAAGCAATTTTGCTGAGAAATTAGACAACCAACATCCCAATATCAAGAAAGTAAGAAAAGAAAGAAGAAAGAAAACATAGATAGAGGGAAAAAAAAAGAAAGAAGGATCAAAGTACACAAGAGAAAAAGGAAGAGGGAAAGAAAGAGAAAGAAAGAGGGAAAGAGAGAGAGAAAGAGAAAGAGAGAGAAAGAGAAAGAAAGAGAAAGAAAGAGAAAGAAAGAGAAAGAAAAGAGAAAGAAAGAGAAAAAGAAAGAGAAAGAAAGAGAAAGAAAGAGAAAAAGAAAGAGAAAGAAAGAGAGAGAAGGAAGGAGGGAAGGAGGGAAGGAGGGAAGGAGGGAAGGAGGGAGGAGGGAAGGAGGGAAGGAGGGAAGGAGGGAAGGAGGGAAGGAGGGAAGGAGGGAAGGAGGGAAGGAGGGAAGG